>NC_022009.1:100339214-100347671 GCF_000317375.1 Microtus ochrogaster
TCTCTCTCTATCTGTCTGTCTATCTTCTATATCTATCTGTCTGTCTATCTACATATCTATCTATCTATCTATCTGTCTGTCTGTCTGTCTGTCTGTCTGTCTGTCTGTCTATCTGTCTATCTGTCTGTCTATCTATCTATCTATCTATCTATCTATCATCTATCTATATCTATCTATCTATCTGTCTGTCTGTCTGTCTGTCTGTCTGTCTGTCTGTCTATCTTCTATATCTATCTACCTATCTACATATCTATCTCTCTGTCTATCTATCTATCTATCTATCTATCTATCTATCATCTATCTGTCTGTCTGTCTATCTGTCTGTCTGTCTGTCTACCTATCTATATCTATCTCTATCTATCTATCTATCTATCTATCTATCTATCTATCTATCTATCTAGTCTCTGGTTCTTGGTCACACAAGCAGTGTCATATAATTCTAGCATGAGCAGTGATCACACTAGGAATTCGGGCGAGCTACTTCACTTACAGATGCAAATAGAGGAGGTCCCCTGTTACCTTCAGAGATGATAAATTCATATATTTTCATCAGAGATTACTCTAATTTTCTCCACAAATCTACTGTTTCTATTGATCTCAATTTGATGGATTGCTAAGCTCATATATCTGAGAATTTAATTTTTATTTGGATTTACTGGATAAATAAGAATGTTTCTGATTAGCCAGCTGCTCCTGGAACTTATTTTAAATGTATAATCTATAAAGCTCTATTTTTAGATTTGTGTCTCTTAATTTTATATATTGCTTATTTCTTCATTGTTATTTTCCAAAACATTGTAATTTAGAAGCTATATGCTATGTGCCTTTCTCAAATAGAATATCAATTTTTAGTTTTGCCTCTTTTGATCTATTATTATTAGTTTATCATGACTGGTATTTGCAATAACAATTTATTAAACTCCTCCAAATTGGCTGGCATGATTTCTCTATCCTTTTCCAACTAAAGATGATTGAATAAGACATATAATAACATTTTCTCTTATTATATTTTCCCAGTTGGTTGGACAGTGCTCTATCATTACCTTTCAATTTACTTCAATTCAGTCTCATCCAAACTGAAGCACTGCCAAGTGATACTATACAAATGAAACTTCAGATAAAAATAAACTCAGATATATCTTATGCACTTAAATATGTGTACATATTAGTGATATCCTTTTTCTATTTTAAAATAAAAACCTTACTGTTGATTAAAATGTTTTAATTTTGTCTACTTATTCCACAATGTATTTATGAATAGACTACATTTTTAAGTGTACCATTTCATTACAAGTATCCCCCAAATCCACCCTACCACCAGAGTATATTTTTTCTGCTTTTTAGAGTAGCACAATCTGGTACACCATATATTTTCTTATACTTTTATGCTTATGATTTTTAGTTTGTCTTTGTATTCTTCCATATAAATGTAATACCCATGATGGTATTTTTTGACTGAGTATTCTATGTAAGACTGCCCTTAGCTCTGGTTAATAATTCAACATATATTGACTACTGACTATTTCTAAGACCCTGGAATTAGCTGATAAAAAAGGAACTTATCAAAGCTTCCAAAATACAGATTTTAAAATGTATTTTGTACTTAGCCTTTACAATCCTGTTATAGTAAGATATCAAATCAATTAAAGATTTGCAATATAGCCTACACCAGGGAAAGAGCCGTTGTCTCTGAGTGATGAGATCAAAGTTAGCAACAGGACTAGGATTATTTCACAGAGGGTATCAACCGTCACACTGAGACCTCAGACTATCTTCATCTCTGAAAAAAATAAGTTGTATGTCCAAGTTGAATACTATGGCTGACCTTTTTCACCCAAGAGTAAGTCCTTTCACCAAATAGGAGCAGAAACTTTGTCACATCTAAAACATTTTTAAATGCATAGCTTCAGAGAGGGAGGGAAGGAAAAAGAGAAGGAGTGAGGGAGAGAGAGGAAAGACAGACAGACAGACAGACAGACAGACAGACAGACAGAAATTAGAAAGAGGACTCACATTGCAGCCCCTGAAAGACTGTGTGTCATTAATAAAGTTACACATGTAGAACTCTAGGTAGACCAGCATTATGAAATGCAAAATCTATTAGCTACACGGGGCTCCTGAGTCCTTTAAATGTCGCTAACACAGTTTAAGCCTAGGAAGGAATATTAATAATGAGGTTATCAAGTCAATAGCCCATACCCTTTCTGCATAACTCAGATTTATCCATGGAAGTCTAAACTGGCTTCCAGGGACTGCAAAAACCAATGCAATTAAAATAGTCTGAGTTAGAACATCATTTCTAAAGTTTGTGGTAAAATTCTATTTGTCTACCATTGGTTATATCTTCAAATGTATTAAGAATAAATAAAAGTGCCAACACTGAACTCAATAATTTTAAGACATGCTATAGTTACACTGTACATACTATGACATCTGTCTAATGTTCCTCATAGAGCATGTTGGTTTTTATTTAAGCAGCAACCTACACAACAATGAAAATAAGCAAGTCCCAGAGAATCACTATTAGTAGCACCCAACACAGGTTCATTCTAGATGAGGAATGAGTGACAACCAAAACTAATTTGTTAAAAAAAAATCAAGTGGAGCTAATTACACAGATGCCAGTTGCTCAGCACATAATCTACCACCAATGTGTCCCTTCATCTCATAAGATAATCAGAAAGAATATCTCATCAATAGAAGAAAAAATAAACACATGTAATTGGCTTAACTAGAAGCTATAAAATAGGAGCATCCTCAAAAGCAAGCGAGGCAAACTCCTAACCAAAGCAGGCAGGACACTTCCTCTCTTCATCTTCAGGAGCAGCTATGAGACAATTCACAGCCAGTCCACACAGCCATGGCCTTCTCAAGTCAGCGGAATCTGCTCCCGTCATTTTGTATTGGTCACATCTTCTTCGTACTGAGCTCCCATTTCTCAACCTGAAGCTCCCAGCCTGCTCTCAATTTTTCTCCTTTGTCCCCTGAAAAGTACATCAAATAAATTTAACTTATCTCCAGTGAGAAAGCACTTCAAATATGCCACGTGTTATGAATATCCTCTCTCCTTATCCCTTCCAGATCTGTAGGAATCATCTTCTCCACGTTAACTCTCCATCATTCTGTCAAAGCTTTCTCATCTGAGTTGACCACACGCATATCTAGTAGGCAGCAGCTGAGTTTCTCAGTTTCACCCTCAAGCCAGTCAAAATCCAAAATTGTAGAGTTAGATATTTTCTTTTAAATGTATTAATTTTTAGACAATATATTTTCATCATATATATATATATATATATATATATATATTTCAAATTTCATTATTCCAATTCACACCAACATTTACAATTGGTAGGAGAATTAGCAAGCTATCAACTACATGGACCAAAACCCCATGACAGAATCTGAGATCTTCATTCTCTTTCACAGACATACCTAGTTTTAGACAATATATTTTCATCATATATATATATATATTTCAAATTTCATTATTCCAATTCACACCAACATTTACAATTGGTAGGAGAATTAGCAAGCTATCAACTACATGGACCAAAACCCCATGACAGAATCTGAGATCTTCATTCTCTTTCACAGACATACCTAGTTTAAGTCCAAAACCCAGGGAATACTACCAATTAAAGAATTCTAGATTGTCCCCACATCGCTACCCAACTTTATATGTTCTCTCTCCCTTGCTCTCTTTCCCCCTTCTCTCTCTCTCTCTCTCTCTCTCTCTCTCTCTCTCTCTCTCTCTCTCTTTCTCTCTCTCTTCCAAAAATGAACAAAAAGCTCAATAAAACAAAAAAATCTAAAAAGAAACAAAAGCATCTCTCCACTCCATCCCACCACAAAACTATGAAGTTTGTTCTGTGTCATGGGGCATTCTCTGGGGGGGGGGTGTAGTTTATATGCCCGGTGACAGTCCTTTGTGAAAAAAGAAATAGTTCTGCCTTTTCCAGCAGGTGAGAGAGTGAACATGCGCATCCCACGTATATTCAAGAAGCTATTTTCAATTAGTTGTGTTTCCTGCATCTAAGTGATAGGTTTATTTATTTCTATTCAGTTTGCCATGTTTGAAAGAGCTTCTCCTATTTATTTTAGAGTTTCTTTTTGAGTACTACTTTTATAATCCAAAGTTTAGCTACTACCCTAGTTTTTATAATTGATAGATTTTATTCACCTTTCTTTCTATATTTCTAAGTTGTTGTTAATGATGATGAAAGATAAATCAATAACCAAGAATCTAGGTAAATTATCATAGTACTAGAAATTTTCCATTACAAATGACAACTTTACATGCACATTCCAAATAAGCTGCTAACTTTGTAAGATAAAGATCTAGTACGCATTTATTAATTGATTTGATGTATATTTTTTATGTGCTAGTAACTTTTCAAAGAACTTGAAGGCTAACCTGAATAAAAATAGTAAGACATTGTACTATGGAGAAATCCATTCATGATGTCCCAGGTTAAAGAGAAAAATAAAATAAATAACCATACATTTATAATGGTCATAACTTTCAATTCCTGATGGTCTTTCACTCACTGCATCAAAGTGAAAAGAAGGCTTTCCATCCTCATTGTATTGCTGTCTAAAATGCAAAATTATCTCCGGAAATCAATTTTTTATGTATTTCCTTAGGTGCTGTGAACTAGTCTCTGCTACTTGAATCACAGCTTGAACAGGATCCTCAATGAACACAGACTTAACAAATAACCAATAGAAGGATCCTCCAATGAGTCACACTTTAGTAAATAATGATTGAGGAAGGCAAAATTCTAGGTTGACTGCCATGATCATCAACCATTGGTGCTAAGTTCTAGGTTATCCTTTTCTTTACTGAGTGTCTTGCTTCTGACCACTTGACTATGGCGGCTCTGTTGGGCTATATCCTTTGATTAGCTTCCATTACATGACAGAGTTAGTGGAATGTCACTTGCATAACAAAAGAATTTTCTCTAGTAAAGCCTCCAGGTGGCAAGGCAGGCTAGTGACTGCTTTCCAGTTTCATGAATTCTGTTTACATGAGCCAAGGATTCCTTTGTATCATCTCCTACCACATATTTGACTCATAACTTTCTTCTTATTCTGCTCTTTCTTTCTTAGGTATGCACACTATTTATTTCTCAGTCATAAAAACTAAACATCAGCATGGCAAACAAAGCACCAATAGATTCAATGGTGTCAAGTCGCATGATTATCTGCTTATAAGCCATGAAGATGTCTGAGCTGAGCAGAACCCACAAATTCCATGAAAGTCTAGAGAGCAGCAAGTTTACCTGTGAAGAGAAAGAGAGAAGAAGGGAAGTCAGAGAACTATAGAGCAGGACAAAATAGCATCTGGAAAGAAGACCAATTTAACATCATGGAACTAAGAGCTACACCTGTAAGGAAGATACAGAGCTAGACTAGTAAGAGAAACACGGAAAGCTCTATTGAACAGTAACTCTGACAACAACCCATTGTGCTGATTGCTGCTGTGCACATTGGTAATAAACCCAGCATCCTTTCTTCCTGCAAAGGGTTAAAAACAACACCTGTAGCAATGTGCTCATTCTGAGGTGAGCCTAGCATTCCTTCCTAGCTTTGCCATCTTTGTTCTATTTTAATCTGTAGCCGATAACAGGTGAGTCAAAGTTCAGCCGTGGTGTCTCTCAGGAAAAGCGCTCTCTTTGTGCCCTTCTTAGGTCTAGTGAAGTGGAAAATTAAGTTTTTGCCCTCTAAGTCCCTGAAATAGGTCAGAACAGATATCAAACATTAACTCTGAAGCGCATTTAATGCGATGGCATTTGAATTTAAAATAAAAAATACTGGGTTAAATTCTCCTTTGCTCTCCTGACTCCACTTCTAATCTCAATTTATGCCCATCTATATGCTCCGGCATAGCACACAAGAGAGGGCTGTGCAAGAAGCACCATATTTTATAATCTTTTCTATTATAATAGCGGGATACCAGCTCTACTAGATTTAAGCAAAGAAAAGGATTTACTGTCTAATGTCATTGAAATTTGCAGACGTGGTAGCTGCTTCGGACATACGTTGCAAAGTAGGGCAGAGGATGTGGTCATGTTCTCTTTCTGTTCTGGTGACCATTGTGTTGGCTTAATTCCCAGAGAGGCCCTTTCCATCCCACTGAAAGAAACACAATATCCTCTTGTTGTTGGCACCCTCCTGCTTACTAATTCCAACAGAGAGCAGGCTCATGCCGCGTATCCTGGTGGCTGTGATTCTGTTTGTCTAGTTGGTGTAACTCAGCCCTGGAATTGGGAATTAGAATCAACTTTTCCTAACCACGTGAACTTCGAGTTGGCAAAGAATGACTCAGTAAGAAGCAGAAATGCTTTGTCAATGAATGCACATGCAGCAGGTCAGAATTAACAGATGGCAGATGTAATAGAGGCTATCGTACCCACATATTAGGAAGAGATATCTTTAAAATGTGGACAGAACAAGCGAGCTTCAATAATTATTTGTATATGGTGTTTGTGTGTGCACGCGCCTGTGTGTCCATGAGTCCTTGTGTTTACACCATTGAGAGTGGATTTCTCATTGAATCCATAGCTACTAGCCTCCAGCAAGCCCTACCCTCCTTTCTATCTCTATTCCACACACCCTCCTGCCACCCCCAGCACTTGCCTTACAGGTGCCATCATGGCCACCAAGGACGCTTCACTTATGCACTGAAGGTTTGAACTCAGAGCTGTCTATCTACGTGGAGAGCACCCTTCTCCGTTAAATCATCATCTCAGCCCCACCCCCACCATCCTCTTTGTAAATTTAAGCCCTATAAATGTTGATGTCCAATTTTCTTCCTCAGACTTTCTCACTCTAGTTCCGCTCCACAGATTACATTCTGCTCCCAAGCAAACCCTGGATTTTTAGCTTGCATTGTGAGTCCTGAAAATACCACACCTGATGAAATAGGTGTGAATGTTTACCACATTGGATGAGCCCAATGCAACATAGGACTTCTGTACAACAAGACATACATTCGTATGCATGTGTATTACATTAGTGCATTCCAGTAAAGCCACCATAGGTTAAAATATCATAAGATGAAAGTACATTTTAAACACCTAGCCCACCAAACACATTAACTTAATGACACAACATACTGCATATCAGCCATTAACTTTGGTGCTTTTGAGACACCTGCCGCAACTCTCTGGCCCTGCCCAGCCCCTAGGAGAATATTGCATCTCATGCCACTCACCCAAGAAAGACCCAAATCCAGTTTACATTTCTAATGAATATATATCACCTTCCTCTTATTAAATGTCTTAAAAGATAAATCTAAGTTAGGGATCAGTCTGTATATAACAGATTCTGCCCTCTAAAAACATTTTGAGGACACCAATACCTCCTCTTCAATGGTATATTGCTGCCGTGAATAAAACTGGAATGCAGGGGTGTAGATGTTATAGAGTAGATGCAATCTCTGCCATGGGCCATCTGATTTATTTTCATACATACTTATTAGGAGAAAAGTAAAAGAGTCTGGGTGTAACTGTCCTGAATAGTGGAAAAATTGAGGCAGATTTTATACTGGTCACTTAAATAAAGACTAGCCGTGGGGGAATAGTCTAACAGTTAATTATCACAAATTTAGTGAGAAAATTAAATCATGAATGATGAATACAGTTTATAAATCTATGATCAAAAATAGCTTCCTGGCAGTATGCTTTTGTAAGTCTTGCAATCAGAGGCCAGAGAAATGGAACTTGCTGCTTTTTCTAAGAACCCAAACTATATGTAAGCATCCATATAGGGCAGCTTACAACTATTTGTAACTCCAGTTTCAGGGAATCTGAGATCCTCTTCTGGTCTCTGAGGCCACCTGTGAATGGCATATGCTTACACAGATACATTATCCATATACACCTATGTTCTATTTATATACATATATGCAAATAAAAATAAAGAAAAAATTCACAATCGTGGCTTAAAGTCAAATTCGATTTTAAAGGCACTCCATAGGAGTGATTTAGCCAGCAGTTTACCACACGGGACTTTCTGCTTATCTTGTCTAAAGAGCCAGGAACGGACATGGGTGAGGATGGATGAGGATGAGTTCATAGACATGGTATCTGAACTGGGCCTCTCAATACATTTGTGCCAGTGACTGGAGAGTCGTGATCACCCTAATCAAGGCTTAAAAATGGAATAAAACGTAAAACTCCAATGAGCGGTTTCCCACTAAGATTATGACGAGTTGAGTATCTAGGAGTTAATCAAATGATGCCACAGTGATGATCAAATTCATTACCAATGTGCCTGGTTTTGAACCAACTAGAAGATACACAGAATACATCTCTGGATATTTCTTTTTTTTTTTGTTTTGTTTTACTATTTTATTAGTAATTCCTTTCAAACCTATGTGACATGAAAATAAGTGCTACAATATGACTTCACTGAAATATTTGCTTTACTAAATGTCCCTTCACAAAATAATCT
>NC_022009.1:100347771-100356404 GCF_000317375.1 Microtus ochrogaster
TGCCTGGTTTTGAACCAACTAGAAGATACACAGAATACATCTCTGGATATTTCTATGGGGAACGTTTCAGAAAGTATAAGCACCTTGAATATGGGTAACACCATTGCATAGGCTGGGAACCCAGAATGATGAAAAAGGGAAGGAGACCAAAGTGCCAACAGCTGTCTCTCCTTGCTTCCTGATTGGAAAATTTAATGTGACTGACCAGCTGCCTCAAGTGCCTGTTACCAAGCCTTCCCCACCATGATGGACTCTGACTTCAAACTTTGGACAAATACACTTTTCCTTCTATAAGTTACTCACTAAGTTCTAACTTCCCCACAATAACCATCTATCAATACCTGGGCTGATTTTTATGGTATATTGCTACAATTAATAAACAATCACTAAGTTAATTTATGGTGGAACATTTTCCTCCAGCTAGAGTTTTTCTGTCTCTGTAGGGAGCTCAGAGACCTGGGAGCTAACTAGCCTTTTGGATGTGGTCCATAAGAGCGATGACCCTGAACCCAAAAAAGGAATCCCTGTCCTTAGCTCACTCTTTCATTTAAAGCTATCCCTAGACTCTCCGCTTCAGGCTTTCGATTATTTTCTATAACACTGGGTTATTTTCACCTAATGAAAAACAAAATTAATCTTCAATATACTAAATACTTACCATTTCACAGATGAATTATTTGAAAATATTTGTTCTGTGGGTTACTTATTCATTCTTCATGGTTTTTGTATTTGTTTGCTTGGTTTTTTAGATTTTGTTCTTTTTGTTTGCTTGCTTGCTTGTTTTTCGAGACAGAGTTTCTCTGTGTAACAGTCCTGGATGTCCTGGAACTTGCTTGGTAGAGCAGACCGGCCTCCAACTCATTGAGACTCACTGGCTTCTGCCTCCATAGTGCTGGGATGAAAGGCATGTGCCACCACCATCCAGCTGCTCTTATTTCCCATGTTTTTATGGTCTTATCCAAACAGCCACTGTCTAAACTGCTATCAACACTTTGAGAAGGTCCTCATCCATGCTTGCTTTGTGTTTGGAGGCAATGTCTCATTCTGTAGCCCAAACAGGCCTCAACCTTTCACAACTGAATACTCCTGATTCAGCCACATCACGTCTGAGTTACGAACATGAATGCATGAACTACCATGCTTGGATTCTCATGATCAATGCTGATATAAAGAATCACTATGGATGCTGATCAATGAATAAATGGATAAGGAAGAGAGGTAAAAACATAGAGTGGAGTATTACTCTTCTACAAAGAAAGAAAGATGTCTTATCATTTGTAACAAATTCCACATAACTGAAAAATAACATACTAAGTGGCATGAGACGCAGAAACTCAAATGTCACCTGCTCTGCATGTACAGATTTTAAAACTAATAGAGATTACCACTGACTTTTTATGAATATATGTTTGTATAAATATAGGTACACAAATTTATTAGCTCAGTGTGATAATTCCACATAAATGAATGTGTATAATGATCCAATCAACTAACATATCCATCTTCCTAAGCATTAAAAACAGTCTTTCATCCACACATTATTAATCATAACCAGGCATAGTTATAGGTCAAGTGTGATACATAAATATAGACATATAATAGGTACTGATCTAATCAGGTAATTACAGTTCTGTTTCCTTATTGGTTTGTGATACAAGCCTTCAGAGCTGCTCTCTTAAACTTATTCATCAAATACAGAAAACAAATATTCCAATGTATTTGAAAGTACACACATTGCATGATATAGAACACTAAACTTACTGCTTCTTTGGAGGTACAGTATTTGTAATCTGGCCCCTACCTGCTACTTTTCAGCTTCTAGTAATTGGAAATAACTCATATATACATATATATATATATATATATATATATATATATGAGAGACAATTTGATTTTTTTAAAAAAATCAAGCAATTTTCCAGAGTAATTTTTCTTCTACAGATGACCACAAAAGTCTCCATTCCCATTCTCTTCAAAATATAGAATATTCAATAAATCAAGTTAATAGATCATTAGCATTTGAGGAGCTAGACAGTCATCCTCTGCCTAGATAGAGATAGATAGATGAATAAAATTAATGATGTAGAAAATTAAATTGGGGGGAAAGAGCAACTTTATAGGGGATGACGGGTCACACAGGTGAGCTTATTTTTTGTCATATTTTACCTGTCACAGCTAGAGAGAAGGGGTATTTGAAATTTGAACCTCTAGGAAGATGACTTTATAAGCACCAACGTTGCCTATAGAACTGAAATCCACTAAACAGGATATGATTGTGTAATAATTTTATTACCAAGACACAGTACTGGAGAAATATCTGTGAATTTAGAGAGCAAGCTCCGTGAACTCTGCCAAATGTGCAAACACGGCTGCTCTCCCCAAGCCTTTTGAACTCACATCTGCTGGTGCCAGTTGGACAATGCAAGTCACTTAAACCAACGACTAACAGATCTAGTGGGATTCCTCAAGAGGTAGAATCAGCTTCCTTCTGAGGCAAATCACATGTGTGGGGCCTGAACTAGCACCAATGGAAGGCGAGCCCCACACAGGTCTGTTTTAACTCCTGCCGGAGAGGGTGGTGACCGTGTGATAGAGGAGACTCTGAGGGTTCAATTATCACTTGTTTATTTCATTTTAACTGGCAGGGGGTTATGGGTTTGACTAGAAGCACTATAAATGCCGAGGGAAGTTTTTGGAAATTATTTTGGACATTTGCGTATGTTGCTTTGTAAGTGCAAGGATGCGTGCGTGTATTCTCCTTGGCGATCAGAGGTAAAACTGCAAGAGTTGATTGTCTTCTGTCCTGTGGATTCCAGAGTTTAAACTTAACTTATCAGGTCGGGTGACGTCTACACAATGACCCATCACACCATCCCCATAAGGAAAGTCTTAATGGGTGCTCTTTTAAATCTGTCTCTCTCTGAAGCTCTGCTTAGCATGGTGCTATTCATAGCTTTCCCTTGACCAACCACGGTTAACATGAACTGTGCACATTCTAATCAGAGAGATGAGTTTCAAAAAATTAAAAGCATCAATCACAGCAAAGCCCTTGGATCAAGTAGCTCGCTTTCTATAATGGATGTTCTAAATCAAGCTTCTATTTTGGGCCATTTTAATTCAATGCTTTTCTGCAGATTTACTTCTACAAAGACATTCCTCTAGTTGGTGCTGGAATCTTCTCAAGTTCCTGTTGCTTATGCTGGAGCCTGCCTACATTTTCCCATGCCTTTTCTGCATTTCTTTGTAAAATAACACCCATCCCCCAAGCTCGGTGTCTGTTTTTAATTTCCTGAGGATCGTATAGAGCGCTGCCCAAATGAGAAACATCAGTGCCGAGGATGTAGGCGATGCCTTTAATTGATCAGACAAACATGGGCCATTTAGTTTTGCTTTAACTCAGACTTCAAAGCACCATGCCGTCCAGTTGCTTCATTTTGGCAGAAGCAGAAAGCCCGAACTCTTCAGGAGGTAAGAAAGCTATGGAAATTAGGCATCTGCCCAAAACCGAGGATGGAAAGTAAACACTTAAAGACCATTCCAGTGTCTATTTTGAACTGAAAAGTAAAAGGACTCACGAGAACGTTTGAAGATAGGAAACTGTCAATGTTTAAGATGACAGACTTGAGACCATTTCACAGTAGAGGATGTGGTCTCAGGGCCAGGAATGTTGGTCACTCCTCATTGAAGTCTCGTCAGTCCTGTTGAGATGAAACACGAATTCCAGAGTCTCTTCCTCTTTGCCCACTGCCATACTTTAGCCCACAGTAGGGAAACTCGCCTGGGAGGATCTCTACACGCCCTTTTGAACTCTTATAGAGGTTCTCATATGCGTAACCATTTAAAAGAAGATTAAATTCAATTAGGCCTTATCTTTTCCTCATGACAGGCTGCCTTCAAAGACCAGTTTATTGCACTTCTCTACCCCAGTGGCCTCTGAATGCTCCCAGGCAGACACAGGGCACCTTCACACACAGGAAGAAAGGATGGGGCTGTTTTTATGTCACTTAATCCCTGTACTTTAAGAAAAATTGGCGTGTGACTTGGTACCCTGCAGCACTACAGTGCTGCTCAGATCCCAACTGGGCTTGTGACTACTTGGAAGTGAAACCAGAGTCCAATCTAGCCACCCACTCTTGCTTGAGGGCCAGAGTCTCCTTGGGCATTTTTTTACCTCCTTAATGCTTGGTATGTGCTGGGTTTTTTTCTCTAATTTTCTGAGTTTATCAGTAATAAATTGAAAGGACAGAGCCCTAACTTGCATAATCTGAAACAGGGGAATGGTTTAATTAACAGTGATATAAGTCCAATTGACTTTTTGGTTACATTACATTTTTATTGAGAATTCCACTTAATTTGATTCAGTCTACCCCTAACCCCTGTCCTCCTATCCCTGCCTTATCCCACCCACCATTTTTCCCTCCCAGCTTCACGAGCTTTGTTTCCAATCACACCGAGCCCCACTCAGTGCTTGGGTGTAGGACCCTCGACAGAAGCACAGACAGCCTCTCTGGGATCACATTTCTGAAGGGAACTGATGCTGGTTCTGCCAGATACCAGCTGGGGTGGGCTTCATGACCCTGGTCTCCCCATCCATGCTGGGATGCTTTGCTCACTGATCTTATGCCCTTCTTTGATCATGTAGCCATGGCCTCTGTGAGTCCATGTGCAAAAGGAGGCCATTACACTCTGCAAATACTGTTTGCTATAGTGTCCTCTACCCTGGAGCGTATAGCCTCTCTGGTCCTGCGATGATCCCTTAGCCTTGGGTGGGAGGAGGGGACGTAGGTAGATAATGGAGGGTTGCTAGAGATGTCCTGTTCAGAGCTGAGCTCTCCAGACTTTTGTTCTCTGGGTGTTGACCAGTTGTGGGGTCTCTGTGTTAATCACCATCTTCCACCAAAACAAAACAAAAAAGGTTTCTCCAATGTGGATTGAGAGGTGAATTATCCTATGTGCATAAATGTAAGAATTTAAGAGCCACTCCCTTGTTCATTTCACAAAACAATAGTAGTAAATGGTGCATACATTTATAAACAATATTGTGTGCAATGTTTACCAACAATTTTATTTCTTCAAAGAAAATCAGTATCCACTGTATGTGAAAGGAAGCATGAACCACACAAAATGGTGCTGAGTCATTAGGTCCTATAGGAAATAATTAGATGTAAGATTTGAAATTTGGCCCTTTTGTTTTAACTCATGGACCATTTGTGAAAAGAAAAAGAAATATGACAGAGAGAAGCCAACATCTAAGAAGAAGCAGAAACAAAAACAAATAAAATGAAAACGCCAGTATTTGGAGCCCGCAGCCTGGAACTAAAGGCGGTTCCTTTCAAAGAGACAAAGACACGCACCTGCTTCCCGACACCTTTCGTTCTATCAGCTGCTGGGATGTGCAGATCAGTGTGGTTTTTATCTTCCCATAATTGCGATGTTGCTTCAGCCAGGATGCTGTGGCATTTGGCCAAGGTTTCCCTGCACGGTTGCATTTTTTCCAAAGATAAAGAAGGAAAAAGAAGAATGTTTAAAGCAACCCCTTCATTGTTGGGCGGTGGTGGTGCACGTCTTTAATCCCTGTGCTGGGATTTCTGTGAGTTTGAGGCTATCCTGTTCTACAAAGCAAGTTCCAGGACAGTCAGGGCTGTTACACAGAGATACCCTGTCTCAAAGCAAAATAAAACAAAGCAAGCAAACAAACAAAAAAAAAAAGCAACTCCTCTTCAGGTTGATATATTACTGCAAGTGCTCGGGAGTACTGTGCTTCTTGCCTCCCAGGCTTCTGGGACAGAGGCAGGCAAGAGGGTTGTCAATGATTTTTCAGTTTTTGTTTCTTCACCGAAGTGAGAGTGCCCTATAGTCGAGTTTATTCATTTCATTTTTCATTGGTTTGACAGTGCACAGTCACTTAACAAAAGAAACAACCAGCGACCAAAGGATTCAAAAAGAAAGAAAGAAAGAAAGAAAGAAAGAAAGAAAGAAAGGAAGGAAGGAAGGAAGGAAGGAAGGAAGGAAGGAAGGAAGGAGGGGCCAGCCAGCCTGGCCTTTCTCTTTAGCTGGAAATGGCTTAAAGTTAATTGCTCACATAAGAAGAATAACTGCCGGGGCTGTAATTGAATTTTTATGGAAATAAACAGGTGGCAGATTTCCTGTAGCTGTGGGAATGGCGGGGGGTGAGATGCTGTAAGCGCGTTAACCTGTTTAATTTAATAGCCCCGGTATTCATACAGGGGGGAAAGCAATGCAGCTCATGGAGACAGTAGGCTACCAAATGTAAATAACTACAATTACCGAGCATGCCCATGTGGTGGATCCAGAGAGGGCACTGGGCCAGCTTTGGCTTTCTTTCTGAACTTATTAATTAAGCCACTAGAAGTTTCAAACTCTTAACCCATGAAGGGGCCCGCAAAGAAGACCAAGCGAAAATAACAAGACAAAGGAAGGGGAGAGAGGACAGCAGCTGACAAAGGCTCTCCTCACAGGAAAGGCACCACCCAAGTTCTCGCTCTGTGAGGACCCACATTACCCAGGAGCCTGCATCAGAGAAAGAGCTGAGTGAAAAGCTAGCTCTGCGCTATGCTGTCCCCACGTGGTCTAGTTTGGGAAATGCACATTTTCATTCTGAGGAAAACTAGGTCTGTCTGGTAGGATGCAAATACCGTTGACTTTACATGCCCCATAGTCACTTTTAAGTGACTTACTTTTAACCAATAAGAAGAGTTTGTGTTTGAATATTTGGAAACTTTCTTTCATCAAAAAGGCCTGTTAAACTCTCTGTACTCTCTATTTATTTTTACTTTAAATATGAATGCATTTTAAAGCAAAGTGAAGCCTCCTATGAAACAGAGCCACTTATCACAGATTATATTAGCAACCTGAACTAAGGAACAACTGTCACCTTTCCCAGGCTCTTAGGTTCCCCCGTGAGGCACTTAGCGAAGAAATTTGGCCATACTGAAGATTCCTCATAGAAATATGGACATGAGGCTGAAGCAGGTTGTCAAAATGTCACTTGAAAAATAAATGTTTTCCATGATATTTGGGTCACCTTATTAAACAAATAACTAAGATTTTAGGCGACATCAGGATCAGCCAAACCCAAGTGGATTTATGCTCTCTGGAAATTAGTTTGTGGGATGTTGTGTTCTGTTTTGTTTTGTTCTAGTTACTGTAGACCAAGCTATTAAAAATGAAAACTCCTGAACTGTGTCTTGTAACATTACCCTCCCTCCTCTCCTCCCAAGCCCCCTCCAAACTCCCTTCTGCCCTCACATCCACTCCACCTCCTTTCTCTTCAGAACAGGGCAGGCCTCCCAAGTGTATCAGCCAGCTGTAATATATTAAGTTGCAATAAGGCTAGGCACCTCCTCTCTTATTAAAGCTGGATGAGGCAACCCTGTAGGAGGGAAGGGTTCCAAGAGCAAGGAGCAGAGTCAGAGACAGCACCTGCCCCACTGTTTGGAGCCCAGTAAGAAGAACAAGCTACACACCTGTAACCTATAAGCAGAGGGCCTAGATCATTCTTATGCAGGCGCACTGGTTGTAGGTTCAGTCTCTTCGAACCCCTATGAACCCAAGTTAGTTGATTCTGTGGGTTTTCTTGTGATGTTTTTGGCCCCTTTCGATCTCATAATCCTTTCTCCCCCTCTTCCACAGGATTCCCAAAGGTCCACCTAATGTTTGGCTGTGGGTCTCTGCGTTTGTTTCCATCAGTTGTTGGGTGAAGCCTCTCTGATGACATTTGGGCTACGCAACCATCTATGATTATAACAGAACATCATTGGGAATGCTTTCGTTGACTTTTTTTGACAGTCATGTTTGTTTCTATCCTAGGTCTCTGAGCTATCTAGCCTCTGGGTCCTTGCCCTTCAGGCTGGATTGGTGTGGACTCCCTCTCATAGTATGGGTCTCAAACTGGACCAGTCATTTGGTTGACCACTCCCATAATTGCTGTACCACCTTTACCACATCTTGTAGGCACAGCAAATTGTAGATTAGAGATTATATGGTGGATTGGTGTCCCAGTTCCTCCACAAAAGTCTTACCTGATACAGGAGACGACTGTTCAAGCCTCAGTATCTCCCATTGCTATGAGTCTTAGTTAGGGTCACCCCCATAAATTCCTGAGAGTTTTCTTTGTACAAGGTTTTTTAAATATCCCAGAGCTGCTCCCAATTCCAGCTTTCTTTCCCAGTACTCTCTCACTCCATCCTCTCCCACTTGGTCCCTCATGTTCCCATGCCCACTCTTCCATCTAGACCTCTCCCCCATCCATTTGTGATGTCTGTTCTATTTCCCCTTCATAGCAAGATTCATGGGACCCCCTTAAATTTTCCCTAATATTTAGCTTCTCTGGCTCTGTGGATTGTAGCATGGTTATCCTTTATTTTACAGCTAATATTCACATAAGTGAATACAGGTTTGTCTTTCTGGGTCTGGGTTACCTCACCTTGCATGATCTTTTCTAGTTCCATCCATTTGCTGGCAAATTTCATAATGTCATTGTTTTTAACAGCTGGATAATACTCTGTTGTGTAAATGTACTGTGGTGGTATTTCAACTGTATTTTAATAAATAAAAGCTGCCTGAAAATCTGAGAGTAAAACAATCCCACTGGTCAGCCTTACAGACCAGGT
>NC_022009.1:100357314-100358459 GCF_000317375.1 Microtus ochrogaster
CCATATTCAGAGAGTCCGGGTTTATCCCCTGCTTTTCCAGTCACAATCCAGCTGGCCTTGGTGAGCTCCCAATAGATCAGCCCCACTGTCTCCGTGGGTGGGTGCACCCATCTTGGTCATTCTTACAGGTGTAAGATAAAATCTCAGAGTCATTTTGATTTGCATTTCCCTGGTGGCTAAGGATGTTGAACACTTTTTTAAGTGTTTATCAGCTATTTGAGATGCCATTGTTAAGAATTCTGTTTGGATATGTATCCATTTTATAATTGGATTATCTGGTTTGTTGATGTCTACTTTCTTGAGGTCTTTATATAATTTGGAAATTGGCCCACTGTCAGATGTGAGGCTGGTGATGATATTTTCCAGTCCTGTAGGCTGCTGTTTTGTCCCTTTGACAGTGTCTCCCTTGCCTTACGAAAGCTTTTCAGTTTCATGAGGTTCCATTTATGAATTGTAGATCTTAATGCCTGCATGATTGCTATTCTGTTCATGAAATTGTCTCCTGTGTTGATGCATTAAAGGCTTTTGCCCACTTTCTCTTCTGTCAAGTTCAGAGTATTTGGTTTTATATTGAGATATTTGATCCACTTGCACTTGAGTTTTGTCAGGGTCTATAGGTGTGATTGCTTTGCATTCTTCTACATGCAGCTATCCAGTTTGGCCAGCACCATTTGCTCAAGATGCTTTCTGGTTTTTTTAATGAATGTTTCTGACTTCTTAGTCAAAAATAAGGTGTCCATAGGTATGTAAATTTATGTCTGGGTCTTCAATTTAGTTCCCTTAATCAACCTGCCTTTTTTAATGCCAATACCATGTCATATTTACCTACCACATCTCTGCAATACAGCTTGAAAGAGGGATAGTGATATCTCCAGAAGCTCTTTTATTGTACAGGATTGCTGTAGCAATCCTGGGTTTTGATTTTTCCATACAGATTGAGTAGTGTTCTTTCAAGTTCTGCAAAGAATTTTGAAGGAATTTGTTGGAAATTGCATTGAACCTGCAGATTTATTTTTTTAATAAAATGGCCATTTTTACCATGTTTATCCTATCAATCCATGAGCATGGGAGATCTTTCAATCTTCTTCAGTTTCTTTCTTCAAAAGCTTAAAGTTCTTCTCATACAGGTCTTTCACTTATCTGAA
>NC_022009.1:100358559-100372556 GCF_000317375.1 Microtus ochrogaster
TATATATATATATATATATCTCCAATATTTTTAATGTGTCTGGTGAATGCACTAATAGACCAATAATGCCACATAATTTCATCATTAAATATCCTTACTCTTCACTCTTACACACAATTTCTTGCTCAACATATTCACAAAATGTTTCAAGTCCTTAAAATACAGAACCAAGATGATTGGGTCCCATTTTCTTGTTCAACATATGATAGATAAATGATAGGTAGATAGGTACATAGATGATTAGATAGACAGAAGATAGATAGATAGATGATAGATAAATAGATGATAGATAGATAGATGATAGATAGATAGATAGATGATAGATAGATAGATAGATAGATAGATAGATAGATAGATAGATAGATAGATAGATGATAGATAGATAGATGATAGATAGATAGATAGATGATAGATAGATAGATAGATAGATAGATAGATAGATAGATAGATAGATAGATAGATGATAGATAAGAAGACAAACAGATGAAAGATTACAGATAAATGACAGAAAGATTGGTTATAGATAAGTAGATGATAGATACTCTCTTGAGACAGGTTTTCTCTGTGAGACAGTCCTGGTTGTCCTGGAACTCTCTCTGTAGACCAGGCTGTCCTCCAGCTTACAGATATCCAACTGCCTTGGTTACCTGAGTACTGGGATTAAAGGCCTGTACCTGCACCACCACTGTCCAGCCTTGGTCATGGACTCTTATCACAATAATAGAAAGCCTAAGATAGGTCCCCTGTAGCACAAGTTCATAGACTTATCTTGAACAGCACCTATTTTGTACCATCTGTACTATCAAAGAAAATGTCATGCCAGGGATCTTCTTTATCATTATATTCCCACACATAACACATTATGTGAAGACTAACAATGAGTATGAATTTGTTGAATGGACATCTGGATCCAATTTATACATGTTCTGTATTTCTCCATCTTCAAAGCTTCGGCATATCCCTTTAAAGCTGGGTGTTGGTTTGTTTACTGTGGTTCAGGGAAAGGAGCAGTCCCAGGGTTGCACACGCGCTAGGCAAGTGCTTACCCTCGAGCTTCCCTCACACACTGAAAGCCTGAAAATCCTCTACCTGACTGAAACAGAGTTATGAGAAGAATGAGCAGCTCTGAGTCCTCCAAGCTCTAAAGCACAGCTTTCATTTTTGACTCACCTATGGGAACGATTTGCTTTCAATTCAGTCCTTTCGAACATGAAGACGGCAACCGGCTCGTGGTTCAGGGACCCAGGTGGCAACTGTACCAGTTGCTTAAGAGATTCATTTGAGTTGTGTAGTCAGAACAATAAACACAAGACTCAACCACCTAGAGGCCAACTGAGATCAAAATTCAATTTATAACCCAAAGTACAATTTGTTATTCTGATCAGTAGAGATAGTGGATTTTCTCAGGGAGGCCAGAATCAGAGTAGCTTAGAGTTAGAGTTTAACAATATCCCAAATCTTGGATCATTTTCCCTCCTAGGTCACATCTGTCAAATGTATTTTCACTGCCTTGAGTCTTACAATTCTGTTGCTTTTTGTTAGCATCCTATTGCATTCTGTTCACACAGAGACTAGCCCCTCCATGAAATGTCTGGGTAGCCAGACCTGGGATGTATTTTAGGTGCATGACCTGAAAAGTAAGCCATCTATTTTGGTCACAGAGTCAAAACAATAACATTTGGTACTTGAACATGTTGATGTGAATGTTGACCCCTAAAAGAGCATCACCCTTAGAATGTAGTATCTCTGTGCATGATGCTTAACTGATCATTGGTATGAAGGAGCATTGGCTCTTTAGAATGTTTTCTCCAAAAGGACAGCTTGTCACATCCATTGTGCATAAATCCAGGACGAAGAATAGGCTGGCCATATTAAGGGCTATTTGTCTGCAAGGCTAGTAAATACTCAAAGATCCCTTGCCTAAGGCTGGGGGATGATTGACTGCACACACAGGGCTATTACTGCTGAGTCCAATTTCAAAGGGTGTAACTCAAATCTGAGCATTGGAATTAGAGTGCTCAACCACCTGTCACAGTGACCTGAGTAAACTCTGTGCTTTCCAGGGGTGGGGCACAGTGTTTTCTATAACGGGACCAGAAAGGACTATTGTACCATGACTTTTTTCAGTGACAGGGCTGATGACTACCAAAGATTCCTGCATATCAGGGCATAAAGAACCAGGGTTTGCCTTGAGGATCCTTGTGGTGACCATAGCAATTGTGTCACCTGCCTGAGGGTGTGTAAGTAATGCCAGATGCTAGATGCTACCCCGGAATAAACTCATCCTCAGTGCCATTAGGGAAGCCACTTCAACAGAAACATGTACCACTAGGGTAAGAAGAACAGGAAATCAAATCCTATCCAAAACCGTGCCCTTCTCTTGACCAAAGACTTAGGTTAAAGACATCTTCCAGACCTCTTGGGATCAAATAAAGGGAAGAAGTTTGAATGTTATTACCCTTACAGGATGTCCTTGTCTTCTGAACCACATCGTTTAAAGAACTCCTGGGAACTCAACCTTCTTATCCAAAGTTGCCATGGAATCTCACCTCTCATCAAGAACTAAACCATGATCAGACTCCCTCCCTTCACTCGGGCTAACACTTCCACTGCAGAATCTCAAAAACTCTAGCCCCTTTGTAAAGCTTGACACTGATATATGCCCAAGGTCAATTGTGCCTAGAAATCACTATTATTCTTACACATAGCTCCCAATTTTGTCATAAAAGAAAGGAATCTTTCCTGCTAGCTTTTACAATGTTAGTGACTCTCTTTGACACGTTGGGATCTGCCCCCTGGTTAAAAGCCTGAAGGTGATGGGGTAGATGCAGAGCAGCTTCGAAATGAACTGACTTTTCCCTTCCACAGTTGGCCCCCATGTTAATTTATTTACCTATCACTGTGATAAAGCACTCAATTAAGATATAAGGGTATAAAGATTTATTTCTGCCTAGGATATAAGGAGATGTAGTTCACATAAGGGAAGACATACTGGCAGGTGGCTCTGTGGTAGCCAGAATGTGAATCTGAGGATTGTTAGCTCTTCAGTTCTTGGTAGTACAGAAAGCAGAGGGGGCGAGTGCAGGTCAGAGTATAATCCCTAAGAACAATCATGCAGTAGCTCACCTTATCTATGTAGATGCTACTTCGTGAAGTTTCCATTCAAAGCAGCAAAATCAGCTGAGGATCAAGTGTCCAAACCATTTCACATTTAAGTGAAATACCTTTTTTGGTTATATACCCAAAGTGTGCTCAATCATACCACAAAGACATGTGCTCAACTAAGCCAGAACCGAGAAACAACCCAAATGCTCCTTAACCAAAGAATGGATAAAGAAGATGTGATACATTTACACAATGGAGTACTACACAGTGGAAAAAAATAATGACACCTTGAAATTTGTAGGCAAATGGATGAAGCTAGAAAACATCCTATTGAGTGAGGTAAACCAGACCCAGAAAGGCAAATATCATATGTACTCACTCATAAGTGGTTTTTAGATATAAGGAAAAAAAACGGCCTACAATTCATAATCACAGAGAACCTAGACAACAAACAAAAAGGAGCCTAAGAGAGACATATATGGATCTAATCTAAATGGGAAGTAGAAAAAGACATGATCTTCTGAGTAAATTGGGAGTGTGGGGTTCATAAGAGAGAGTAGAAGGGGAGGGAAAAGGAAGGGAGGGAAGAGGAGAAAAATATATAGCTCAATAAAAACAAAAAAGAAAATGTAAAAAAAGAACGAAAAAAAGAACTCTCTAAGAGTTAGAAACACAGCCTTCAAGCAAGAAAATAGACCCATCAAAGAAGGGAGCACACATTCTGATGCTCTGAAGAATAAGTATAAACTTACAGATGTTTTACAGAGAGCTCTCCAACAAAAGAGAACAAGTGATTTTGGATTTGTAGCTTTGTAATCTTTCTTTCGTGAGAAATTGTCCAAGTGACATCCCTGAACACATCTGGTAAGAGACAATGCAATTTGCTTCTCAGAGACATGAAGCCTAGCTCAGCAATGGGGAGAAGGGCCATACATCTAAGGCACCCTCAGTTTCTGGAATCTCTCATAGCTTCTGGTTCTGACGTGCAGGACCCCTCACATCTGTAGTAATTGTCACTTTTATATGAGAGAACCCCCGACACAGATTAATTTGACAACACTGACATTAATCTCTGAGGAAGATTTTAAACCAAGCAGACTTCTGGAGCAGCTGAGAGAATGGATATTCCTAGTGCTCTTAGAGTTCCTGAAGTTTGGTCTCTGCCACACTGAAGAACTTTGAGATAAACCTATCTCCCATCTTTTCACTTGTCCATGGTTCACAGGACATCCTTCTGAAGCCCTATACACCTTAAATCTGTTCATGACAGTGACAACTTGGCTTTCCCAAATGCTTTGCCTTAAATGAGTATTTAATTCAACAGGGGCCTTTTATTTCAGAGACCATGAACTTCATTTAATCTTCCCCTTCCTCACCATGTATATGGTTTCCATAGAAACATCCACAAAGAGTGACAGTGTCACTGAGTACCTCCCCAGCCCGAAAATCAGTTCCTGGTCCCCACATCTCACACCAGTTTTCCTAAGGCTTCCATACTTAGATGCACGACCCAGCTACCAGTGTTTGCACCAGAGAGGTAGGTAGCTCAAAGAAGTTAAACCAAACCTGATATAATTGAGAGAAAAGTGTGAATTGTAGCAGAGATGTTAGTTAGCTCACACAATTTGTAGAAAATACAGGGACAAGAACAAAGGTAGGTCGGACTGCGGGAAGCTCTCTACTTAGAGCGCCATAAAATAAATTCTACACTTAGCGCCTTCAACCAGCTTCCAGCTCCGTCTGCTGTGGATTCTACTGTTTCTCTGGATAATTTCCTTTCTCTCCCCAGATGGAACCATCTTGCTGCCAAGCCAAGACTATGTGCCTGTGACCTCACTGTCTAAGTGGAGAAAAGCAGCGCATCGGATCTGTTCGTGCTTATCCGTGACACCCTGCCTCCTGCCAAGACTTGAATACCCTGGGTGGGAAAGGCATTCCAATGCCAAATGGTTTAACAGCATCACAACTGCAGTCAACAGACAGGAGCTGAATGCTTTCAGGGGAAATTTTTTAGAGTGTCCAAAAAGAAAGTGAGATCCCATACAGAGAGAGAAGATTGAATTAAGTGAAGAAAAATGGCAGTAAACAGACTAATCTTTGAAGGAATTTTGGATTGATGGAAGGCTTAGTAGCTTGAAAGATAATGCCGGTGTAGAGGTGATGTTGTCTTTTCCGTGGTAACCACTAAATGCAAGTCAATGAGAGTATTCATGTAAGGAAAAAGTTTAACTCTGCAGTCATTAAGGGGATAAACTAATGAATGAATGCATGTGGGTAAAAGTAAGAGCAATGCCTGTAGATCAAAGAGTGACTTTCCCCTTAGACTAGGACAAAAGGAAAGATGAATAAAGCAAAGAGAGGGGGCAGGTATTTGTTGCTTATTAAAGGAATACGGGACACCTGGGTCTTTCTACCTTGATAGGCTATACAGTGGTGCCCAAAGTTCAAAGAATGAAGCAGAATTTTTAAAAAAAGTAAAGAAGGAAAGAAGGGAGAGAGGGAGGGAAGGAGGGAGGGAGGGAGGGAGGAAGGGAGGAAGGGAGGAAGGGAGGAAGGAAGGAAACCTGGATGACTAGAAAACATTAAGAACCACTACTATAAAAAGTGATAATAAACTAGGCATGAAAAAGGATGCAGTGGAATGGAGAACCACTTCCTATCTGACTGCCTAAAAGCATGTAATAATAGTCAATTTGGGCTGATAGATTTTTTCCAGTAGGAAAAACAGTATTCTCTCCACCCAGCTACCCGGCCTCTAGAAATCACCTCCCTACAATGTGATTATGCACACAACAGACACAAGAGCAGCTGTAGCCATGTACTCAGACACCTAAGATACAGCCCCCCCACACACATTGTAGTTCCCATGATGAGGCACTTTTGACAGGTTATAAATGAGTTACAAATAAACCACCTATTGCAGCCTTATCTGTGGTTTTGTGGTATCTTTGATGCTTGCTCAAGGAATCAGAATTTAATGGCCCATTAAGAGTGCAGAACAGGCCTCAGATTCACCTCTGTCTTCTGAGGCTTGTCCCTTTTGCCGAGACTCTTCCAGATGCATTTCGGTAATGACACTGTATCTAGCTTCTGAGATCAACAGCCTGAGCTCAATCTGCTATAGGAATCTTCCCAGAAGAAAGGGATGTTTCATCACGCGGAGTCATTCATCCTAGCCCGCACTCTCCTGCTTCTGATCTTCCACTGTTAAAAGCATAACACACTGGAGGAAGATTGTGCTATATTTCACGAGTGCTCCGTGCTGCCACCAAGGGACACTTCCATCTGTTACTCGCTCTCAGCTTCGCCTACTGATAAAACAGGAAGGACAGCTTGCTGATGGGCTCTTTGAAGCAAATGGCTCCACTCGTTCCTGCAATTAATGTTTGTAAATTATTTCCACAGTAGTCAGCAGGTAGGGTACCACAATTTCAAGATTAGTTTCAATAAATCAAGAGCCTGCCTTCTTTCTGAGAGGGCCTCCATTACAATGAGACTCAGGGTTAGAGGCGTGCTCTAGCCATGATGAAAATTGCTGTGTGTAATAGAATACTCTCATTAATTCTGTCAATTATCATTCCCTCGTGGGAAGAGCTGAAGGTTGTATGTTGGGTTGTTGAAATTTCATCTAGTGTGTAGTATGTGCTTTTCACAGAATCTGGTATTTAGGGCACATCAAAATTTCCCAGTAAGTTAATGGTCCTTTGCCCGCTAGAGCGTGAGATGCTCATGACAACAAAGCTGGGTTGTGATGAAAACAATTTGGATTTTTCCCCAGGATTACTCTGTTGTTTCAATCATAAATCATTTCCAGAGCAGAGAATAATTACATATTGTAGAGCCTCTGCACTATTTTAAGAGGAATTTCTCTAGACCAATAGTATGAACCTTTTTTCTCTAAATTGAAAAACTCTTTGATTTAAACTTCCATTTTTAATTTATGGGCTCAGAAATCTCTGATTTAATTTTGACCCTAGTTTTGTGGGTTTTTTTTTTATTTTTTTTTGAAAAAAATTCTGCCTTCTCCCAACCTCCCATTTCTCTCCCCCTCCTCCCACCCTTCTCCCCCTCCCCCCACTCCTCTCCCATTCCCTCTCCAGTCCAAAGAGCAGTCAGGGTTCCCTGCCCTGTGGAAAGTCCAAGGTCCTCCCCCCTCCATCCAGGTCTAGGAAGGTGAATATCCAAACTGGCTAGGCTCCCACAAAGCCAGAACATGAAGTAGGATCAAAACCCCGTGCCATTGTTCTTGGCTTCTCATCAGCCCTCATTGTCTGCCATGTTCAGAGAGTCCAGTTTTATCCCATGCTTTTTCAGTCACAGTCCAGCTGGCCTTGGTGAGCTCCCAATAGATCAGCCCCACTGTCTCAGTGGGTGGGTGCACCCCTCGTGGTCCTGACTTCCTTGCTCATGTTCTCCCTCCTTCTGCTGTGGTTTGTTTTTTTTTTTAAATGATTGTTTCCCTATGTTCTGTGATGGTATATTTTCAAGATAGACAAATGGCCATACCACATACTTTAAGATGGCCCCTTTTCAAGTTGTAAACAAGGGATTTGAACTTAATAAACAACATCTCTCCTTTCAGAGTAGAAGCACAAGAAACAGAAGGATGAATTCTAAAGGTGACCCAGGTAGAAAGAGGCCACTGACCAAGACAGGGGACAGTAGAGGACTATTAAAAGCCTAAGGTGGTAACCACCTCCGCACCTGAAACTGAAGTCAGCTAAGAACTTGAACTCCTATCAAGAGAAAAGATACCAAGACATCCAGAGGCAAAAAGAATCACAGTGCTTCACCTGAAGCAACTGAGTATGCCTTAATGAGGGGAAATGCAAAGAATTACAGGAACGTGTGGAAAGAAAATTCAGCATGAAGCTGAATCATAGGAGCATGACCTTGCTCAGACAACAATTTTGGGGAAGTGTAAGGCATTCAGAATTGTGTGCACTCTGCAGCCGTTCACCGTGTTTCCCAGTAGTTCATGAAAGCCATGACCTGTGTCTCTGTGCTCACAATACTGTGAGAGTGAACTAGAAAGCATGCCAGACCTTAAAGACCAAACGAGTTGCATGAGATATCACACACAAATGTTAAAGATTAATGGAGTTTCTTATTTTTTTAAAAAAATCAGCTGTCTTTCAATGAGACAATCGTCTTCTGAGAAAAGACTGTCCACACTACTACGGAGTAAGAATAAAACATCCAGAGAGGCTTTCCTTATCACCAAATCAGTTTCTAGAATTTTTTTGATTTTTAATTTTTATTCATTTATATATACCAACTAAGTTCTCCCTCCCTCCCCTCTTCTGCTCCTCCCTCACCTCCCCACAACCCCCCTCCACCCACTCCTCAGGAAGAATAAGTCCTGCCATAGGGAGTCAACAAAGCCTGGCACATTCAGATGAGGCAGGACCAAGTCCCTCTGCACAGGCACCACTTCTGGGCAGAGAGAGGGAGAGAAGATAATAGAGGTGGATGGGAGATGACAATAGAACAAATCTTACGTATAGAACAGAGGAACGGTAACTGAGCCACGTGATACAACATAGATTAATAAAAACAGGTTAATTAAGTTATAAGAGCTAGTTAGAAAAAAGCCTAAGCTAAGGCCATGCTTTCATAATTAATAAGTCTCAGGGCTGTTATTTGTGAGCTGGTAGTCCAAAGGAAAATCTGAGCATGTGCTTGTGCGCGCACACACACACACACACACACTGGATAAGTGAGTAAAAGAATTAATGAATGAAAAAGATACTGGCCATTCTTCCAGTCTTCATGAAAGCAAGCACTATCATTGGCTTCATTCAAATGTTTATGCCACCCTTCTTATGGCCCTAATCATGATGACCTGTCCTAGCATGATCACATAATACAGCATAGAAACAGATCCATGTACTCAGTACGTGGGTCAAATCACACCACTGCCTTTTCTTCCAGAGCTAGGTACTTTGATTACTCCTGCATTTAATGATTCAACTTTAGGAAGAAAAACATGTTCTTTTTCCTTTGTAGAAATTAAATGTCTGTTTGTAGAGAACTAAAACAATCAAAGCAGCTTCTGTGTTATTTTCCCATGAAAGTTGGTGATCATGGGGGACTGGGAAGACACAATTGCCAGCGACTAATTACAGGGATTTTTTTTTCTTTTGACAGGGAATTTTAAAGAGTTTCTAGCACTTTATCTTGGAGCTTACATTTTCTAATGAAGACACGGATTTCAGAGTCAATGTTGTATGCATTTCTACAAGCATGAAACAGGCATATATAATCTATTATATGATAACATAGATTCTGCTTCCGTTCCTTGGCATATTAAAATTAGTATTCTTTACTCAAAATTAACATTCTGTACTCAAAATATTTAATGCCTCCTCATTTAATTAATAGAGGTATTCAATTAAGTTGAAAAGTGTATATATATGTGTGTGTATATACATGTGTGTGTAGATAGATAGATAGATAGATAGATAGATAGATAGATAGATAGATAGATAGATATTTCCCCCCGGTGCAGGTTTAGAACCACCAGCGTAAATATAGAGGCAGTCAAGTAAGATGGTTCAGTGTGTAAAATCTCTGTGGCATTCATGTTCCTATATTTACATTCACAGAGAGAGAAAGAGAACTCATAAAGCAATAAAATGAAAATTTTAAATACAAACATCAAAAAATTTACATCATGATATTCCACAAAGACTTCTGAAGTAAACCAACTGACCAATCCACTCCTGTTTTGCTATTGACTTGGACATGAGGCTGCTTGTTACTACCAGATAAATATTTAGGAAAAAACCTACCTACATGGTTCAGATTACACATCACATCTCAGTTAACACATTTGGGCTCATGAATGTCACTCTCACTAGATCAATACTAGTCCACACTCTGCAGCTATCTTGGGGCTAGTTGTCAATCACTCTTGGCATAGTGTATGCAATTCAAAGAATGATAACGCTTCTCCATATAAGAAGGCAAGAACCTGATGATCAGAACCGTACAATTTGGGTAACCTTAAAATTAAGAATTTAATCTTTTATTATTATGATAACATTTATCATAAAATTATTGACTTTTAAGAATTCTTTTAAACTTGTTAAGAATTTTTAAAATCCTGGCTATTCGAGTTGCAAGATAGCCAATGAACAGTGATGAGTAAGGATAATTTTTTTTCTTTTCTTGTCAACATTTATATAGAAAATGGTGATGTGCAGTAAAATAATCCCCCAGTAGGTTATCACAGTATTCCTATAATTATTGTTTTCAATATTCCCTCGTGCTTTTTTAGAAAGGATGTTGGCAAACATAGCTAAAGCTGGTTTGTAAAATAACTGTATGTGTTACACATCTACTGTGTGCTGTATTGTGATTGAAATTCTTCCTATGTTTGGAAAGGGTATCCTAATCTAGATATGTTTTAGAGGCTATATGATCCTCAGTTTATGCATATTAGGGAGACATTGCCAAATGTACTTTCAAGGTAAGTAAAATGAAGTTCAGAAAGTACAGTAGTGCTGACATCCAAACTTGGGTCTTCTGAAAGAGTAGTGTGCTCTCCTAACTTCTAAGCCGTCTCTCCAGCCCCCCACCCCCACCCCTTGACTATTTCTGTAACTATTCGCTTTTATGAGTTTTAGCTATTAGAGTTTTATTAATAAAAATTAGTTTGTAAGAGTTGACATGCATAAACTTGAATGTGACAGGATCTATCAGTTTAAGAACCGTAGGGAAACAATGTTTAAAGTCTGAGATTAAATTCTTGAATCCGACTTCTTATTTCAAAATATGATTGACTATTTTCCCCCTGCTCAATTCTCACTGGAATGGCAGATGACACGTGGAGAATCTGTAGTCTAGTCCCAACTGGCTAGAGGACAAAAGCTGCTTTCATGTCATTTCTGGGCAGAAGCTGAAAAGCCAAAAATCACTGGAGAAATTTGCTCGGGTGAGTTTTTTTTTTCCAGTTCAATTCTATTCTCCCTCGAGGTTCAAACAAACTTCAGATAATCATCTTGAACTTGGTGACGAACCAAACTCAGATTCAGACTGTGGCTTCTCAGAGGGTCAGCCCTTCCATTTAGAATAAGGCACAGCTTAAAGTGACAAGCCAAATGGGGTCAAATGTTCAATGCTTGGTGAAAGGCTCAGCTGTCGTATTGAAACAATGTTGACAAGATGGCAGGCTTTAAAATAAATCCCCATGGAGGCTATTGATATCATTCTTGCCTTCCCTTCTGTCTCCTAGCCAGCTGCTTTCTACAGGGCTGCCAATCACGCCCCGTGCTTGCTAGAAGCAGCAAGGATTGTACAATATGTGCCCGTGCTGGCTCCAGAGACAGAAGCTCGCCCTGGATTCCTCAGGACAAGAGGAAGTGAGCTGATAGACATCTACACAAACAATCAGGCAGATACAGTCACCATGGTCCTTACTTGTCAACAGCTAACCCTTCTGGCTCAATGTCGTTGAATAAAGTGACATTTGGTCACTGTGATGTGTGAAGCACTCCATGTGTAACAAATAGTTTGAAAATATTGGATGATTTCAGTTTGGCAGCATGGTCAGATTTTTCTGGAAAGCAAGAGGTTATGAATCATGAAGAGTTGAGCTTAGAGAGATGGCTCAGTTCATCAGACACTTCCCTGGCAAGCATAGGACCCAAGTTCAATTCCTTGTACTTGTGTGAAAAGTTTGGTTGTGGTGGTGCACACCTGTAGTCCCAGCACTGGATTGGTAGACTGGAAAATATCCGAGGCAAACATGGATAGCTTAGAACAAATCAGAGTGTCCAAAATTCTTTTTCTTCAATAACACTGAGTCAAAAGTGTTAAGTACTGCTGAGTAATGACCATGGTGACTATAGCTGTCCATGACGGTTTTGTCAGATACATGTCACCTCACTTTGTCTGTACTGAGGAATCTAGAAAGTAGACTAATTGGCAAGTTAAAATTAAGAGACCAATTAAGGGTCACTAAGATGCATCAGAGGGTAAGGATGCCTGACACTAAGCCTGAAGATATTAGTTCAATATCTGGAACCCACATGACAGAAAAACTGACTCCATCATACTGTCCTCCAACTTCCATATGTGCACCATGGCATTTGTGCCTAAATACATGTATATATATGAACTCACAAAATAAATTAATAAAAATTAAAAATAATGTTTAATCATGGCCAATTAAGAGACCCTGTCTCAAAAAAAAAAAGATCAATTCTAAGGCTACCCTCTGATTCCTCCCCACATATACACATCACAACAAACAAGATGACAAGGGTTTAGAAACATATGTCAGCTAATCCTTAGAAGCAACATCATCAGCTGGTAAGCATTTAGCTAAAGCTTTGAACTTCATATCTCTGCCAGCTGATGTTACCTGTCAACTTAGCCAGGTCAACTGACTCCCAGAACACTGGGTAAATAAATGCTGTCATATTTAACATATATGTGAAGGGGATTTCACAAGAGATTAGCATTTGAACTGATGAGCTAAGTAGCTAGTTAAACATATTCAATGAGGGTAGTATCAATTTTGTACCATTCAATGACAGTATCATCAACCAGAGGGTCCCTCAAAAGAACAGAAAAATGGAGTAACATTGAGTTGCCTCTCCACCCAACTACTGAGCTAATATGTGGATCAACTATGCCTAGTGTTCCTGTCAATATGGCCTGAAATTAAAACTATCAACTGTTGGTCTCTCATATCATTCAATAATACACAAGCTTTCCTGGGTCTCCAGTGTGCAGACATCAGATCATGGAGCTATTCAACGTATATAATCAAGTGAGTCTTTTCCTTATATAAATTTTAATATATGTGCTTGATATATGTATATGTTATTGGTTCTGCTTCCCTGGAGAACTCCAACTAATACAATGATCTTTCAATGTACATGAAGCATAATCAATGACACATTGAGATGTATCCATGCCTGCTGTGAAGAAAATTAGCTTTGGGATACACTGTTCCTGTTTCAAATTAAGCCTTTTCCCATAAATGTAATATGGGATATTAATAATGTTATAGGTATAAATTAATGTTGGTATTATTTTCAATGGCTTGGCTCACATTGTGTTTGCCTTTGTAATCTGCATAACTTCTGGTCCTTAATGAATAGTTTCTGCCTTGAGTCTCAAGGGAATTACTGGGGTGGATTGTACTTTGGGGTAAGAGATTAATTTGAAAAGCCATAAGTACCATAGACAGCAACAATATGGGGGGCTCTGGTGAGAGTTCAAGTCCACAAGGCATAGTGGGATTCCCTTTCTAGAGGTATCATAGGAAGGAGGTTTCATGCCATGTGATTGATGAGTAGCACAGGGCTTAGGTCTGCCAGGCTGTCCCTGGTATCCAGGAATAGGTAGAAGGGAACCTTCACTGTGGAGGAAGAAGTATGCCACTCTGGGGATGTGAAGGAAGGGAGGAGAATCTAGCTGAGGTGCAGCCATTAGAAGGGTAAGGACACAACATTACAGGCTGTTTTCTGATGTCCACAAGTCTGGCAAATTGAAATCTGTGATTTCCTTGACATATGATTGGGCATTTCTTTTTATTTTAATCAGAAACTGTAAGAAAGAGTCTGTAGCAGGCAGATTTGAACTAAGCAGCAATACAGTCTGGATTCTAACAATCATCCCATGTATATTTTAGTTGTAATACTCTAAGTTAGTATGTATCTGAATAAGATGATGATAACCAGGTAATATGGCTTTTTATAATAAAGTTCTCCAAATCCACATGTATAGTATTGATCCCCAAAGTGGCAGGTTTGGTTGAAATATGGGACTTTAAAAAATGAGGCTGTATGGATGGTTCTTGGATGCATGCCTTCGTGAGGCATTATGGGAGCTCTCTCTCTCTCTCTCTCTCTCTCTCTCTCTCTCTCTCTCTCTCT
>NC_022009.1:100372656-100384858 GCF_000317375.1 Microtus ochrogaster
CTCTCTCTCTCTCTCTCTCTCTCTCTCTCTCTCTCTCTCTCTCTCCTAAGTTCTTGCTATGAAGCATACTCCAATTGCAAAGGGTTTCCTTCAAAGAAAGAACAAATGAGGATTCCCCATCTTGACCCAGACCTTCAGAATTCTGAGACAGAAAAAAAACTCCTCTTCATACACTATGTCAGATATTTTACTATAGCTATGTTGATGTGGGAATCCCCTCTGAATGTTGTGAGTATGTTTTATTACCATTGGTCAATAAGGAAGATTATTTGGGCCTATGACAGGGCAGAATAAAGTCAGAATGGAAATTCAAAAAGCAGTATAGAGAGAAAGTAGGCAGAGTCAAGGAGACACCATGTAGCTGTAGAAGGAGACAGACCATGGAACCTCACCAGTAACTCATGAGCCTCATGGTAAAATATAAAATAATAGGAATGGATTAATTTAAGATGTCAGAGTTAGTTAATATGAAGTTTAAGAAATAAGCCAAGCAGTGTTTTAATTACCATAGTTTCTGTGTAATTATTTTGGATCTAGGCAACTGGGAAATGAATGAGCAGTCTCCTACTACACTATGTGAATCCAACTAATTCACCAATTAATGGCCTTGTTATAATCCAGAGCTGGGGAATGACTGAGTACAAATTTTGTTCTTTAAGAATTGTTAAAATATTGGCTGTTGGAGTGGCATGGCAATTTTTTTCAGAAGGAAACAAACAATAGTTACCTACAATGCTCAGAGAAGATGATGAACTATTTGTCTTGCAAACATTTATAAAGCCAAAACGGTGATATTTGGTCATACAGTTTCTCAGAAGTTTGCCATTGCATTACTGGCATCATTATCCAAGAGTTCTTATTACACGCCCTGAGAATAGAGTTCTAGAATAATCTCACCTTGAGGCCAGTCTTCTCTGTATGAATCTTGGAATATTAAAGCCAATTAAAAGATTAGCACGTGGGGGGACCCTAAGACGATTTGATTCAGCTGTTCATTACACTGAGACACTTTTTTTCAGAAGATACACTAAAGACTAGCAGAACAGATGACCACTCCTGCCCCGGCTTTATCTGTTAGCCTTACAGGTTTGGCTTCTTTAGGAGAACAGCATTTTTGCTTCTAGAAAGGCAATGAACAGAATCTGTAGCTCTTGTTACTTATGGCAAATAAGTAACAATAAAACTGAGAGGAGTGACCTATTAGCAGATTGCAACTGCTTCTCTAGATTCAGGTCAGAGGTGAAGTCTTCCTGCTCAGTGAGGTTCGAATGGGTCACATGCTTTCAAAAGAGCTCAACTGTTTCCTGTTTCCTGCTGCTGTTTTTGGCTGCATCACCCATGTCCTCTTTTCTTGCTGAATGCTCCCCCACACACACACACACCTCATGTTTCCCAGCTTAAGTCCGTGGGTCTCTTTTGGAATCCAAGCCTCTTTCATCACTGCATTCACCAACTTGTGAGGAGCCACAAGACATAACTGGGGTTAAGCACTCATCTTAGGGTCACCACTGTTATTGTTGTGAGAACAATGTCATCACCTGTCTGTATTTTATGCATATTATATTTGATGACTGCTTGTTAGCATGTACATGAACTCATGGATTCCAGTCAGTATAACATACTGATTATGTATGTGGACATCCAAAGTGTGTTTGAACTCTGCACTTTTCGATGCACTGCTTTGTGCTCAACTACCTGTTCCTGAGTACGCAGGATTTCCCTCCCAGAGTAGATTTTAAAAAGTGTTGAAATCATGTACTATGTTTCCTGGCACTTTTGTATTCCCCTTGTACCTAACAAAGAGACATGTGTATGGCAAACAATCTGAAACTCGCTGGCTAGTGAAGCTAGAAATAAAACTAACACCCTTAACCTCAGGGCCCAGAGGCAAAGAGCAAAGAGCAGAGAGAGGATAGCAACAGCAGATAACCACGGGAGGGCTGCAGCCTTGCATGACCTCCCTGCTGCGCTTGCTGCTAATGATCAGATCTTCCTTCTGGAACTTTCTGTTCCCTTTGTTTTATGTATCATGGCTCTTTTCTTACCTCTTTGAACTTTCCTGCTAAGTGGCATTTTGTGGTTTTGCTGACCCCCTGAAGATTTTCATGTGTTTCCTACAATTTCTCATGACATTTCTTTCTTTCTTCCTCTCTGCTTGAAACACTCATCTTCCAAGATGCAGTTCAAATAAAATTTCCTGTTTAAAGGAATCCAGGTTGGAATTATTTGTTTCTTTCATATAAAGTTTCTTTTGCCCTATTTTTTTTTAACATAACCCAGTTTCCTTTCTTATCAACTAATTTTATGTGTGTACACCCAAAGATATTTATACATAAATAAGCAGAGATAAGCATATTTTCCCTCTGCTTTAATGCAAATGATAGGGTATGATCAACTATGTTCTATACATTTTTGTTTTCACTTAATTATATGTTTAAGAGGGGGGTGTTTCCATGTCATTCCCTGACAGCCATGTAGTTCTCTACTGTAGCATAACAGCATATTTTATTTAATCACTTTGTTGCTAATGCAACTCAGATGGTTTCTAAATTTTACTATTATAAGCAAGCATGAAATTAAGAGCACTATATGCATGCCACCTTGAAAATATATAGTATCTTGCCTCCAGAATAAATTAAAATTTTTACTTTGAAAAGTATGATATTTTAATAAATTTCCAATTGTTCTACTAATTTTCAAGCAATGTTGCTACCAATCCTGAAACTATCTTAAGCTTCCAAAGCCAATATTCAGAAAAGGAGAGCAAATAGGAAAGAAATCTGTGTTATTCATGGCTGAAAACCCAGAGAAGACTTCTTAACAAAGACAAGGTTAGGAACTCAGATACCTGAAAAGAGCACTTTTTACGGGAAAAGAACAGAAGTATGGAGGACTGCACAGGAAGCTGTATGCAGTCTATCGTGCAGGCCATGGTTGGGTCTGTTTGTTTCCTGTGTGTGTGTGTGTGTGTGTTTCAGTTTTGATTTATTTCTCTTCATGTGTATGGGCGTGCCTGCTTTTCTCTACATGTCCATGTGCGTGCAGGTGCCCAAATAGGCCAGAGAAAAGGGTGAGATTCTGTGAACTAGAGTAACAAATAGTGGCGAGCAGACTTTTGGATGTGGGTGCTGGAAACTGCTCTCAGAACCTCTGTAAGAGCAACAAGTACTCTTTCTTTCTTAACTGCTGAGCCAACTGTCCAGTGTGTGTGTGTTATTGTTGTTGTCCTGTTTTTCTGCCAGTTAAACCTCATAGAAATGTTGACTCCTTGTGTTAGCTGATGCACGGACTAGAGTAAGGAAGACGCCGTGCTCTCTGATGCTTCCTTGGAGCCATCACATCTTGGTTTTGTAACATTAAAGAAAGATGAATTCGTAGTTAGCAGTTGTCTGTTTTGTCTGTTTGGTTTTGTCTTTCTTGTTTGTTTCTGCTGTTGTTTGGATTTTTGCTTTTGTGAGAAACTCACTGTTGCATAGCTGAGGCTGACCTTATGATCTGCCTGTCTCCACTACTGAGAACTGGGATTTACAATTTACATCTTGGCCATTTTAGTGTAGCTCCTCCTCAGAGTTAAAATAGCTGGGAAAAGCCAATGGACACTCCACAAAGGGGTGAACACTACTCAGGCATGGGGTAGCTTATTCTCCCCCCATGCTGTTGTCTCCATTGGTACATGAAACAGGAATCTGCCAATCTAAGTAGGGAAAAGTTTCTACTTTCATGTAACTGTCCTTTTATGATTGAGGTTAAGAGTCATTGGAGTTATACATATCTCCTTTTACTAAACTATCTGTTTTATCATAACTTTTGTTCTGTGAACTAATTAGTTCGGTGCATTTAAAACAAACTTTGCAGATGGAGGAGTTAGATGCTGCTATTGTTGGGATAGAACAGCAGGCTTCCTAGTGTGTGTTTTGGGGTTTGGAACTCTTCTTATTAGAATCCATCCTCATTCTCTAGTTGTGCTGCAGTAGGGGAGTTAGTTTTCTTTTTAAAATTCATTTATTTATTGATTTTAAAACAATCTTTTTAGATTTTACATACCAATCCCAGTTCCTACTCTCTCCCCTCCTCCTGCCTGCTCCCTCCACCTTCCCCCCACCTCACTCCTATCCACTCTTCAGAGAGAGTAAGACATCCCATGTGGAGTCAATAAAGTCTGGTACATCACTTGAGGCAGAACCAGTGCCCTCCCCTCTGTCTCTCGGATGAGCACTGTATCCCTCCATAAGAGTATGGACTCCAAAAAGCCAGTTCAAGAACTAGGGATAAATCCTGGTCCCACTACCAGCAGCCCCACAGACTGCCTAAGCCACACCACTGTCACCCACATTCAGAGGGCATAATTTTGTCTCCTGCAGGTTCCCCAACTGTCAGCCTGGAGTCAGTGAGCTCCCATAGCTCAGGTCAGCTGTTGCTGTGGGTTTCCCCACCATGGTCTTGACCCCTTTGTTCATATAACCGCTCCCTCCCTTCAGCTGGAGCTCGGGGTCAGTGGTTAGCTGTGGATCTCTGCATCTGCTTTCATCAGTTGCTGAATAAAGTTTCTATGATGTCAATTAAGGTAGTCATCAATCTAATTACAGGGGAAGGCCAGTTCTGACACCTGGGAAGTTAGGCTTCTATATCCTTTGTGTTTCTAAACTGAAACTCTGTGTAGCAAATCATGAATGAGTGAGAGAAACAAAGGAGTTCAGGTCTATTAGCTCATGTATTTTCTTAGGTACATAGGAGAATCCAGGAAGTGCGTATAGACTCTAGACTCATTCTCAAAGAAAAAAAAAAATTCAACTTCTGTCTTAAATAGCATTGTTCTCTGAAACAAAGCAAGTATTGAGGGAAATTCCAGGAAGGATTAGACGGCCAGGGGATTGGCTCCTTAGACAAAGGCAGGCTCCCTTCCACAGATCAAAGATTACCCCTTCCCGCAGTTTGTCATCCTTGGGAGATTCAGAGAGCAGTAACTTTATAAAAAGAAAATTCCAAAGATGGTGAGATGGCTCATTTAGTAAGTGCCATAGTGCAAGCATAAACACCTGAGTTTTGATCCCCTACACTCCTGTAAAAGCCAATGCCTGTAAACCCAGCATAGAGAAGCCAGACACAGGAGGATCCTTGGGCTTGCTGCTCAGCAACTCTAGCTGAATCGGTGAGCTCCAGGTTCATTGGGAGACTCTGTTTCAAAATAACAGTAATGATGTTGTAGTTAATGATGATGATGTGGAAAAAGACTAAAGAAGGCAGTTGACATCAACCTCTGGTCTCTACACTCACACATATTCAGGCACCCACACTCAAAGGAACACGCACACAGCCACACAAACACACACACTGGAGATTTCCACTATAGATATTAATTTCACTTAAAAATAGGTAACTTTCCAGATATACTCCAACTGTGGCTATTTCTCAAAATAATCAATATACCCTAGATGTATATCTTTGAGTAGCATATTCTGTTCTGCTTTGAGGTGTAAGGCATCCTGAGTTCTATCATGGTCTACAAGCTGTTATTTTATTACAGAACTTATCATAGTAAGTTACAATTGTTAGTGGATTTGCTATCCTACTTTGAAAAACTCAAGAAATGGTATCATCTTATTCAGCCATTTATACCTTTCGTGCATTAACGTGATGCCAGGTATTAAACATGACAATACTCAACTATCTTTCAATGATTCATCGTTTTTCTATTTTTCTTTGAATCTTAAACTGTTGATGCATTGAAATTGTTCTGAAAGATTTGAGGTCAGAGTCTGGGCCCTGGCCACTCATCCTCAACAGGCCAATTAAAAAGATGAGTAATAGTTAAAAAAAACAGGAATGTGATTGATTCGGTGAGATGATCGATGCAGTGTAGTCATAATGAGGAGAGAAACAAATAACAGAGTCCAGAAACTCCTTAGTCTATCTTGTGCAGTAGGATGAGGTTGAGTCTGCTCTGTCCACCATCATCTCAGTGGGGTGAGAAGTCCGGTTTCTCCTCTAGGGGGCACCACAGTTCCCATTCTTTCTCAGCCTAAGACTTCTGGGAAATCCCAATTTCTTAGACTCCATTATTTAAAAGTCGGATAGCCAGAGGAAGAGCAGGTGTCTCTTTAGACTAGCTTCATTACTGCCAGAATGGCTACAAAGTGGTTCCTTTGGTTCTAGCATAACCCACAGCTAATCATGGCCATCTTATTAACACCTCACTCTTCTACTGGGACTCAGAAAACAATATACCCAAAACAATGTTGTTTGGGTCCACTTTTTGTGTTGATACAAAGGAAGTTGAGCTTCTGAGTTCAGGTTCTGTCTTCTTGTCTCTGACATCTCTTTCTTCCCCAAGCCATGATGTAAACCTTTCTTTAAACTTAATGTCTTAGCTGACTAAATGTCAGGAGCATTCCCTCCTATCTTCCTATAACTGTCACCAGTTCTAAACTCTTCCTCCCCGCCATAAATTTGGGCATTGTTTATGTTTTAAGCATCTGGCTTTTCTATTACTCTTCTATTTGTCACTCTCCTGTGCATAGGCCCATGATAAATTCATATGACTTTCTCCTGTTATGCTGTCTAACATGTTTGTACCAGAGAGTAGAGGAGAAAATTTAACTTCTTCATAGCTCCATTTCACCCATTTTGAAGATATTCAAATGATGAATAATGTAGATCAGAATATGATTGGAAGACCATAAAGGGCCACCCCAAACATATCTCTTTTGAATAAGTTATTTTGAGTATCAAGCATAAGCTTGAACTCCATCTACCTCTGAAGATTTACTTTATTTACTTTTATCTCTGAGTAGCTCCCATAAATACATGAGGAATAAATAGTAATGAACTTCTATTTTTCCTTCATACATCAATCTATATTTTATTATGGGACATTCTGGCTGAGAATTCTGAAAGGATAGATACCAAAATAATTTTTATTCTATAACAACAAAATTTTGACAGATTAATTTTTTATCTACTGCATAAGTTCTTAAATTTCTTTAAGAAAAGGAACGCAGGAAGATATAGTTGTGAGGAGTGTATAGGCGGGGTTATATAGGTGTGGGGTAGATAGGGGTGTGTGGAAAGTATATGTGGCGGAATATAGGTGTGTGGGGATGTATGAGTTTGGAGGAGGTGTACATGGACATGTATATATGTGTGTGTGTGCTTTTGTATACATATATATGTATATATACTTCTGTGTATCTTCATAAATATGGGTAAGTGAAATAACATAAGCCATTTACAGGTTAGTTTCTTTTTTAATCTATAAAAGAATTAAGTGCAAAATAAAGCTTTTTATAAGACAATCAAGGGTTGGTGCCAACATCCACACCTGAAGGCTATCTATATATAATAGCTTTAAAGTAAGTCAGAAATCTGCCCTTCAATAATCCCAAGAGAAGTCAGTATAACTTTTGTGCACTCTTTAGTTTCTTTTTGTCAGGGCATCTCTTAAAAAGAAAATGTAAACATCAAGTATCCTAGAACATTAGCCTATTATGCTGTTACTTCTCAAGTGTTTCTGCTTTAGTGTGAGAACAAAGCAGTTTCTGAGCTTTCATAGCTACATTCATGGCCAGGAGGACTACGGAATCCCAGTTTACATGTCAATCTATAATTTTTACCTTTCTCTTTGCCTCAGGTCTTGCAGAGAAGCCGAGATGGTGTCGTGCTTTGTTTGGTCTTGAGGTCTCTGCCTACATGCAACTGTGTAAAAAGCAATGCACCATGACTCCCCTCCTCTTTTAGTTACTGATGGCTGCACAAAAAGTAAACATGTCTCCGACCGTGCTCTATAGCAACCAAATGTGCCGGGGCAAGGACCACTTTTCAAGTAAATGAAATAAAACGTATGGGAAAAAACTAGGAACTCTTGTCAAAATTATTCCACTGTGAAATTAGTTACATTCCACAAGAAAATATAATCATGCCAGGGGTGGCTTTTTTTCAGTGACTCACATAAACTGCAGCAGGGAAGAATTCCTAGTGTTCAGCTTCATCAGCTGTCAGTGCCATTGGCTACCTAGACTCATTCATATTTGATTATTTTCAGTCCACTGCCATTTCTATACAGCCCTGGTGGATATTTCTTTAGTTCATTGAATCAAACATTCTCATCAGTCTGTGATTGCGTTGCTGTTATCCCTGCTGTAATTAACACAGCAACAAATCTAAAAATATATATTACTTAAAGTCACTGGTGTAGAGTTCACTTCCAAACAGAATACACATTTTTAAAAAAAAAGAGCTGCCAAATGTACTGTAAACTGGAAGAATTTCAGAGTCCCTTAAACACTTGGCTAGATGCTAGCTAAAGCGACTCTATGCTGTCAGCAAAGCATGAAATTCAGAGATTTGTTTCTACTTCCATCTAGTCCCTGCCAGTTCAAAGGAAAGACTTCCAAGGGGTGAGTTCAGAGTCCCAGTTTGAATGGCGCCGTCTACTTTCTTTGTCAAAAGTAATACATCTCCCTCTGAAAGATGTTTGAGCCCTTTCTAAACATGACATTCTAAAAAGTACTGTGAGAAGCTTCCCCAACTTCCAGCATCAGTTTTCTTTTTCACGAAGCCCTCCTCACATGCTCAGAGCTGTGGAGGGCACCATGGGAAGACAAAACAATAGTTAGCCCCAATCCATACTTTTCTTATAACAATATGTTATGGGAAACACCCTTGCAGACATGTGTGTATACACAGGAGTAACAGAGAAGAGGGAGTGGGGGTGGATGCAGACAGTAAACCCTGCTGAAAAACTTGTCAAGTACCCATTTCTCATCAAATCAAATGAGATTTTCTGAGCCTGTCAAATACCCCTATGAGATAAGGCTAGAATATCTTTCAAGTCTATGTTTTACCAATTTCCTATATGTTTCTCAGATTCCTTAGTAAACAAAATTGCTCAGTGTTCCTGACCACCCCTATCCACAAGGTTGCCTTCCAACCCTGTGCTCCTGTCCCCTGGCTTAACAGAGAATTGGGCCCTGCACTCAGCTCCTCTGAAGGAAGGGATGTTAGTTAAGTGGCTAGCCCTGACAGGCATCACAGAAGTAGAAACAGAGAAGCTTCCATCTAATCTAACTGTATCAATTGGGGAATGGGGGGAGTGCTGGGGTGGAATTGACGGAAGGATCTGCACCACCCTTACATCACTGATGAGAAACACTATGCCGAGAATATAAGTTAGCAGCACACTTCAGCAAAAGAGTGCAGACCTAAACAAAGAACTCTCGAGAGTTTTTACGAATCCCATAATGCAGTCAAGGAGACAGAAAGGGAAGAGGCGTGGATAGATTAGTAGGGTCTGAACGGCCATCTGAGGCTATGCACAAGGGAGAAGTAAAATGACTTCTTACAGCAACTCCTCTGGTGGGCAAGAATGAAATCAAAGACAGGAGGGGACCAGACGACAACCATGTGCTTACACCCACAAAATGTTGTCCACATGGAGTGCCCTTGTCTTCCAGGTTCAACTCCATCAGTTTCTACAAAGCCCCTCAGATAACAATTCTTCTTGGAAATCTTTTCTTATCCCATCAAAAAAGCCTAGAGTTTCCTCTTCTACAAGCTGTCCAACGGTGCTGGTACTTCTTAATGGCTTTCCTTAATACGTGGTGGGTTACAGTCATTTGTCCCAGGCCTTCACGGCAGCATTTTTCACTATATTTCATAGACGGGTTATCTTAATATTACTGCAACAATTACATATTGTGGCATATAACTGCCTCTCAACAAATATGGCTACTATGATTTTAACGTCTGGAGAAAGCAAGTATTTCCACACTCTGTTAATCAGGAAAAAAAAGGTGCCAAGGTCCAAATACATTCCTTGGATGCTCTCCCAGTTAGCCAATACTGTTAGTCATTCTCCAATATGTTCAATAGAGATAACTCAATTTGCTCAGCTTATATTGAATATTTACTTGCAGTCACCCTTGACCTAGTCAGTGAATGTGATCATTTATAATGATAAATTTATTCACCATCATCTCAAGTCATGTAAGGACTTGATACACATGTTGGATACACAATACCACAAAACAACAACCAAAACAAAATTTTCTATTTCCTCCTCAACTGTTCCTGCCACAACCAGGAGAACATCTTATCCTATCAAAAATTATTGACACCAAGGTTAATTGACTTTCTAGTTAAATTAAAATATAACTCATTTCCATAGTGGATTTAGCAATCTTTTCTTGCTATCTTAACCATGAATTAAACATACCATTTTGGAAGTATATATTGGAATATGTAAGCAATCTAATTTCATGGTAGGATACACAGGAAAATATTTCAGTATTAGAAGTAAAATATTTCTTGAATGTTCTTTTTGTTAACTACTAAGAAAACTAAGGATACGTTTTCAGGCAAATCTATCGGACATTGTGAAATGCATTTTATGATCTAATATTAAGTTTGACTCTATTTCCTGGTTAATTCTCATTTCTCCAATTTCTTAAAGATTGGTACCCTATAAGCTTATTTGAATACTTAAAAGGCAAGCATCTAATAAATATAAATATAAAATAGCAGTAATAAACACAAAAACTCAATCAATCTGTTTTTAGGATATTTCAATATCCTAAGGTCAAATATTTTACATAGAAATATAATACTAGCCAAAGAGGAAAAAAAAATGACTGCTTTTGTCTCTTGAAAGTAAAATGATTTCAAAACTAAATGAGTATTCAAGAAAAATCTGTATTTATAGGTCTCTTGTTTTATTCTTTCGCATCAAGGCAAGCCATTTACTTTCACCTCTCGTTTTCTTTTGTGAAAGGCATAGTAAATAAAACTCTCGTGTGAGCATCCACTCACTCGGCAATTCTGTAATAAAGTAAAAAGGTGAGGAAGCCTCGTTTACAAACACCTCTTAATATTTACAGAGCGACACGAGTATAAAAACCCAGAGTGTTCCTATTCATTAAGGATGCTAGTCTCCAAGGCCACAGAAATGCATCAAGGGAATAAACCACCAACATGATTTATGGTGGGCCATTCAATGCTCAACAGACTCTCCTTGAAACCCCACTTTAAAGTACATAGTTCTTTCTTTAAATATGTGGAAAACTCAGAATTTAAATCTCCAAATTATTGCAAAATCTTAATCTGTTTTCTTTTTTTGGCAGTGATATTATGAGATACATTTATACACATATAAATTATTTAGGTTTTTTTTTTTTTGAGGGGGGATATTGAGACAGGATTTCTCTATGCAACAGTCCGGGATGTCTAGAAACTTGCTCTGTAGATCAGGCTGGCTTCAAACTCACAGAGATCTGCCTACCTCTGCTAGGATTAAAGTACTAGGATTAAAGGCTTGCACCACCACCGCATGGCTAATTATTGAGTTTTTATAGACATCATTTAATTTCTAATCAGAATGTACCAAAATTAGCATTTTAGCTGGAAATGAGAATTAATTAGCTAAATGTGAAGTCTCAAAAACATGAAGTCCCTCCTCTTCTTAATGTGTGGATCTGTCTATGAAGTTATTTATGAAATGAAGTTAGCCAGTGGTACTACTGACTCATCTGAAACCACTGTATGATCAGAGAGCATTGAAGTGATTCCTGAAGTGAGGAAAGTGGCATCTTGTGTAAGATTCACCTCATAAGTGACCCCATTCTGCTCTGCCACCTCGCTGGAACAGGAAGAGGTTAAGAGTCACTAATGTAGGACGTACAGGACACAGTTATCCACAAAGGGGATTATATCCCTTCATGTCTGGTTGCAATGGCTCTCAGAATAGAAGCTTCATTAAGAAACCAGTTACTCAAGATTCTGAATCTGTCATTAAGCTTGAACAAATATGTCAAAGTCGTGCTTTCTGTCTTCTGATGGTGACTGTGATGGTGGCGATGGTCAGGGCCCAGGCTCCGACAAGAACAACTGGACACCTGCAGAGTCTGATTTCTGTTAAGTAGACTTTTTACTTCAGCACTAAAAGTCATTCGCTCCCTTGGGTTTTTTTTTTTTTTTTGGCATTCTGCTCAATTACACTTCTTGAACGAAGTGCGAGCAGCAAGTGGAGACACCAGTGAGGAGACACAGAGTCGCAAACACATTTCAGGGGTCACCTTTTCACTCCAGTTCTCTCACTTGAAATATTTATTTTATTCTGTGTGTGTGAATATTTTGCATGTATGTATACTGTTGAAATAGGAGTGGCGGCGCTGCGTCCTCAGCACTCCGGCCACTTGGCTAGCTCATGCCC
>NC_022009.1:100386553-100387536 GCF_000317375.1 Microtus ochrogaster
ATATATATATATATATATATATATATATTTACAATCTGTCTGCATTCGTTTACGCCATTACAGTATACAGTCATGTGTGTCATGTATGTGTCTGGTGCCTGCAGAAGTAAAAAGAGAACATCAGATTTTCTGGAACCACAGTTTTAGATGGGTGTGGGTACTGGGAACTGAATCTGTCTGGGGCCTTTGCAAGGTCCGTCACTCCAAAATTCTGGTCATTTTTAATTAAAAATTATAATGTCATCTGTACTCACAGTAAGATCAGAGAAGATATTTCTAAATATCAAGGTTAGAACTTACCACATGGAGGAACTAATTATGATCGGCCATAAAAAATGAATATTGAGGAGATGAACGCGTCCATCCCTGTGGGTTCATTTCCAGCTGCAAACATATTCTTCAAACTGTTGCATCCCAGGACCTTGAAGAAATGTGGTCTCATTCCGGGTCTAGAATGACCCTGGTTGTGCAATGGGTTTGAAAACACCATGAGGGTGGACCATGCCAATGTCCTCACATTCTTTCCCAAATTTCAGGTTTAATATTTTTTATTTAAGTTCTCTTTGATTACTAAATATTAAGCATAGATATGTACCATAGGACAATATTTGGTCAATGACAGACCTCAAATATTGTGGTATTCCCATAGAATTACAATAACTGGAGTCCCCAAAGTTCAATGACATTGTGGACATGGCAACAGGTGTCACAACACATTCCTTAAGGCTGTAATGATGCAGAAGTAAATGACCCACCCACTGGCAGCTGAATAGAAACACAGTAGTAGAATTACATATAGCAATGTCTGATGACAGTAACAATTTATTGTGCTTAGGGTTGTTGTATTTCCTATATATTGCTTTTCATCATTTCAGAGTGTACTGTTTCTTCAAAAACAAAAGAAGTTAACTATAATATAGCCTTAGCTTACGTGGGTTCATGAATGCAAAAGCTATGTCATGTCAGAAAACAGCATATAAAGC
>NC_022009.1:100387636-100394289 GCF_000317375.1 Microtus ochrogaster
TCTCTCTCTCTCTCTCTCTCTCTCTCTCTCTCTCTCTCTCTCTCTCTCTCTCTCTCTCTCTCTCTCTCTCTCTCCTTTCTTAAGAAAGGGTTTCTGTGTAACTTTTGGAGTCTGTCCTGTCACTTACTCTGTAGACCTGGCTGACCTTGAACTCATGAAGATCTGCCTGCCCCTACCTTCCCAAGTGCTGGGATTAATAGGCATGCGCCACCAATGTCCAGTGCTATTTATGTTTCTAAGACCTTTTTTTTAGTCTTCTAAAAATGTTCATTAAGCCAATGAGTACATGTAGCACTGTAATAGATTTTTATTACAAAAACATCAAGAAAATTTGATGCATACATTTGAGGATTTAAGGTTTTTTCAAAATCCACAGTGAAATCAACTGATAGGAATGTAACAGGTAGGAAGTTGTAAGTGCATGAGAAGAGGTGAATGTATCTAAGGCAATGTGTGGTAGGAGAGCCACCAAGCAGTAGAAACAGAAGACAATTTGTGGAATAGGCCGTCCTGGAAAGGGTCTTAAAATTGTCATTGCATCTCCGGCTTGGTATATATCCAAAGAAATCCTAATAGGGACATAAGAAAGAGCAACACTCTTGTGTTTTTCATCCACAAAAGCTAAGATATGGAAGTGACCAAAGTGGCCACAGATAGATGAACAGACCCAGCAATATACTTGGTGAACTCAGTGGAAGTCTGTGTACTGAATTCAGCCATAAGGAAGAAATTGAATCATACACCCTACCATAAATACACATAGGGAAATAAGTAAAGGAAGAAGGCATATATCGGGTGAACCCACTTAAGCAGAAATCTACAATGCTGATCACAAAAATATGGAGTTGAAGATTACCAGAGGCATTGGAGTGGGGTAGGGAAAAAAGCATAAAATCTAGCCTACCCTGTAAGTATAAGCTTTAGTGGTCTATTGTCCTGCATAACTACTGCCTAATTTCTACAAGGTAGTAAACATTTTACAGTGCTAGAAGAGTAGACCCTTAGCATTCACCAATAAATTAGTAAATAAGTAAGTGATGGATTGTTCAGGTGATATGTGTGTTTTTTGGTCTTTATGTTATTTTTCTTTATAAAACATACACATAAATCAATGCATTTCCTTATAGCCCATAAACATACATAATTGCTATTTATTGACCTAACAACAAATTTTTTAAACTGTCATTATGTGAATTAATGTGTAAGTTTATGTGTGATTAATCTGTGAATACAATGAATCACTGTCTCTTCCCACCAAGAGCAGGCACATTTAGGGCTGCATTTACATCCTGTTCTCTTTCACCGGTTCACAGGCCTTATTGCATGACCTTGTGAGTTGATTGATCAGATTCCTGGTCACCATGGATTGATGTTATCCCTGTTTTTTTTAATTTCTTTATAATAAATGACAGAATCTCTGTAAACATCCTTTGTTGTGGGTTATATTTCCCGACAATTTTATCATACCTCAATCTCATCTGGGAAATTTATAAATTCAGTGAAATGGACTCTCAAGAGGACAGAAGAATCAGACATGGCCCATCCAACTTGGTTTTTTTTTTATTCTTTATGACAGGTGTTTGAAATGAACATTAAGAGAATCTATGTGGCACAGACCCAGAAGGAAGATCTCACAATGGTGTGGGAAGTCCTTCTGTATATGTGTTGCTTTTATTGGTTAATGAATAAAGAATCTGTTTCAGCCTGTGGTAGAACAGAACAGAGCTAGGTGAGAAAATTAAACTAAATGCTGGGAGAAAGAAAACAGAGTTTGGGAGACGTCGTGTAGGCCCACCAGAGACAGACGCCAGGTATGGAACTTTACCTGGTAAGCCACAGTCACGTGGTGATACACAAAATAATGGAAATGGGTTAATTTAAAATGTAAAAGTAAACCAGAAATACGCTTAAGCTATTGGTCAAACAGTATTGCAAATAATATAGTTTCGTGTCTTTATTGTGGGACTAGGCAGACAGAAAGCTATGCCAATATCACAAAGTCCCCCAAATCACCAAGACAGTGGCCTGTTTCTTTAGTGCAAAGGAACACATGGTGTCCTTTCTATCTTCTTTCCCTGAGCTTGTCTTATCTGCAAAACAGTCAAAAGATTGGCACCTGCCTACACTGATTTATAGCCATGAACTTGTCAATTTTGTCCCCCTAGACAGAACACAGGAGCCTAGGTTACTGAATGGAAATAAGGATGTGCACAAGCCAAGTTGCAGTGCAGACTGTCATCGTTTCTGCTGTGGGATTTTTAGCAATGGGAATCAGGAGAAATCAAACAACTTCAATGTGGCCCACATTCATCACCTTCTCCTTCTCAGCCAGCTCTCTCTACAATAACTTCAACAGACAAACTGATGCTATACGTAAGCCATTGCTTACATTTTTGTTTTTCCCAAACACACCTTGTTTCTAACCCTTTACCTGTCTAAGAAACAGGATGGCAGAATGGCCACCAACCTACTAGACCATTGGCTCTACCTGCTTTAGTAGCTCACCAAAAGGTTGGCAGTAACTCACTCCCAATATCCTCTTTCAGGAATTCAAGGAAGGAACATTCCACCACTTTCAAAGAAAGGCGATTTTCCTGTGATTTCAAATATATGAAAAGAAAAATCTTTCTTGCAACATTGGCAGTAAACTGTACAAACAATAAATTGTTCTGAAGATTGATTATGCTCCCAAGTGCTCCCATGACCATTAATCAACGGCATCAGCAACTTACTACATTACCTGTCATAAGCAAGTAAATGGAAAAAAGAAAGAAAGAAAGAAAAAGAAAAACCAACAAACACAGCTAAATTTGCCGGTAATTTTTTCAGGCAGTCTAAGGAATTCCCTGAAAATGGAAAGCAAAATAGGTCCTAGATAAAACAGAAACCTGGGCACTCCCACTTCTGTTTTTATTAAGGCATCAGCAGAGCTTGATTTTCAATTGTAAATTTTATGATAGACTTTGGGTCCCAGTTTCAAAAGATGTAGCATTTGCTATGTGCAAGCACAGTCTGTGGTTGCTATCATCCTTCACTGCTGTTATGTGTCTTTGAGAAAAAAATATACCTTATTTCTCTATTTTTCTGCACCATCTTTCTGGTTATAGGAATAAATTTAAGCTGAATATGTAATCTAGTCTCTTTAGCAAGCCATTTCAATCATTACAAAGTTGATATGAGAGTAGTTGAATGTAACATGAGAAAACAAAATGTTTCAGTATAGTCAAATAAAGCTGGTCTCTCTCTAGCCAGAGGTTGTCCTTGCTCTCTGCTGCCTATCTTCACAGGTTCTTGGACTTTCCAAAGTTCAATAGCAATGAGTATTTCTTCATTATGCAGATGCAGTAACCTGTATTTTGTCATTTCCCTCTAATATCATGGTCTCTGGGGAGGTTAGAAGCTATCCAGCTTTTTGAGATTATGCCACAAAAACTGGACTTGCTAAAAGAAATGTCAATTGACCATTTGTAAGATCAAAATGCTTTAAAATGCCAAACCTGTTCAATGGCTGAAGTTAAAAAAGAAAAAAGAGCCTCTGAAAAAGGAATACAGCACAGCAAAAGAAACACTGGTTATTTCCTTTTATTAAACTTAGCCTATTGAAATTTTCTTCTGATAAACAAATGAATGTGAGAAGTAAAAGTCTTTAATAATAGCTTTTAATAGTATTTAGCAATAATTAAAATAATATCATGGTGAAATAAGATATCTTATTTGAGTCCTTGAATAAGTTCTCATCTTTTCCCACAATCTTTGTCCCACTTTCTTGCAGTAATAGTATCTTTGTGACAAGAACACATTTGTGCAAGTGTATGATGTGGAATGTCCTTCGGTATATGCATTGCTTTTGTTGGCTGATGAATAAAGCTTTTTTGACCAATGGCTTATCAGAGTAAAGCCAGGAAAGAAATTAAAACAGATTTATGGTGAGAATAGGCAGAGTCAAGGAGACACCATGCCAGAAACATCACAGGTAAAGATGCCAGAACATTACAAGTAAGTCACAGCCTTGTGGCAATATATAGATTAATAGAATGGGCTAATTTAAGATGTAAGACCTAGCTAGGAATACACCCAAGCCATTGGCCAAACAGTGTCATAATCAATATAGTTTCTGGGTGATTATTCGAGTCTGGGCAGCCAGGAAATGAAAGCATATTCTCTATCTACAAATGGTGTCCTAACATTTGGTAAGATTTTCTACATAAAACCTGAGATAGCTTTTTTTTTTAAATAAAAAGGATTCTGGAGAGAAAAGAACAAAGTCAAGCACAGCTTCTTGATAGCAGCATTGTCTCTGGTGAGCTCTATCTGGGAGAGGCAAGCAGAGGCTTATCTTCTTTAAGAGAGGCTTCCTGAGTCAGTGTTAGTGACAGAAACATTGCAACTTTCTTCTAAAGCTCTGCCACCAAACACTTAAATGGTGTTTATGAACATTCAGCAGCAGGCTACTTGGTGGTGGCATGGACCTTGAAACTTTACAGAGTTGTGTCAATAAACACAGCTCTCATCAGTACCTCCACAATGAAGCTAGACTCTCAGAAAACAAAGGAATAGGTGAAGCCAGCTGCCAAACCATGCTGTTTAGCAGATTAAAAACTCATGTGCTCAGAAAAAAAATAAAGATGTACAGTAAAGACAGATTCAGATGGAAATAAAGAAATAAAAATAAAATTTAAAATGCCCTCTAAATAGTTTACAGTGTGTTTAAAAATATACATAGGCTTGGGAGGAAAGAAAAAAAGATAGAGAAAGCCCTTTAAAAAAGAGAACTAGGGTAGCCAGGTGTGTTGGCACACACCTTTAATCCCAGCACTTGGAAGGCAGAGGCAGGTGGATCTTTGTGAGTTTGAGACCAGCCTGGTCTACAAGAGCTAGTTTCAGGACAGGCTCCAAAACCACAGAGACACCCTGTCTAGAAACAACAAAAAACAAAACAAAACAAAACCTAAAGAGTGGGATCTAAGACAGCAAAAGATACACAGAGAAAACCTGTCTTAAAATTAAAAAATAAAAGTAAAAGAAATCAGAGTTAAAAGAAAAGCCTCATAAAGATAGAAAATACAGAGTCTGGATTATGTATATTATTGTATTTTCTTTTAACTTTTTGACTGTGAATGACCTAACTACAGATAGACATTTCATTATACAGGCTGCTAAACTAAGCCAACATACATATTTTTAAAGTATCTTGGCTTCAAAATTTGAGTCTAAGTCTAGGTTTCTTTCAAAAGGAGGTTCTGCTTTTGTTTCCATAGAAGATGAGAACCTGTGGATTCCTTACAGGATAACGTGGCTTGATCGAACAAGACCTCCCAAAAGGTCTCCATGAACCCTAAATATACTTTGCCCAGCAAACAGCAGGAACCATCTTGGAGAAAACTATGCTCAATTTTCCAAAATGAATGTTTACTTTCATTTAAAAGAGGTAGATTATAAGTGGTTAATGGTTACAGTCAATCTCTTTCTAAACAAGAGAGGGAATGATATGATATAGAAATGAATACATTGGTATGGACTTTGGTTTGCTGATACAAATTTAAGGTAAGTTTTGTTTTATGTATAGTTTCACTCTTGTTTAAGGTATTATGTTTATACAACTCATTTTAAAATGAAATATATAATTAAAATTATGGATTAATAGATAGTCATCTATAGTAGTCAAACTTTTAGTCATATTAATTAGGTTTTCTAGATGTACAGATATATACATTTCAAATGGATGGGTATTCTTCAAATCTTTCAAAGACTATAGAATATGGCATTTAACATGTTTTAAGAACTTAGACTTTTCTTGACAGTGAGACATGTCAGCTTCTGCAACACCAAATACTTCAGAGAGGTTGATGGGCATTGAAGAAACTCATTATGGAATTTTCATTCATAATTTTCATTCATATCCTAGTGAGACTAGGATAGCCATTTGGGCAAGAAACTGTTCCTGCCTGGACTCTTAATGGTTTGCTGTATGAACTGGACATCCAGGATCCACAGAAAAATGACTGCTGAACTTTCTAAAAGACAGGATGGTCCTTCAGGGTTCCTGTTTCACAGAAGAGACTGCCAGACATTCTCCAGGATACAGAAGAAGGCAACTGGCAAATTTTGTCAATACAAGGCAGAACAGATCTTCAAATTTCCTGCTTCACTGAAAAGTCTGCCAGATATTATAGGGCACTAGGCTTAATATGGATGCCCCAATATTACAAATGAACTTTGGATGAATGTCCAGACAGCGAGATATCTGTCATTTCTAGAACTTTAGAAGTTGCTTACAATGCACTTCCTGTTTACTTAGGTAATATATCGTTCTGGGGTCTTGATGGAGTTGAAGACTAGATAGCTATGATTATAGTTTTGCTTAGTTATGACAAAAGGTAAATTATACATAAAACTTCAGGTGCACAAAGGTAGGATAGATGATAGAGTATTTTCCTTAATTTGTCAAATGTAAATAGACTAAATACTGTAAGTATAATTCTTGCTTAATAACTGTTTTGCAAATGTAATTTTAGTATGTTAAGGTTAAAGTCTTCCTTTTTAATTAGACAGAATGGGAAGATAATGTGGGATGTCCTTCTTCTATGTGTTGCTTTTATTGGTTGATGAATAAAGCTGTTTTGACCAATGGCTTAGCAGAGTAAAGCCAGGAG
>NC_022009.1:100395254-100404254 GCF_000317375.1 Microtus ochrogaster
ATCAAGTCCCTCTCCCTCATCAGCTTGAAGAGCAATCAGGGTTCCCTGACCTGTGGGAAGTCCAAGTTGTCTCCTAGGAAAATTTATATTCAAATACAGAAAGTAATAAAAAAAAAGCTGCGCAGTAGGAAGGAAAGATTCCACTATACATATAAGTATACATATGAAATAGTTACAGATTAAAAATAAGCTGTGTATTGACCATCCAAAAGTTAAGCAATACTGGAAGCATGCTTACTACTGGAGCTAGAGAAGACTTGACCAAGAATTCCACTGAAAGGCAAGACCTAACCACTCTGTCCAGCTTCTCTGGTTCACTTCAAAATGGTGCTGCCCTTTCAAATGCTCACATGCAAACGCTTACATTCAAACAATTGTAAACAATCATATGCACTCTTTTTCATTCCCCCTTACTTTGTAAATCACATTTATTTCATAACGTTAAACTCAAGGCAGATGAAATCCCCTGACAGAAGAATCGAACAAGTCCAAATTGATCTCTTAAGTGGATCAATAGAAACTTAACCGAAATGGATTGGGGATTTTATCAAACTTGATGTAGTAGAACACTAATAAAATCACTTCCAATTCGCACATATGGAGTTAAATTCTCCACACAAATTGATCTGATTACTAAGGATGAATGGTCACCTTTAATAATGGATTAAGGTGGTAAAGAATTCTTTCTCTGCACACAAATGCTTTCCCTTTTTAAACTCAAGACGAAGCCTTTCTCTTTTCGACTTCCATGAAACTGTATTCACGTCTTACATGGTCAGGTCTGGATTTAGAACCGCATCAACTTTTAAAATTTGGCTCAACTTGGAAGTGTTTTCAAGAGAGAATTTTGGAGCAACTAAAGAAGCTATGGGACTTGTATTGTCTTAGGAAACCATGTTATCCCTAAAAGCTACTTGTAAAATAATACAAGTAATAAGAAATGTATTAATATAGCAGAAAACTACCTGTTGGAAGTGTTTGCTTTGCCTATTCTATTGATTAATTTGATAACTCATGCTTGCATTTTTTAAGGTGTTATATATTACAATTTATCAGTATTCCCCCAAAAGCATTTATACATGAAAAATTCCTGATTATTTTGACACTATGTTGGTGTAAAGATTTAACACAGGGCTAGAGAGATGGCTCAGTGGTTAAGAGCATTTCCTGCTCTTCCAAAGGTCCTGAGTTCAATTCCCAGCAACCACATGGTGGCTCACAACCATCTGTAAAGAGGTCTGATGCCCTCTTCTGGCCTTCAGGCATACACACAGACAGAATTTTGTATGCATAATAAATAAATAAGTATTTAAAAAAAAGATTTAACACAGTGATGAATTAAGTCTAAGAACTGCATTTCTTCAAGAAAGAAAGCCTCTATCTGCTTCCTCTCCCTTTGAAATATCAGAAGACTCCATCTCTTCAACATTCAACAACTGTATCAAGTGCTGGCTACAGATTGTACAAGCAAGCTTCACTTCTCCAACGGAGACCAAGAATATTCTGGGCTATCTTCTCGCTCAGATTCTGGGATATCTTCTCGACCCTGGGCTAGTAAATGCATTTGAATGCAAGCCATTAAAAATCTTTTCTTTCCAGGAATCGTTCTCGGTGATGTCATTGCTTTTTGAGTCTTTGATTTTTCTCTTTCTTAATCTTACCTCCGTTAAGGAAATAAACCCCAAAGTTGAAGGCTCCTCTGTCCAAGGAAACATCTGAAATAAGAAGTCAAGGTTGAGCATAAGCTTGTGTTTCCAATGAAAGCAAGGCCCTCCAAATCAACAAGGAATGATGCACATATGAGCTCACAGACACTAAGGCAGTATGTGCAGGCAGACAAGGGTCTGCAGTAGATGTGGTCCTAAAACTGAAAGATGCACACACATGCCTCCATCCTGAATGCAAAAGCAATCTCTAGTTGCAAATAACTGCTTGCAAATACAAATTTAGTTTTCTCGGAGGGAGTCTCTTGGGGAACGAAACTACTTTTAATTTAGGGTAGGCTACATACCTAGCAGTAGAAAACTACAGAAAACAGACTCAAGAGCACCTTGAGCCGTTCCTAGAACTGTGCAAGTGTAACAGGACTTTAAAAAATCTTATCTTTTAGTGTGTGTGTGTGTGTGTGTGTGTGTGTGTGTGTGTGTGTGTGTGTGTGTATTTCTCTCTCTTTATCCTACAGGTCCTTTGGGTATATATTATGGCTTCCAGATTAGTCATTTTATTGGATACCTGAGTGTGTGAATAAGTGGATCTATATCTGTTTCTTGTGCCTTCTTGGCTTCTTCCCTTCTGTTGGTTTGTTTTGTCATATTCCAACATGATAGCTTTTATTTTCTCTTATTATATTTTAAATAACTATCCCACAGAAGTCCGCTTGCTTTCTAATGAGAGCTAGAAAGGAAGTGGATCCAAATGGAAGCTGAGGTAGAAAGAAACTGGGAGGAACAGAGAGAAGGAATATTATAACTCTCAGTGTGCTTTGAATTAGAAATGTTTAAACATTGTTGTACCTTGTCAAAGGAAGAGCATAATAGGGCCATGTAGACTTGCTGCTGTTGTTTGGAGTTTCGTGATACAGGGCTATGTAGCCCTGGCTGTCCTGAATTCACTCTCTACACAAGGTTGACTTCAAACTCAAAGATCCTTCTGCCTTTACCTCTAAAGTGCTGGGAATAAAGGCGTGTTCCACCACTACTTAGACTCCCCTTCCCCACATATATTCAGTGCTGTTTCCTAATGTTCCCCATTCTTTCAGCTCAGGGTGACTCAGGAATTTTTCCCCATAATGTGGTCTTTAGAAACAACTACAGCACATTCTTTTGCATTTGTTTCTCTGTTCATCTGCACAATAGAGTTGATTGGTTCAGCATAAATTCCAAACACCTGTGACTCCGTGGAACTAATATCACTAAATAGTTATGCTCATACCTTTCTACCTGAGAACCATGAGACACAAAAGTGATGAGGCTTTTCTACAGACTCTAAAATGGTTTCAAGCTGTTCCCAGCTTCGGTAAAACTGTCTCTTCTCGTCAGTGTCTTCAGTTTTTCTCTTGTTGTATTTTAAGTAACTACAGAAGTGGTTAAAAAAAACTTATTGTAAAAGAAATATTTGGAAAACTTGGAAAGTTAGATAAAAATTAAGTAAAATCTCAAATTCTCAAACCCATTTTTAAATCTTCAAATATTATCATTCATATCTTTAAAAGTATGTAATCTTTGCCTAAGATAAACATTTGGAAATGGGGAGTTAAATAGGAAATCTTTATTCAGTTTTAAACTGAATCACAAATAATTGTCAAGTTTTTTTGGTTTATTTTTGCTTTTTTTTCTTTTTGACAATCAGAAATGGGAAAATAGAAGGTAAAAAGCAAAACAAAAACAGGCTAGAGAATACATTAAAGAAGTTCAAGAGAATGGGTCCTTAGTGGTTGCCTCAAAAGATAACTGGTTCTATTCTTAGTACAGGAAAGGATGGAGAAGAGAAAGTAGGTAAACATAAATGGTCCCAGTATCTATGAGAAAGAGAATGGATGGTTCAGACTACAGCTACAGCCAGACCACACTAGCTCAGAGAATGCCTTTTAGACATGGTTCATGGGACATCTGCAACGATAGCTCCCAGATCTCATTCAAGTAAGGTACCACCATCTTTCCTGAGGAAGAAGTCAGGAGATTTTGTAGGGAAAAAATATGACCTCCTGAAAGAGGCAAAAATTATACTGCAAGATGACAGAATGGTGGACTAATTTCTGAACTTCAGGCGCTGTAAGAGTACCTGAATGCACAAACATCTGGAGATGGGCATGAGGAAGTGGAGCCTTGGTGTACACTACCCAGTGTGACCGAGGGGCGAATGAAAGCTGAAAGTGGTTGTTTATTTGAAGATCAAATACACTTACTTAGTTGGGTGGTGGCACATGGCTTTAATCCCAGCTCTTGGAAGGCAGAGGCAACTGGACCTCTGGGAGTTCGAGGCCAAACTGATCTACAGAGTGGGTTTCAGGACAGCCAATACACAGAGAAACCCTGTCTCAGAAAAAAAAAAAAAAACACAGCAAAACAAAACAAAATATAATTAGTCTCCTATCTTTGGGCCAAATGTTCTACACCATGCCCTGCAAAGTTTGGAAGTTCATGTCTAACATGTAAAAATGCAATGTGGATAAAATCCAAGTTTATAAAGGCGTGGGCTTTGAGCATTCACTTGGTCTATGTCTCTTCTGCAATGACAAAATTCCAGCTGTAATGGCTCCTTCTCTCGGAGAAATACTGTAGGGACTAACCAAGGAGAAGAGCCAGAGCTAACACCTGAGAACATTCATATGAGAGAAACACTTGTCATCATAAGTCAATATGATTTTAGGGCCTTTCACCCACAATGTGGCAAAACCTGTTCAGCCAAATCTCCACTTGCCAAAATTTTCACCAAAGGATGGAACAAACCATGCCAACAAAAAGTGCCTACTGGAGCTGCAAGGACCACACTATGAAAGAGAGTTGAGAGAGGTAGTTTGCTATGTGAGGTTGAAAGTTGAATATCAGGAAGCTATAATGCAGAAGCTCAGTCTGTTTTTTTCTCACCTGATTCATGTTTGAAACTTTGCAAATTATTATTTTAATAGCTTTGATGATTTATTATTTCTTATTCTTTATCGTTGTACCACTGGCAAATAATATATCCCCTATTAAATTTTCCCTGTCAATGAAACTATAAAACTTAACTTTACTCTGATAATCAAGTTTTTGATGCATCATCTTAAAAGCTTAGATAGCTGTAAATTGACTGTTTTTAGGTAACATTTTTGTATCACCCTTTGAATTAGCTGGAAGCTTGATTATTTTCTGTTGATATTCTTCTGTATTTACTATGGTAGATTGCACGGAGCTAGTAATAATTATACTAGCCAACTGCAAGTGTCTCATAAATATATTTTCTCTGACTCTTAAAGTGGTAACTGATAGGAGACAGAATAAATTCTGAATGGTAATTGCATAAATATTTGCATCTATCTATAAGAAATCAAAGTCTAGCATGTGCACTTCATTTTATTCTACATTTGACATACATGGCCAGGCTTTCTTCAGAGTTCATTAGAAAACAGTGAAAGAAAATGTCAAGAGACAATATTTTAATATACCAAAATTCATTCTTTACTTTCATATCCAAGAAAGAAAGCTATTAAGTGTGATATGATCTTAGAAGTCAAGATTATGACTGACCATCTTAGACATTGTCCTATTGCTGCAAAGAGACAACATGACCATGGCAACTATTAAAAAAATTTTTGTTTTGTGTCTTGCTTACAATTTCAGAGGCTTAGTCAATTGCCATTTAGGCAGGAAGCATGTTGGCAGACAGGGTATTAGAGAAGTAGTTGAGAACTACATCCTGCAGGCAGAGGGAGACAGGGCCTGGCATGGACTTTTTGGACAGCAAAGCTCACCCCACAATGACACATTTCCTCCACCAGGGCCTCACCTCCTAATCTTTCTAGTCTTATCATTGATTTCCACTCTCTGGGGACTAACATATGAGCCTAAGTGTGCCTGTCTCATTCAAAGCACCACACTGACTTAACTGTGAAAAATACTAGAAATTAAAGAAAAATAAAAGCATGCATAGTTCATCTATAGATGATAAGTTATCATGCATTTTATCTAGATAATTATGAAAATAGGTACAGAGAGAAATCTTAACCATCACAATGGTCTTCTCTGCAATATAGCTAAATTCCAAATTTACAAATGATTGTATATATAGAGAGTTGGAGAGTAGCTAAAAAAATAGCCAAATTCTGGCTTGAGCAATGAGATAAATACTCATATGATTCCATAGAGAGAGAGAACAGTAGAGAGACTTGAACAGAAAGGGGAGAGTCTCATAGAAAGATGGAAGCCAGAAGAAAAATCAGACGAGGGAGCTGACATGTATATATTTGTTTGTGTGTCTGTAAGTGCAGGGATAATGTTCTACACTTACCAAGTCAGTCGGAGCAGTGCTAATACCATTTATTAACTTGTTCCATTCTGTGATTTAAATTTCCAAGAGAAGAGAAAAGCAAAGGAGAAATCGGAAAATGTTTTACCAAGACAGTGAAGTAGTGAAAATAAATGCTTACACAATAACATGCTTTAACTCATTTGGAGGAAGTGCCGGCCATTAAATATAGTCAAAACAGACACCGCGCTGAGAATTACAAGGTCGTAAACATCCCTTTAACTGGTATTTGACTTGTTAGAGTGTAATGGTGGGTGGAGAGAAGTATCACAATAAATAATAGAAGACAAAGTCTAGGCCTGTCAGCAAGGATTTCTTATGTGTTATTTTCACTTAAACATGGAAGGAAATGACAAAGGCCTAGATAGAGTAAAAGTCAGCTTAATGAAGTTTTCCACACAAGACAAATTTAAGTAAAATCTCAGCCCTATGTGTTTGGGATGAAAACTTAGTCAGAGATCTTTCTTGCATAGTATTTGTTCTATTAAAAGGGTCAAAATCTTCATGTCATAAACTTTTTGCATTTTTCTCAATGCCAGGGTTGTCTGCAAAGTCCCTTAATATTTGTTGGATTTGCTCCGTGGTGAAGATGTGCTGGGGGTTAACATTGACTTAGTCATGCTGAAGTTTTGAGTGCAGCAATAAATCTAAAGCAAATAAACACTATGAACTTCTGAAGGTTGGGAGGCCTTCAGACGAGCTAACCTGCCTTTACCTTCTAAAGATGAAACTATTAGAATTGGAGTTGATCCAAATTTATGCTGTCATTGTAAACTCAAAGCACGTCAAAGACGGTCTTACATTCATTTCTACAGCGCAATGGCTGTCTGTGAATGAACACACTTTAAGAAATTCTCTTGTTAATGGATTAATACCTCTTACCATGTAACTCATATGCTAATAGCCCCAAAATTCAAATTCATCTTTCCTGTACATCTTATGGGCGTAGCTATATGGCTTGAGTTGCAAATCCTAAAACAGAAAAAAATGCCAATTGTTATTCCACCATTGGTGTAATCCCAAAGACTTGCTATGTCATCAGTTCTTGCAGACGCATTCAAAATAATTGTTTATTGGGAAATGAATACACTCCCTACACATCTTTGCCAATTCTCTAGTTCAGTAATGCTATTGAATGTATATATTCACATAAATGGAATATTTTGGCAAGATGTACAGCTTTTTCCCATTTCTTACAGTCTCTGTGTATTCTACCCTTCTCCTCTCCTGTATTCTTCCTCCTTTCTCAGGATCAAACAAATTGCTTTCTTACGTTCATATCTGACATCTCTGCCATATTTCACTAGAATGCTCTAACTGGAAATAAAGTCTTTCTTCTAGTTTGCAGCACCCGGGGCAAGCTCTAATCTCTAGGACAGGAGTTTTCAACAGCAGCTTCTGAGATAACTAAATGATCTATATTCCTCTCATGCACACAACAGACACAAGGCATGTGTGGTACCTGAGCATTTGAAATGTGAGCTAGGGCAATGAAACTCTGAATTTTTAACAATTTAAATTTAAAGACATTATTGAAGACATCCCAAGTGGTCAGGCATAAATATATGTACATATGAGCAACACTAAAGGAACTCAGAAGATGTATTTATAAACTATATATATATATACATATGTATATATATATATAAACACAATATTAATTAAAGAATAAAAGAATATGAGAGGAAGGGGCAATGTAAGTGGAGTTGGAGGAGGAAAGGAATGAGAAATCATGCAAATATAGTACTAATATATAAAATTCTCAAAATAAATAGACATAAATGTAGAAGGGAGGCTACTAGTCAGAAAATGAAAAGGATTAATGGCAGTGGATAAGAAATGATAATGGGGTGAATGTGGTCAAAACGCACTAGGTACATATAAAACAAAGTCACTGCCCCTGAAGATATAGTACTTCCCTCTAAGTACTAAGTACTTACCTAATAGCCAGAGCTTATTTGCAATCAAACCATTAAACATACCTCCATAGGATTCATTTTCTCCATATGAATTATGAAACCATGCAAGATCACACCATTTCTGTAGTATCTATTTAAAGTATTTCATAGGTAAACTTCTGCTTTTTCTACATAGAATCGCTGTTATTTCTCAATAAGTCAATAAGTAGGAGGTTTATCTGGATAAGAAGTCTTGAAAAACCTCTCTTGTGCCCACCCCCCGGAGGTATTTCACAGATAAAGAATGAGAAGTAAATTGAGGACCTGGTGTTTGACTATTTTCTTGACGTGAGAAACCACGTTCACAGATGTTAGGTTGAAGCAACCACTATTAGACTATAATGGGGAGAATGTGTTTCTGATTGTCATTCAAGATAGAGCTCACTGTTTGGTCCAAGTCCACCCATCATAAAGGAGCCCTTAAAGTGAAATCTTAATGTTCAGTGCAAATAATCTATGTTATAGAGTTCTGCAGTTTTAATGTTGCAAAGATTATACTTGTATGTATAAACTATATAGAATATCCTCAAGGCAGAATGTAAGACAATTATTTCCTTACAGACTATATAATGAGATAATGTTTTAGATATTGTCTTAGTTTGATTTCTATTACTAAGGGGGTGGGTCCCTGTAGATGCTTTGATCTATAGTGAAAGATTCATGGAAATTAAGAAGGAAATTCTGTTCAGCATGACTTAGTTAGCCAATGCTGATTCAAACTTCTAGAGTCTAACCCAGAGTAGTTTATTTTTGACATGCTTAAGCATAATACAGCTTTGAAAAGAGTTTCCTCATGCCAATTATCACAAAAAGCTTTAGGCATGACTACATCAGATCCCTTTAGCCAAGAACCTGCAATCTCCTCCATAATAATAGGTTCTATTGACTGACAATGCTTAGGATAAATGTTAAAGGAGAGAAAACTGGAATAAGCCTGATAGTAGACTTTTTGCAAAAGTACATGAGACCTCTTTCATAAGAATGGGTTCTATTTACTGAGAAACAGTGTTCAAAAGTCTGAGGGATTCAGATGAGGCAA
>NC_022009.1:100404757-100429438 GCF_000317375.1 Microtus ochrogaster
AAAGAAAGAAAGAAAGAAAGAAAGAAAGAAAGAAAGAAAGAAAGAAAGGAGGGAAGGAGGGAGGGAGGGAGGGAGGGAAGGAAGGAAGGAAGGAAGGAAGGAAGGAAGGAAGGAAGGAAGGAAGGAAGGAAGAAAGAAAGAAAATGCCCCCATAGACTTATCAATAGCCCAATGTGATGGAGGCAATTGATATTTCTCAATTGATATTCATTCACTCTTCAAATATATGTCTAGGTTTGTATAAATTGACAAAACCAACCAGCACAGTCATATGTATTAAATTAAAATTTTCTTAAATTAATCGTCATCCATTTATTTTGATTTTAAATGTGATTGGCAGAACACTTAAAGTGTATGCTTAGTTTATATTTTGTGGGTCACTTAGAACAGTAGAGCAACTGTTCTAAATTTTCTTTCAAAGACTCATCATACAAGCCAGTTGAATGTCTCTTTATGGTTTATTTCAATTCCTAACTATTCTATTTTTATGGACTATTTTTTCAGATATCTGCTCTTTATACACACAATCTTGGTTTTGTTTCAGCTCAACTAAAACCTCAGAAATCTTGACTGGGAGGATAGCTCAGTGGGTTAAGTGCTGTCTACACAATGGATCCAGAACCCAGGCAGCATTAGGTGTGTCATGGCCATCTGCAATTTTCTGCTTTTGTTGCACACTGAGAAGAGGTGGAAACAGCAGGATTGCTGGCCAGCTAGCCTAATGGTTACAGGGTGGAAGATAAAGACTGGTGGCAGAATTGGACCTCTAACCTCCACGTGTGTGTTCAGGTCCATGTGTGCTCTAATCCATTTGCATCTGCACTCACACATCACAGATGCACACACACATACACACACACGCAAGACTTTAAAAAAATTATCATAGATGTGTTTGCTATTGACAGTGAATAGAAAGGCAGAGTCATGAAAGCTTCCTCCTCTTTGATTGCCACTCTCCCTCTACCTCCCACTCCTCAGGAATGTACCCTCCCTCTTCCCACACTGTAGCTTACTAAACTCCCTCTGTGAGCCTCTGGTTGACATCTGCCTCTCTCTTCGGAAAACAGACAGGTTTCTCTTTGTAAGAGAGTCTGATGAATAAAATTTCCCTTGCATTTTTATGCTTGTGATCCAGTGATGAAAACTTTGAAGCATGTTCAGGGTCTAGAGAAGTGAAAACCCAAATGAACAAGGAATACCACGGCAGTGAAGTGGGTGCTTGCCACTGAGGGTTGGGACTGGCCAGGGTCATCGGAAGCACAGCTTTGTACCCATGGTCACAATGTGCTGTAGCTCAGCGAGAAGGAACATTTGTCTCTCGTTCCACATCAAATTGCCTGAACAAGAAGTTTGCAAAATGTAAATATAGTTTGGGTAGAAAATGGAGCAATTAGACAGAGTGCCATAAAATTACATACTGATCACACAAAACAGAGTGTCCTTCACATTTGTAAGAGATTGCTCTGATTCTTCTCTGTTATCAAATGTAGTTATCCCAAGGGGGACTCTGGGAAGCCTGGCATCAAATCACTTCCCTGGCCTTACCTGGTTAGCTCCTCACTCCCTACTGCCCCAATATCACAGTCCTCAGCTGTAAAAGAATTTTTCCACACATTGTGATCATTGGATGGCACCACCATTTTTGATGTCGGTGAAATTAAGTATCAGAAAGTGATTTTTGTTGCTTCACTTGGTTTTGGTTTTGTATTTACTTTCCATCCCAATCATCACGTATATAAAGTACTAAACCCTCCAAGATATTTTTTTCAGCTCATGCTGTTTGGTAGATATCACATTGGTCCATCAAAGATCTCTGCACTCTCATCCCCTAATACTATTAGTGTGTTGCCTTGAGCAAGAGAAGACTCTGCAGATGCAAATGATTGAGTTCAAGCTATTGAGATGAACTGTCTTTGAGGTCCAGGTGGGTGAGCACAACTTAGGATGACTCCGACGGCCGTTCTAAGAGAGGAAGAAGACTTAGTCAGTGAACGAATTGCTACCACATAAACAGGCCAGAGTGATGCAAGAATGAGACCATGAGCCAAGGAATGGGTAAACTGGAAAAATAGCCAGCAAAAAGAAATCACAAGTCCACTGAAACATTGATTCTAGCCCATGGACTTACTTCAGAATTCTAACCCCCAGAATTGCAAGAGAATAAATCTGTACTGTCTCAAGTCACTTGACAGATACTAATTTATTATCAAGGCAACAAGAAAGGAATATATTCTCTTATCTCAATTTCTGTGTCCATAGCCCTGGTTTATTCTGCCTTGGCCAGAACACCTGCCAGTCTTTTCATTGCAATGCTTCCTTTAAATGCTTGTATGTTTGTTTATTTTATGTGTCTGAGTGTTTTCCCTGCATGTGTGTCTGTGCTCGACACACAGGCCAGGTGCCTGCAGAGAACAGAGAGCATGAGAGAAGAGAACATGGAAATTACAGATGGCTGTAAACTGTCATGTCAATACTAGGAATCGAACCCAGAACCTCTGAAAAAAACAAATGTTTTCAGCCACTGATAGATCTCTCTAGCCCCACTGTAAACATTCTTAGCGTTAACAGTGGTTTCTCTATAATCAATGGTTTCAGTAAATACTTTCTGAATACTTTCTCTTGTATCCCACCCCGAGAAATCACACAAGGATTCCTCATGACCTCCCTTTGCCTGCCTCAGCAAACTGTATCTTCCCTTTTTGCTTGCGAGCCCGCTATACGTTCCTGTCTGATTTTCCAAGTGGGGCTAGGATTTTTTCACAATGCAACCCTTCATACTCCTTTGCACACTGAGTCGCCAAGGCCTTGATGAATAATCACCCCTCCAGGGTCCCATGTCTTGGTTTCTTACATGTCATGAGGTATGAACAGGTGTTCCCACGTATGCCCCTCTAGAGCCTTCACCATGTACACATATACTTATGGGTCTGTCTTTTGTCGTTACTTAAGACATGATGAAACCATTACTGTGAGGGGGGGTGCAGTTTATCTGCAATTGCATGGCATACATCTTGACACATAACAGTTGATTTTTATTTGTTGAAATGAGTTAAATTATTGAATTAAACTTTATAGGATTGCGCATCCCTTACAAGACTAGTTTTTAGCAAAGGAGGGGGTATTACTTAACAGTTAATTGAAATAATACTGAGAAACTGTGATAGACTTATCTGTTGCCAGGGAAATAAATTTTAATGTGTGTTATAAAATGCTACAATTCATTCTGGCATTTATATCCTGGTAAACCTCCGCAGGACAAGAGGTGGTGGGAAAGAAATCAGGATTCAGTGTCAGATTTTCGAGCTCAAAAAATATAAATTAATAGGCTGGGGAGATGGCTCAGTGAATAAAAGGTTTGCTACACAGGGATAAGGACTGAGTTCAGATCCCAAGCATCCTTGGAAAAGCTGAAGGTGGCAGTGAAAGCCTGTTTCTCAAACCTTGGGTGATGACAGACAAAAGAGGATCCACGGAGGTCAAAGGCCAGGTAATCTAGCCAAAATAACAAGCCTCATGTTCAGTTAGAAAAAAACCCATCCCTATAGCCTTTGCACATATAAGCACAGGTATACATATACATGTGCACACAATACATATCATACACGTACACACACACACACACACACAGAGACTGAGGCAGAGACAGAGAGGTTGTGTCTGACGCTGGTAAGATTGATTTAGCAAATGAAGGGGAAAGATGTTGCAGGATAATGCATAGTTTAAAATCTGCATTCATATTGAAATTCAATGAAACTTTCTATAATGATCGCCCATTGCCACACTCATTGTATTATACGGCTAAAAGGTTAATAGGAGCTTCTGGAGCCTTATTTTTGTTGCTTCATTTACTGCAGAGCTAGAAATAAATTGTGGGTGATATCTTACTTGAAAATTACTCTACCTGGGCACTGTAGATTATTAGGCCATAGATTCTACCAGAAAAAGCTGGGAAGTGAGCAGGGCTAAGCTTTTCTCTATAGCCCAGAAAACACTAGCAAATTCCCTGAACAGGGAGGGAGAGACTGGCAGTGTGCCACTGGTGAGATGGACTTTTTGCTAAAACAGCGGACTAAGCATCTTGGTTCTCTTTTTCTTTATGGCCCCCTCTTTCCTTTTTAGCCCCGAGATGCACAGACAACTGAGGTGGTCAGGTCTTTTACAAGGTTTTTGAGGATGTTTCCATTAGGATGCACACACTTCTAAGGGCCTAGTGCTATCCTCTTTTCCTGTTAAATTCTCTCCCTTCCTGCCTAAAACCTGGCATTAATGCAGTGCACTCTTAATGCACTTAGCTCAGTTCCTTCCAGACAATTGTGTTTAAAGTATTAAAAATACTACCCAGCGATCCCTTGGCCCGTAACCGTTCTTCTTGATGAACTCATTCAGTTTTTACTGTGTTGTCACCATTGTTCTTTAGCCCATAACCACACCTCCCTCTCTATGCTTTCCAAATTTCTCTGTGCAAACAGTTCTAATTATAGCTTAAACATGGAAGGTTGCCATTTTCTTCATTGTTTTCTACTTCTAAATATTTTAAGGGTTCATGTGCCCCCTATGACTTTCTTAACATTTATTTATAAACGTATATAAAAGCAAAAATTTAAGCCATCCTTTTAAACATATTTATAATTCTGCTATATTTTTGCCATTGATATCAGATCAATGGTACTGAATATCAAACCTCCAGCACAATTCTTTTTTTTTTTTTTGGTTTTTGGTTTTGGAGCCTGTCCTGGAACTAACTCTTGTAGACCAGGATGGTCTCGAACTCACAGAGATTTGCCTGCCTCTGCCTCCTGAGTGCTGGGATTAAAGGCATGCGCCACCACCGCCCGGCCTCCAGCACAATTCTTGTACATGCTTCCAGTTTAGATAGTAACCTGCCTGCTAGATTCCTGTCTTGACAGTTAGCCTGAATTGTCAACTTAGCTGGATTTAGAATCACACGAGGTGAGGTACATCTATGAAGGTGTTTCCAGAGAGGTTTAATGCTGTGGGCAGTACCACCCCATGGGCTAGGATCCTAGGCTGCAATAAAGGAAAATGATAATAATTTAAGTGTTCAACTTAGTCTGCTTCCTGACTATGGTTTCATAGTGACTAGTCACCCTACACTCCAGATACTGTGTTTGTCTTGCTGATGGACGCATGCTCTCAAACCAGGCACCAAAATTACCCCTTCCTTCCTTCAGCTGCTTGGTCGGGTATTTTGTCATAGCAACAAGAAAAACAGCCAACACACCTAAGTATCCATGGGAAAAACACACACACACACACAAACACACACACACACATTTTTATAACTGGCCTATGGATACTTAAGTTAAATTTAATTGGGTATTAACTATACAGACTGTGTATTGGTAAACTTAATTAAAATGTGCAGACATGCAGTTAAACATTTTGTACTTTTGTGCTTTGTCAGTTTTATCCAAATAATTTCTGGAAGTGCTAGAAGCTCTAGTTCCAATGGGTAATGCATGCCAAACTCCCCACTATTCTGGCCTCTTCTCCCTCCTACTTGTTCTTACCATCAAAGGAAAAGAGAAACCAAAGCCATTATAATTGCTCATTAGAAATTAAATCATTTTTGTAAGCTACAGTTTCTTGGTTGGGGAATAAAAATGAAACCTATAATTTGATCTCAATGTCCTGATGTGAGAAAACTTCCCAAATTACAAATCTATCTTCCTTATCCCCCAGAGTTCCATGAGTGGAGGTCCCAGTAAACACTGACATGCCCTGGGACCAGTTCAGGTCTATACAGCCAAGAGGTCACCGTCAATCTTATCATTTAATAAAGTTCTTTCTGCTCTTCCACACTAGTAAAAACTTCCAATATTTATGAATAAAATGAAAATTAAGTGTTTATGTGTAAGAGAACAAAATTTAAAATCTTCAAAACCATTTACCCAGCTATTTGTATAGCAACTTTAGAGGCTATACTTTGGGGATTCAAATTAAGTACTTGTAATTATAACTGTAAAATTTGATTTTTGAGTCATTTTTTTTTCAATTAGAAAAGATACATAGCCTCAGGCACTGTGTAGAGAAAGTAGAACCTGTGTTGTAGAATATTACTTTAAGATGTGTTACATTTGGTTATACTGTGAAACATTTGTTTAAAAACGCAAAGTTGTGGTTCATTCTTTTATGATTTATTTAGCTCTGTGAAACTGTTACTTTGTCTAAAACAACTGATTGGTCTAATAAATGCTGAACGGCCAATAGCAAGGCAGGAGAAAGAATAGGTGGGGCTCGCAAGCAGAGAGAATAAATAGGAGAAAAAATAGGGAAGAAAGAGATTGAGGAGTGAGAGAAAGAGAATGAGAGGCGGACCCCAGAGGCCAGCCACCCAGATACACAACCAGCAACAGAGTAAGAAGGAAAGGAAGGTATACAGAAATAAAGATAAAAGCCTAGGGGCAAAAGATAGACGGGATAACTTAAAAGCTGGCTAGCAATAAGCCAAGCAAAGGCCAGGCATTCGTAAGAAAACATAAGCCTCTGTGTGATTTATTTAGGAGCTGGACGGTTGCCCCCCAACCCAAAGGAAAAAAAAAGAGTCAAAAGAATTTTAAAAAATACACAAACAAACTTGTGAGAATAATAATCACACAGACACATAAAGGTATGTAGAGAAAGAGACTATGGCCTGGTTTCTATTCTGTATTTGGAGCCCTTTCCCAAGCCAGCCTGCATTGCTTCTCAAGTCATTAGTGTCCTCCAGCTCCATACTTGAATTCGGTTGGGCATACAATGGGCAAAAGACACATTTGAAAGCTAAATTCACTTTTATACAGGGATCCTCGTAAGTATGATAAGGTAGGGAAAGGAAAAGATGGTGTTGTGTGTGGTATCGACTTTCATGTAGAAAGGGAAATCCCATGACTTCTTTCTAGAAGAACATCAGCTTAACTGTGTTAGTGACTTTGGAAGAAAGCAAAACAAACTATCTAAGTGGTTTCTGCTCCCCAAAGCAGCCCTGATCCTTTGTTTCACTGGGATTGGACATAGCATAAGGTTTATAGGGTTGGGAATCTGTGATGGGAAAGTCCTGAGATGTTAATCCTAGAATTCACTGTTAGGATGCTTGCTTGCCCAAGACATTGATTGTCACGTTCTCTTGTCTTCTGTATCAGCAATAAAGGTAGCGTGTTTTTTCTCCTGCTTGCCAAGCAATGTTGACATATGTCTTAATTGATTTATAATTTGAACCAGAAGGCGAATACTAATGAGAGCTGGCTGAAGAATATTGCCAACGCATATGTCAAGCCCTGCCCTCTCGCCCGAGACCTTGGCCTGTCATCTAATAACAAGAACGTGCATCTTGTGGACTAATAATCACTACCTCCAGTTCAGCACTTCACAAATAAGAGCATCCTCCAGTAACCAACTTCTGCATGAAAGACAAAAGGAAGTTTGCTCCAAGTATTTCTGGGGTAGCCAAAAGGTATCATTTCTCCGATGTTTTAGGTTTGGTGCCTGACTATAATTAGTCACTGATGACACTGTCTCATCTCTCCACACTGTCCCATTAGTTTCCAACTTAGACTTCTGCATGCCACACCCACTCCCATCCTTCAAGCTAGAGATTTGCAGATTCCAGACGCCAGTTTGACTACACCATTCCCTTCCAAATTGCTTTCAGTGGCTGCCCTCTCCAAATCTAATCCTTTTTCCTGATATGAAAACACATCTGGACGTGGAAATAAACCTTGTTTCCTCTGAACGGAACATTCCCTCCAGGGCGAGAGCTTCTGAAGATCCAGGATTGAAACTTCTTAAAATTAGAAGTGAATGAAACCTAAAAGACCTGGAAAGCAAACATAAGTCACAGGTCTCAAACGGTTCTCAAAAGCTGCAAAATTCGCAGGTCTTTCCCAAAACTTACACAAGTAATAACCCTTACTTGGGAGAGGAGACACCCCCAACTGCTGAGCAGCCTGGAAATGAGACATGGAGCTCCAGAGCTATAGCTTTCCTGAGCCATCTCTCATGCTGGGCTGGGCATTTTAATTATGTAGTTGCCTTGAGCGTCCTGCAAGTAACTTCTTGCCCATATGCCTAAAAGGAACCTTAGCGAGCTCACCGGCCCGGTAAGATAAGCTCCGGTGGAATCATTTCTTTGGCTGGTTATCAGTACTCTGACTGGGATAAGATGTTTGTTCCCACTGTCATAGGAAAGTTCACCCAGTATTTTCCTATTCTGCTGTATCTGTTATCCTTTGCACTTGATCTTAACCAAAGACAGAGGCGCGATTAGCCCTGTTCTACAGACTGAACTATTTACGAAGCCATGTTTCTCCTATATGGCTTTGCTCAAGTTGTAATCCACCCCCACATCATCACCCCAAAGCAGCCTCTCCACTCAGCTTCACTCCTCCAACTATTAAAGGGCAGATGGGAAGCCCAGCATTCTATGCTTAATGTTCCTTTTATAGCTGCAATGCAGGTTTTCAGTTAATCACACACTATATGAAATTGAGTGTTCCTGTGGTTTATTACAGCATCATCGTCACCCAGGATGTAGTAATGAGAGTTTCTGTGGCTGAAGATTCAGGGCCTGCATCCCACATCATAAAATTCGCTGATGATCACAGAGTGGCTGTAAAAAAAAAAAATAATGATTAATTGACTTATAAATAAAAACAAAGTAACTGTCTTCACCAAAAATGATGGTTAGTTCAGGACTCTGAAATTTCAGAGTAATTTAATCATCAGAATTTCTACTCTGACCTCTTTGACTTTCTCTATTGCTCCAGGCAGGCCATTTTAGTGATTTTGTATTCATTTTCTTAATCCAAAAGTGAAAGTAAGGCCCGTCATCTGTCTTATTCATAGAGAGTGGTGAGGAGTGTCCTAGTCGATGCAAGGCACATGGCTAATACAAAGTTTAATAAAAATGATAAATAACATCCATTATAAAATTGAACCATTGTTCAATTTCTACTGCCCTTTCTGTGCTTTGATTCAATCCTCCCTCACTGAAATTTGAGAACTTTAATCTGATGAAATGTTTTACTAATAACCATCGGCTTCTTGCATTAACCTTTTCTTATCATTAGGTACACCTGGATGGCATGAAATTTTTCTTTTAAAGAAATCAATACATCACTGGAAGTGCATAGAAAACAGCTGGCAATGAGCTTCGGGTGAGAGAAATCTGTTTTAACACAAGATGGAAGAAAATCTGAAAACTTTAATCAGATGGAATGTGCTTCATGGAGTAACACTTTAAGTAATCTCAAATAGTATTTTTCTTTAAATATTTCTATAATTCCTTTAGGCAAAATTCTTGTTTTCTTGCCAGAGAAGTTAGTTTTCTTTTACTGTGAATTTCAGAGTGCAAAACCAAAAACAAATCATGCTTTTTATATTTTTACAGAAAAAGCAAAAAATAACTTCTGTTAGATGACTTTATTACCTTTAAACTGTTTATTGAAAAGCACTGGTCAAGTAACAATCTCTTGTGATAAATCAAAAGACCCAAGACGGAGTAGATTTTGGAAGTTAGGATGAGACTTAACAAGGCACCAGATGATTCTTTCTAGAGAGAATAGTTGGCAAGTACTCAATAAAATCAATTAAACATCACCTAGCCTGAAAGGAAGAAAGCAAATGTGTCAACAGAGACAGCTGTAAACATCTGGGGAGCAGATTCCCCACAGTTGTTGGTTATGTAATTCTTTGGGTTACATCCTCTTTCAAATGTATATCTTAAAGCCTATTTCAGTTTATAAATATTTTTGACAGTGTGAACTAATTAAGCAAAACATGGGAGTGATTAAAAAATGAAGTAAGCCTCAAATCTTTTTTTAAAAAAATAATAATTCTATTTAGAGGCATTGGGAAAGAGAAAGATGTGAAGTTTGTTGTTGCTGTTGTTGTTGAAAATAGATTCTTTTCTCATGTAATATATCCTAATTGTAGTTTCCCCTCCCTCCGTTCCTTCCCACCTACCTTTCCTTCTGGATCCACACTCCCTTTCTGTCTCTCATCATAAAACAACAGTGACAACAACCAAATATGACAAAAATGAAATGTCATAAGATGAAGCAAAAAAAACCATCATATTGAAGTTGGACACAGCAGTTCAACAGGAAGAGTCCCAAAAGCAGGGACTCTTTGTAAGAATCATAAATCGTAAGAATCAGAGATCCACTCATACTCACAGTCAAAAGTCCCATAGAAATATTAAACTAATGGGTATAATATATACTCAGGGGACCTGGTGCAGATCAATGTAGGCCCTGTGCTGTAATGTCTGGCTATGGATCTCTTCATCTGTTCTCCTCTGATGATGACTGAATAAGGTACCAATCTATGAGTATAGCAGAATGTTGTTAGGAGTCAATTTAAAGATTATGTGTGTATATGTGTGTATGTGTGTGTGTTGTGTTTATGTGTGTGTGTGTGTGTGTGTGTGTGTATAAATTTTTGGTTTTACTCTAGGTCTCTGTGCTGTCTAGTCTCTGGTTCTTATATCCAAGAAATGTCAGGCATGTGTTCCTTCGTGTGGAGTGGGCCTTAAGTTAAATCAGATATTGGCTGGCTATGCCCACAAGTTCTGTGCCACCGTTACCCCGGCACATCTTGCAGGCGGGACAGATTGTAGGTCAAAGACTGTTGTTGCTTGGTTGGTTTCCACATTTCCCTTTGGTAGCCAATGGAGTACCTTCCCTGACTAAAGATTCTAGGATGTAGTGGGGGAGACTCCATGTAGGTACCACCTTGACTTCTAGTTCAATGAATTGTGTGAAAGCCATTCTCAGCAATAGGGACACGCTGTCAGTTTGTGGAATGTGACCTTTTGTCTTAGCGATGACAAGGGTTGTTTGAGTATTTTTATGGAAAACCCTTGACCAACAATTCCATTGAATGCAACCTATCCCACCAAAGAAGCCTCACCTGGTAATAAGAGATGACCATTTGAGGTTCCATCCCCCGTTACTAGGAGTCCTCATCAGGATCACCTTCATAGATGCCAGGGAAGTTTCTACTGCACTAGGTTTCCACGCACCCCCAAAAGGCCTCTCAAGTCTGTCTCACCCCACACTCTTTCCCTCTACCCACCCCAACCACATCTGATCCCCCATCTCTTGTCTCCACCTACCCCAACCTGCCTGTGAAGTTTTGAGACAGTTCAGCATCTCTATTGTATGTGAATTTCATCCTCCCTGGCTTCTCTCCCTTATGCTGGATGCAGACTCGAGTCTAGAGCATCTTCTCATGAGTCCTCCATGATTGTCTATCTTCTAGGCACATCTATCCCTTGTCCCAGGACTCTAGCTGCACTGGGATTGCAGTTATTTCTTGGTAGAAAGGATAACGCAGTCTGATCCATATTGGTTTGTAACTTTTTTCTCTATGACTTTCTTGTATTGTTTGTTTTCTGGAGCCCTGGGGCTCACACCCAGAGCCTTGAGCGTGCTAGGCAAAGGCTTTATCACTGAGCCCACCCTCCTTAAACAGTCTTTGCTTTCTCTGGCACACGGCCGTTGCCACACACTTTGCTGGTAACAACCCTCCCTAACCTCCTGCTTGTTATCTGGCGACAGGCACGCACCCTTCACTGTCAACTCAGCTTCTCCCAACTCCAAGACCAAGTCATTTCCACCTAGTTACACTGACTGAAAGCACCCAAGACTCACTCTAATTCACAACAATGCCAATTATTGTCATTAAGAAGCATTGTTTCCCCAAATGTTTATGTTCATGAGCAGAAAAAGTATCTCAGCTGTTAAGTACTGAGCTCTGGTAGCCATTGTAGACTAAAGGTCAGGGCCTTGGTGATTTGTGTTAAATCAAAAACATAAACAGCTCACTAAGTAAAAAAGTACAAAGGTAACCTAGTAGCGTGGGAATAAAAAATAATTAAGTGAGTTTAAAGCAGAGTTCAGAACATGAAAAAATAGAATGGTTTTAGAATTTAGGAAATTAAAAACACACAAAAATTACATTATGTAAATACTATGCTAATTATTATGATAAAATAAGATTAATACCCTTACTAAGAAATATTCAATAGGGGGAAATCACTAGTATTCTTATAGTATACATAATAATAATAATTTATTAAGTTTTTATTATAGCTGGAATGTATTTCAACTTTTATAGTGTTTAGCCTGCATTAGACAATCCTCTTTCATGCCTTTCTGAATTAATAAAATTCAAAGGACCTTGAATCCTAATTATGTTTTATTTCAGAATTCTTTAAGCCCCAAACATTTCTTAGACTATAATTTTAGCCACTGCCAGCTGGTGACCAGGTATTCTTAAAATTAGGACTGTAAAAACCAATAAGAGGGTTGTGAGGTTTCAACCTTCAAAATCAGAGTTCCGGCAAAACTGAAAATGTAATTTAAGAGTGAAAACAGAAGGAAGGGTACATTTACTTACTCAACACCTGCCCACACATGATTGGCTCAAGCCCCTCCTCATTAGATGTTGCCTAGACTTCAACTGAAGACTATGAACCTGAAACAGCATATTCAAAAGCTACCTGAGAGTTCCCAAACAGAACGTTGGCCATTGTGAATTTTCATTAGACACACATTCAGTCATATTCATTGTTTTTTTGTTTGTTTGTTTTGTTTTTTTGTTTTGTTTTTGAGACAGGGTTTCTCTGTGGTTTTGGAGCCTGTCCTGGAACTAGCTCTTGTAGACCAGGCTGGACTCGAACTCACAGAGATCCACCTGCCTCTGCCTCCCAAGTGCTGGGATTAAAGGCGTGTGCCACCACCACCCGGCCATATTCACTGTTTTTAAAGTAAGAATAGACTGTTGCCACAGCATCAAAGGGATTACTTAACATTAGATGTGCATAAAAATATTGCACAACCTCATCCACGCTTTCATCATCTTATTAATTAAATTTGGTTTTTTGATGGTTTCAGAAACACATACACACTAACCTGTAGTAATATTTTGTTTTTGCTTTAACAAATAAAGCTTATCTGAATATCAGAGTATGAAGCTAGCCACACCAGTCAGCCATGGAGTTCAAACAGTGGTGGCATACACATTTAATCCTAGAACTTGCCTCCCACTCCCCTCTCCTCGCTTTTCTGGCCTTCCCTTCTGTCTCTTCCCTTTCTTTTTCTGTCCCTATCCTTTCCCTTCCTCTCTTTCTCCCTTTTTTTCCTTCTGTAGGAAAGAAGAAATTCTCATCCAAGAATACACTATGAATTTTTTTCTGTGAATATAAAATCAGGCTTGTCTTTGGGTATTCTGTCCATGTATATAATAGAATAATATATTTTAATCACAATAACTTGAAAATGTTATAGTCTGAAGTGTAGAACAGAAGAAAGCCTAAGCTGTGGATGATCAGACTTCATTATGAAGAAGATGTAAGACACAAAAACAGAAGTTCCCTTGCTTGTTAATGGAAAACAATACTGAAGGAATCTAATAATTTTGGCACCTGTAAGATTTATGGAATTTTACATTTTAAAATAAATGCGAACGCACTGTGATCTCAGTGACGTGGGCAGGGAGTGGTGTGAGAGTGGTTGGTATTGCCTGAATCTAATTGGTCTTAATAATAATAAAAACCCAGAGTCAGATATTAGGGGGTGAAAGCTGAAAGATCGGAGAAGCAGAACAGTCACCGAAGCCACCGAAGTTCTTACTTCTACAAACCTTTCAGACTGGAAAGGGCCAGATGCTGTCTTTACAAAACCTTAAGATTGAATGCTGTCTCTACAAAACCTCAGGCTGAATCCCGAACTCCTGTCTCCTCCCACCTTATACTCCTCTCTCCCGCCATATCATTTCCCATCTCTGCCTCCCTAGTGCTGGAATTAAAGGTGTGAGCCACTAACCCCTTGGTTCTGTTTATCTTTTAGACTGAGTCAATCTTGGGTAACCCCGGTGGCCTTGAACTCACAATTTTATACACTTACAAAATACATACTGACTACTCTCAACTCTCGGATCTTTCATATTTCTGCTGCACCTTTGTATGCCTTCTTCCCTACAGATACCTTCCTTACATTCATGTCTCTGATCCAGGCTGAGAGTGGCCCGTATCCACTCTAATGAAAAGTGTTTATCTACTCTAAGAGTTTTCCTCGGGAATCCTAATATCTTTTCGTGTGGATATCTTTGCTTCTTCTTTTCCTATCTATATTCTTCGTATTTCCACCTCTTGTCTAATTGTTCTCCATAAGACTTCAGGCAATTTAGTGAACAGGAGAGGCAAGTGGGCATCTTTGTCTTCTTCCTAAGCTTAGGGGAAATGCCACTCCGCATGAAGCTGGTTATAGGCTTATTGCACACAACTTTCGCTATACTGAAATACACTCTCTATCCGTAGTATATCTCCATGAAATTAAGTATGTTAATTTTTAAGTATTACATTATTGATTTGTGTATGTTGAACTATCCTCAACTCATTATTCTTTTATTTGTACATATTAGTTAAACTCAACTGAGTTATTATTTTTTTTTATTTTGCAGTTTTCCAAGACAGGGTTTCTCTGTAGCTTTAAGCTGTCCTGGAACAAGCTCTTGTAGACCAGACTGGCATCAAATTCACAGAGATCCACCTGTCTCTGCCTCCTGAGTGCTGGGATTAAAGGCGTGTACCACCACCACCCGGCTCCACCCCAGTTTCTTAAACTGTGGTTGCAATTCCATATAAGGTCATATACCAGATGTTATGATTATGGGAAAATCTGGGCAGAGTAAAAGTTTTCTGAGTGCATTACAACCAACAAATGATTCAAAATCAAATGTGTAATGAACCCATTCAATTGTGGTTTGGACAGTATCCCCATTCTGCCTCACACAGCTTCTCTACAGCCTTGGTTATGAACACACAGCATATGCAAGAAGCACCTTGCACTGGGCATTGTCCTGCCATGTAACGCCAGCTCCTGCTTTCTGGAACTGCCCAGCTCAGAATTGTGATTACTCTGTGCTATGAAATGCAGTGCTTTTAATATATATATACAAGTCTTTGCTTTGGGAGAAACATAATGGCCTAATTATAGAAGTTTAAATTTGTATTGTGTTAAAATGTTTGGCTTTTAAAATTGTAAACTTGAAATTTTATTTTTAAAAAACCCAGTGATATCTGCTTGGGATTAAGCTAGAATTTCCAATGTGTTCTTAAACTTAATTATATCATGTAGTCATATGTATTTATGTAAAATGGCATTTTCAGCACTGGTGTTTATAAAATCAAACTATCAGTCAACTCCGAAAAACATTAAAGATCCTCTATGTTCTGCAATATCAAATATTTAGGCAAGATTAAATTCTTTATGAAAACATAAGCAAGCATGTCTACCTTATTAGTATGCAAGTTTGCTTTCACACTTCAGTGCTAAAATCATACATGTGCCTAATAGTTGTTTTTGAATTTATTATTAACAGCAAATATTTAATAAATATACATGTTTCATTCACCTTTATACTTAGAATTGTGTAAGACTTCATTGCAAGGAATGTAGTTTCAAGTGGAAAAAGATGAAGCCCTACTTTAGTCCATGAAAGACAAAGTAGACAAATCTAGCCAGAGAAAAAGTATCCAATCCAACAATTACAGTAGTATACAGTGAGTTCTAAAGAGAGACATCCAGGAATGTGACAATCAGGAACTGAGTCCTGAACCTATTTTGCGAGCATTTCTGAATCAAATCATTTTTTAACTCACTCTGTAATGTTGAATAGAAATTTGCTCTGTATGAAAAAGAATATAGGTGTTGGGAAGTAGCATATAGTTTCTGTAAGAGTTTACATTGCATTAAGAAACAATAATATTGATATCTGCTCTCCATTTAACCTCTGAGAAGATATTTAACAAGGTTACAGAGATTGTAGGAGGTGGCATAAGAACAGACTCTGGGAAGTTCTATACACTACAGAAAACCCAGCTCACTATGGAAAACTCTATATGCTGTGGAAAAAATCTATACACTATGAAAGCTCTATACATTATAGAAAATCCTACACATTATAGAAAGCCCTCCACATTGTGGAAAACCTTGCAGACTATGGGTAAAACTATGGATTATGGTAAACCCTATACACTATAGAAAGCCCTATCGAAAAATATACATTACAGAACACTCTATACACTATTGGAAAACCTACACACTGTGGATAGCCCTACATCCTATATGAAGGAGTTTAAAGTTCATCCAGAAACAAATAAGAAATTGTTTCAAAAATGTGACCTTATTTCAGTTTCCCACAGAATGTTCTAGTGAAACACATGATTCTGAATTAGAAGGAAATGAGAGACAACACTCTTGTCAAAGGTAACAAATAAAAAGACTTTGTCCCACATGTGAACATCAGACATTAGGTCAGAGAAAAGGCCAGACAGACATGGACCATGATATGATTCAATACATGCACATAATCAGTGAGACAAATTCAAGCTCAAAAACCAGAAACTTCAGTATAAAGCAGTATTTATTATTAAAAAGAAAGCAATACATAATGTTTAATATGTAAACTATCAAATAGCTATTAAAATGTCCATTTAAAGTCTTTTCAAGTAAAAATATGTACAAGACAGACATACAAAGATATAATCAGCCAAAAGCACAAGTGGGCAGCTCCACAAATACAAATGAAATAAAATTCAATAATACGAATTGGAGTGACATCATATTGCACCAAAATGCATTCCATGTGAAAAAAATGAACAAGAAGCATTTCCATCAGAAGGCACACTTATTTTGCTGCGCTTTCCCACTTATACAACTATCCCACAAAGAGCATCTAGCAAACTTAACTACTGCAGAACTCTCCCTAAAGGGAAATCATTTAGCTGTAGAAGAACCCACTTTATTTCACATACCACATGTTGTTACAACACCGGCGCCAAGGAATTCGAAGACACAACACGATCCACAAAAAACAGTTTCTCTGCACTGCTCACAGCTCATTATTCAGTGTTTCTGTAGCAAAGCCATCTTCCCCTTTAAGCAAGTATTCACCACTCAACGTCAGACATTGTGTGTAATTTGCGCAAACTGTGGCCATCACCTGGCCAAGGTTCATCGTCACAACGCCAGGGTAAAGAACTCTGCCAGAGACGAGGAGTGCAGAGAGCACAGGGTATCACTCTGACTCGGCAGCGTGCTCTTAATCCTGTACTGAGATCACCAGAACAAAGCTGCCTTGCTCCTTCCATGTGGACAGTGCTCCAAGGTCATGAGGATCACAGTCTAGATCCAACTTGGGTCTTAGCATGTTTGTAAATGACGTCTGGAGCACAGATCAGATGACAGTTGTCACTCGGCTCAAGGGATTCCCCCAGAACTACTTAATGACGTCCACAGAAGAATGCAAGAAAGTTAAATATGTTTATCCACAGTGCCTGATACGCTAATATGAACAAACCAACACGCAGAAGAGTTTTTCTACTCCTTGACGAAAGAAGAAAAACTTAGTATGTCAAGTATCTCGATAAAATTGACAAACCCATATTTCAGCAAAGTAAATCCAGATATACTAAAATAAAGATGCATGTAAGTGACTAAATTGATGGAATTCTGAATTAGTAGCTCCACCTTCCCCTTCCCAGTGCATGACTACCATGTATGTCCCACTACAATGAGAACTACTCACTATGAAACTCAGGGTTATAGTCTTATCTGAGAGGGAAGACAGTTACGTTCTCCAAGAACCCCGCACAAGAGGCCAGTTGTAGTGCGTTCTCTGGAATGTGCTTAATATAAAACCACAGGCCACCAGCTCAGCCTTCAGTAATGGCATACTTTTTCATCCTGTTGGCACAGGTAGAAGACATGCCTGATGTTTATGCTTGCAAAATTCCTACATGTTGAAAAACACTACTAACCTTCATTACTATGGTGCTGAAACCCATTGACAGAAACAGAAACTCAGGGCCAGTGTCTGCCTTCAAAGTATACATGCTGCTATTGCACTAATCCCAGGACATTCCTAAGGGTGAAGCTCTCTGGACATGGGTCATATCAAGAAGAACCTAGTTAAAAATGTCTTTGCAGATTTTATAGCAGCAGCAATAAAATTCTCAGAGAAAAGGGCTGGCTAGTAATTCTTTAAGATGGTCAGGTGACTCAAATCATAAGGGAATTCAGGTGGTTTTTCAAATAATCACTGTCCTATATCTACATAGATATAAAAAATATGGGTTTAATGATACAGGACTTTTTTGTTTTCAGAGTAATAAAAAGTGATATTGACAAGTACCTGAAATAATCAGAACACAAAGTAATTCAATGTAAGTGATCTCTCCTGCTATCAACTTTCATTCATTGCAAATAAAGTGGTTGGCTGTGTTTTTATTCTCCCCAGTACTTTTCTACTTTAAGATAATATTTGATTATATTGCTTAGTAAGTAGAATAATAGAGAACTTCTAGGAAAAGATTAATTTGTAAATTCTTTGAAACAAGACCGTTCAATGCAGGGACTCATACTGTCTTGTCATAAGGTATGGCTATAGTTCTGAGTCTGCGGTTCCTAAGGGTCATTAGCAAGAATGTGTAAAATCTGCCTTCAAAATGCACCTCCTAACCAGACCACGCACAACCCACTTAGAGCTGTGACATCCAAAGACCTAACCCATTTTCCCACAAGATGCTGTGAAAGCACCCCACAGGAAGTGCTCAAAACCCAGTTATTGCTACAAAAGAGGGAACTGTGCACTAGTCTTCTCGTTCTTGCCCGGGCCTTGAGCACTGATGTCAGAGGTAACAGGGACATAGCGAGCAGGTCTTCTAAGCAATGATTACTTCAGTTCAAAACTCAGTAGTGTGCATGCTAAAGTGGGCGAGCGTGTTTACTTTTGAATTACTGCAGCCATCCCCACGACAGATGCTTAATGTGTCTCCATTTCTTTGAAAGTATCATCTATAAACCTGTGTGGGCAGGGATTGATACTATAAAAGTACCTTTGATCCAAACAGGCTGAAATACACACGTGTAGCCGGTGTAGCCGGTAGCTGCTTGGAGGCTGAGACCACCTTCTGCATTTAAAGCCAAGTGGGAAAAAAAAGAAGAAGAGTAGTGAGTGGTCCCAATAAAATGAATAAAAGTGGAAGATTTTCCCCCACTGAGAAAATCTTGGGACCTGAGTTTTTCTATAGTTATCATCTTAAAGGCATGGTGTCAAAAACTGAAACAGAAACCCAGGGAACTGCTACTATGTAAATTAGGCAGAAGTCGTTTTAAAAACAGAAGAAAAGAAAAAATAACACTAACAGTATTGTCATGAGTTGGTAAGAAGGACAATGTCTCGGGATATCATAAAATGGTGAACTATGTGGCCATAAGTCATGCTTTTGCACCAATATGTGACATAAAAACAGACAAAGCATTTATATTTAGATACCTAGTGATTTTAAAATTCAATAACATAAAAGATTACATATAAAAACGGGCTTTTAAATCATCTGTTTTAGAGAACAGTACTAGCAATCAGTAACCTACCTTGCCGTCACACTTTTAGCTATGAAATATATTGAAATAGACTTTGGAAATACTATTTATGGGAAAATTTAGCTAAACTATATGTGCAGGCAATAACTCCTTTACCCACATGTAATGTAAACAGAAGCTATGCAAATGACTCATTATTGCTCTAAATTATATCCTCTATGAGCTTCTTGCCATTACACCATGCCATGACTTAATGCCTGCCTTGATGGATTAGGGACATAAAACATCATCCTGCACTCTATGAGCACTGACACACAGAACGTTTTGAAGCAAATGATATTCAAATCGAGTAAGGTTCTTGAGTTATCTTCATTGGAAGCTCAAATCTATTTCTTTCCAAAGTAAGAGATGGAGCTACAAATAAAGGTTCATTAATCGCCTTTCTGTTACTCACAACCTAGCACAATGGAAACCATTGCTTTCTGAATCACATAGACCTTATGAGAAAGCCACCAACAATAGTTTTTATGTGTACATTTCAATTAATATAGCATTTTAAAGTATTTTAAAATATGTTTACAAATATTCTATGATTACTTTTAATGAAAAAATAATAGAAACTATTTTTATCTTATTTACAAAAATGTAGCTATCATAGTATGTATTGTATATGCTATTTTCTTGGTCTTTAAAAAATTGCATACACTTATTATATATATATATGAGTGTTTTGTCTGCATGTATGTGTGTGCACCGTGTGCATGCCTCGTGCATACAGACGTCAGAAGAGAAACTGTAGTCACCCATGGTTGTGAGCTACCCTGTGGGTTGATGGGAATTGAACTCAGGTCCTCTGCAGGAGCAGTCAGTGTTCTCAGAAGCTGAGCCATCCCTCCAGCCCCAATTCTGGGTCTTTTTTTCAATAACACAGTTTCCCTAAAGGAGAGATAGGAGCCTTGGAAGGAGCTTGGGTGCACAGGAGACACCAAAGCCACTTAATCAGCTTCTCAAGGTACCATTCGCAGACAACAGATATGCTTTGTTGTAAGACAGTCAAATTGCCACCTTCTGTTATCCTGACCCTGGGTTGTCTTTGCACACCTCACTTACAAGATATCCACACAAGCCAGAGATGCTCGCTTTCTTTGCATCCCATTCACCTGTAAATTGAGATGAAATAGGGAGTTTGCCAAAGGCTGATCCCAGCTTATGAGGACTCCTGCTATGTAATTGTCTTCATGAAAACCATCTGTTGCTGTTCACATGGCAATTGCGGAAACAAGTTAAGCAGATGCATAAGTGGAACTGGACCCAGCCATGTTTGCTAGGACAACTGTTCAATCTTCTGAAGAAGGAGAAGTGCTGGTCCTGCTGCCAGCTAAGCAAACCCACCATTTATAAGAGCCACTTGGAATCAAAGGGGAGAATCCAGTGCTTTAAAAGAAGAGACAAAATAGCACTGTTAGAATGCCAATCAGTGGAAAACTTATAATTCTGTGAGAAAAAGAAAATTGCACCTAAATTTTGGAAATCTTTAAAAGTTTCATGTTCAAGGCTTTGTGTACTAAACAAAAAATATCTGAAAATAGAGTATTACATGTATTTCTTAAACTGTTTAGGTTTCACTAGCTTTGTGTTATAGTAATCAAATCATATTTTATGTAAACATTCAAATATGTACACCAGCACAAACATTAACACACGTAATCACATGTGTATATATACACACATTAATCTATAATAAGATAAAAGAATTTACTTTGTATAAAAACACACAAGTGTGCAGCACTATTTCTAAATAAAAAGATATGATTTACAAGCTCTCACTAGAACAATTAGGGACATGAATTCCATGACTAAAAAAAATGTTGTGCTCTCTTGAGATATAATTTCATAGTAAGTAGAAATGCAACTCTGTGGATTGTATTTTAAAGAAATACTGATTGGTTATTTTTTTCCTGTGCTTGGTTAAAATAGTATTACAATGCCATTATAAATCTAACACTATCAAAAAGTCTTTGAAAAGAGAGGACGGGTGATAAAGTGTACTCTGACCAGCTTGCACAAGGAAAGATACATAGCACAATGAGACCAAGCAGCCAGGGAGCACAAGAGCCTCAGAAAGAACCAAGACCTGCAGGACTCTCTCCATGGCTTCACTCATTTCGTAGGTAAGAAGACACCACCACATTAAATCTGTGGGTCTAGTGTAAAAATAGCAATATAAAAATATGCACCCCCCCAGTGGCATCTGCTAGAAATAGGTGTATTTTGGTAACACTTTTAATTCTAGAGACCAGATGTATGGTTAGTATATCCATGTTAGTAAAAACAGAAGGAATTGTTACTGACTCACTTAGGAAAATAAACACTTAGTTTGGTCTTTTTTTTTAAAAAAAAAAGTCAACTTTCGATATACATAAAATGTCATTAAGGCTTTAAAAAACTGAACTGGTGAATTGTTCTGGATTAAAATAATCATTGGTACTTTGGTCAATTAACTATAAATGCAATGATTCTATTACAATAATCTTTTAAATGTCTCATTTTTAAACAGTCAGAATGTAAGAGATGAAAGTTACTGTGGCCGTGCTGAGCATTTAATCTTTGGATGTTAGAAATAAGGGTTTTAAAAATCCCACCATTACCTTCATCCCATTTGAAAATTGACCAGTGTTCTCTAACTCTAACCTAGCACCACCCAGCTGAACACACATACCAAAGACTCTCCTTCCAATACGTTTGCCTGCAGTTAGCCCTTTTGCAAGTTGAATCATAACTAAAGTGAGGAAATGATTTAAAATGCCTAGATTTACAAGTAAAAACTTTTTAAAAGCTAGGTTGAAAGTTGAACTATGCAGTGGCATTTCTTCCATAGTTTTTATGTAAGTCTGTGTTTTTCCGAATTGATGCAGATAGTTTTGTCCAGAGACATATCTCAACAGAACTGTAAAGGAAATGTAGACACTGTCAAAAGTCATCACCATGGAAAAATAGCCACAAAGGAAAAGGAAAAGTGATTAGAATTACACTAAGTATAACTGGTTATAGAGATAAAGCCTGACATTTAGAGTTTCCTGGGCAATTTCTCCCATGTTGATGTTGTGCCGTAGTGATTAAAATTTAGTTTTATTCATCAAGAAGTAAAGAACCAAAGAGGTGGTCCATAAATGGATGTCAGAGCAAAAATTACACGTTTTCCAGAACTCAGGGACCAGGATGAAAACAAAGTGACATTCCAAACACCAAACCTCCTCACAATAAGTGAGATCATATTTCACCTAACACAGTCTCCATGATCTTTATTCAAACATAAATCCTAGGATTGCCTCTTAATAACAGCCTCAAGGAATGCTTCTTTAATGCGTTCAAGAAAAGTAAGGCATGTAGATGTAGCTTGATGATAGAGTGCTTGCTTGGCTTTTGCAAAGCCCTGAGTTTGATCTCAAGCTACATTCACAAACATACACACACACACACACACACACACACACACACACACACTACTCCCCTCATCTTTTGTTCTGATGCTCTCTGAGTACAAGCCATTGAAAGATAAGTAACAGTCATGTTGGTCACTAGAGGGAAACAATCGGTCTATGTAAATTAAAGTTATTTCTGGACCCTTTGCCACAATAATGACATATTTCTCTAGTAAGACAGAAAACACTTTTCACAGTATAGATGTCCCAGTAGTAAAGCTATGTTTACAGACCTCCCTTATATACAGAAAACACTTTGGTCTTCTATTTGAAGGTTCTCAGTCAGGATAAGAAATGTTGCAGAGAATGATACCCCACAGTTGCCAGTGCCCTTTGTCTTTTTTACCTCGATAGGTAAGCACCAGGCTCAAGAGCTGAGCTTGCCTCACTGTACGACTTGCATCTTTGCTTTCTACAAATACATTGAGTTACCAGTAAACTGCTCAGAGACTACTCTGAATACACTAGAGGATATGGAGAAAAACAATCGCTTCCTTTAGTCCGTCACCAAAGTCGTGTCTTCTTGAAATAAAGATCCACTTTGTATCTCGGTCCTGGGCAGATGGCCAGGATTTTGATGCATTAAGTTCACAATTCTTTAGAGTCTTCTGGTACAACTTCTAGTATTATCTGCAATGTTCTGGTTATTCTGTCTATAAAGAGATAAGAAGGGATTAAAATGCATGAAAATCAGAACGGCATAAAAATAGCAAAATGTGAATTATTTGGGGAGGGAGACTGAGACACACAGCCACCTTCTTTGTAGTGCACTTTCGAGAATTATTTACTTCATTATAAACCTATCATGCTCAATTAATTTACTTGTCACTTCTACAACTTCCCATGATGCCTCTTCAGTAAGAATATATTAATGTTTTGCATTCAAATGGGAACATTTATTTATGAACCGGGAGGCTGAAAATATTTTGAGACAATGGAACCAAGATATAAATAAATGTTTACAAATATGCTCCTTGTTCAGCTCAAGATGGGTTTGTTCTTTTCTCACATAGGGGATGACAACCAATTTCTCAGACAGTCAAGAGAAGAATATTATTTCCAGTGTCTAATGTGTAGTATTGTTGAGCAAATTACCATATTTATCAAGGCCTCGGCTGTCTCATAAATAGAGGCAGAAACTTGGACTACTCTGGGTCATTAAGGTCTGGTCCTTAGACCGGTTACATTCAGCATCGTCCACAACTCGGAATTTGTTTCAAATTCAACCTTTAGTCTCTTAATTTAGAAGCTGAGGGTTTAACACAGCAAGAAGCAACTGTAACACACTGAAATAGAAGAACCCCTGAGCTGTATCACTTCTAATGATGCTTCCTAGCCACAGCCGTAGAGTGCAGAGCTCTATGGTGATGGTTCCAGGGACATTCTTGCTTGCTCATTCTTTATCACTAATGCCCATAGAACATCTTCAGAAGTCTCCTAATCCTCGAGAACCCCAAGTTCTGTCTCCTTAAAGATTTAAGAACCAAATCTCTCCTCCAGGTATGCTTTCTCTTTTCTAATGATTCATTCTAATAGGTCCTTGCAAACAATATTTAACTACATTAAAAGAGCTATTTTCATCTTTGGCGCTCTGATCCTTGTAGCTTCGATGCTAAATGTCCCCCAGAGACGCATGCATTTGAACACTTGGTCACCATCTGTTGGTGCTGCTTAGGAAAGCTCTGGAAGGTTTAATGGGTGCAGCTTGACTGTGGAATGTGAGCTAACCATGGCTGGCATGGAGACTTTAGCCCAGCCTCACTTCCTATGGTGTCTCTACGCGGTTTGGGCTCCCTCACTGCAGATAG
>NC_022009.1:100430417-100463783 GCF_000317375.1 Microtus ochrogaster
CTCCTTTCAGCAGAGCAAGACAGAGACCCAAACTGTATGGTTCTGCCTACTCAACTCTGTTGACATCTCCCCTGGAATTTTTTAAACCCTCCCCTTGGCGTTCCATTATACAAGTGGCATAACTTGTATAATGGTGGAGTGTTCAGCGAACGGATTGGCATTGGCCTTAGGTATTCATTGGCTTCCCAACTTTTCCTTGTAGGCTGTCTTACAACAGTGCGGCTGGCACAGGTGCTCAGTAGAGGCGAGGAAGCTTCTAGAAACACTGCAGAACATGTGGCTTTGGAGTGTCATATAATCTATTTACATTCGCAATAAGATTAGTGGCCAGACAATGATCCATCAATAACGGTGAGCCAATGACTGACAGTTGGAGGTTTCCATAATTGAAACCTACGGGACTTTTCAGGAATGCAGTGTTTTCAGTTTTGTTTTTCATGTTCCCTGGTTATTCTTGAAGGAATCTGGAACAGCCGACTTTGCAAAATCTCACTCAACCCATCACACCTGGTATCCACAGGGGAGCAACAGCCAAGACTGAGTGAGCTTGGGAAACAGGGCAAAGTCACTCTTACCCCAGAAGCTATATTAAAAATAATAATATGTTCTCTTAAAGTACTTTCATATGCATGATATTTATTTAGTGGCACATCTTCTGAGCTTCTAAGAATATAGGCAAACTTAGTGGATTAAATAAGTACACTCTAATCTTTGGGGAAAGGCTGCAAATGCATTAGTCAGCTTTCAGTGGCCCATCCCAAATGAAGCTATCCTGATACACTTGGCCAACGTATGCTGCCAGGCTCTCAACTTTCTAGCTTGTGTTCTAGAAAGATGGATTATAGGCATTCTGCTCATGTCAGCCAGAATGGGTTTTTGTTTGTTTATTTTTACAATCAAAGATTATGTTTAAATACAGCTGCCTCTCTATCTCCACCTGAGCAAGGGGGACCGGCTGCTGGCCATCCTACTGCCTCTCAGGTGAGCTAAGGTTGGACAGGTAACTATCAAGTTCAACGGCTGCTGCCACTAGCCAGCCTGTGTTTCCAGGGTCTGTTACCTCCGTGTCTCCATACACATCAGGGTGGAACCTGCCCCCTTTTTCTCCCCTGGGAAGTTTGCCTGACTGTAGATAAATAAATCATATAAACAACCAAGCAGAAGAATGAACTGCCCTCTTAGAGACGTGGAGAGAGCTGTCGGCATATCTGACTACCCCCTTAAGAGAGTGCTCTCTTCCAGATCTGGAAATACTATAACATAAAAAGTGGTTCAATACTGGCATCCTGTGGCCAGAGGTATTCATCAGAGCTCGAGAAATCTCACATCCTTGGGCTAAGAGACTAGGAGCACCCCCTGGCTGTCTGTACCAACTGTACACTGGTTTCTGAATGGTGGCTAGAAACAGCCCCGGCCAGGGGCATTTTGATAGACCATCACTGTCACCTTTTCCCAGGGTTGATCCATTCATACATACTGAGATATAAAAAAAAAAAATCAAACAGCATAACATAAAAACTAGACAATTTACCAAGCAAACATGATATTAAACTCCTGAACAAACTGCTGGAAGCAAGGCTCTCCTGCCTCCACGCTCACGTGGAGTTTCCTCTCTAACAGAAAGTACATCTTTGGGGGAAGGGCCCAGTACTGCTTGCTGTAGGAGGCTCTTGCTTTGTCTCTGTGTGTTTTGTTTTGGCCAAAGGCTACAAAAATACACCCTACTGCAGCAATAAATACTATGAATTTTATTTTACTACAAGAATGCTGCCTAAGAGGAAAATCAAACAGAATTACAGAGGACTGTTGTTTTCCCTAGTCCCTTTCACAGTGTCTATAAAGATAAAGAGTTGTGATGATCACAGTATAAAGCAGAGTGGCTGGGGCCCTGGTAAGATGGCAGAGAGTCCCTGAGAACCAAACCACCTTCGTGGGTCTCGGCCACCACAGTTTGTTTCACAAAAGACTAACACTAAATTCAGCCGCCTTGAATATGTTCAAAACATCATTAGAGGCAGAAAAATAGCAAAACCTCCAACATTACATGAGCACAGAAGGGCAACAAAAAAAGATTGTGTATGAAAATTTCTGATCTGAACTTACTGAGCGCTTCAAGCATGTCTATGGTAGTGAGACAAGAGACTAGTTAGAACTGGCTGCACAGGGAAGGACAGAAAACCTTCTGGAGGGGATAAAATAATTTTTCACTCCAGGCTCCTCCCAAAGGCTGTTGGCTCTTTCTTCTAGGCCTTGGGCAAGACATAAAGCCCTAGTTTCAGGGATGACTCCCAACTCAGCCCTAAATGATAGCAAGAAGCCAAGCGACACTAATCCCAATTATTTTTTTAATTTGGTTTTTTATGACAGGGTTTTTCTGTAGCTTTGGATCCTGTCCTGGAACTAGCTCTTGTGGACCAGGCTGGCCTTGAACTCAGAGATCCACCTGCCTCTGCCTCCCGAGTGCTGGGATTAAAAGTGTGCACCACCACCGTCTGGCTAATCCTAAATATTTTAACAAAAATTCTCCTCCCTTCAGAAGACCTATAGTCAGTGTCTCCAACAGAGAAAACCCTAACTAAATATGGGTTTGTTTGGAAGAATTAGCTGACGGAGGACTGCATTTATAAGGCATTTGTTATGCCTAGTCCCTCATTCTGTGCCGTTCTCTGCATCCTGGTTACAGCTTCGCCTCATCAGATACTCCCTGGTCCCTAAAAGCAATAGCCATCACCATCAGAGTGACACGAATCCTCTGGCGCCATAATTCAGCATCTATGTAGTAAGGACAATGGCTTCTACTCCTTCAAACAGTTGTCAGAACTGAAAGCAGTCTCACGTGTGCAAGCATAGAAAACATAAAAGACATCCAAGTTCTCATCCTCCTCATGGCTTGTGCTGTCACCAGAACCTCCTGCAGCGCCCTTTCCTAACAAGGTGGAGTTGTAGCCTCGCTGCTTAAGACATTTGCAGGCTTCCACCTCACTCACCAGGAAATCTCACGTCATTGGTCGATTTAATGCTACGATAGTCACTTGGCTTTGTTCCACCCAGGAGAACAAGCATTATGTCACTAAGGGATTCCAAGGAGCAGTGAGGCCATTTGCAGCATCGGAAAGACTCTGCCTAAAGAAGCTATTCCCAAAAATGCCAGTGGCTACAACCACCCAAATGAAATGCCCAACTGGATGCAACCGGGGCTGCACTCTAAATGCCCTTTGCTGCCTCTCTCCTCACAACCGCAATTAAAATGCAGTCATTTAATAACAATGGTACCACACGTCGTTTTAAAGTTTAAGAGATGCATACTGGATGTGTGTACCTTTATGGGTTCTCTATAGCAGTTTATTGCCAGGTCCAAGAGGCTTAAAAGTCTTACCTGATAATTGTCTGAACCACTTGGGTTTCTTATCCCACACAATGAAGAGATAATACGCAGGGACTCCGGTCAGTGTGATGAGGAAGCCCATCCCGGTGCTAAACGGGTCCGAGTAAAGGGAGAGAATGACCATGAAGAGGCAGGTGAAGGAGAACAAGGCCGGGATGAACAGAGGCACCTGGAAAACGGCCAAAGGAAAACAGCATCACTCAAGTTCAAGAGACCAGGGGTGGAGGGTACCAGTCATGTGACCAGGCCATGGGCCTCCACCCATGCAAGCAGCAAAATCCCTCCAAGCAGCACAGAGCCTGTATTAGGTGCAGTTTCTTAACTTGAACTCATTTTTAGGATGTCTGAACCAAGTCTAGGGCTAGTAGATGATCTCTTAGGGCTAGTCGATGATCTCTTCAAATTCTTTCACTTGCAAAGGATCATTAGGATTTACGTTTTTCATCTGAAAAGATTGCTTACTTGGTAATCGTGATTAGAAACCACTTTCATAGGGAGTCAGGAGCACCGGTGGCTTTGCTACGTGTTAACACCTGTCAGTGAACATTGATTTCCTGTTGAGAGTCACACTCCAACCCCACGGGAATAAAGCAGGCCGAATCCTAGTCAACAGCTAATAAAGATGCTGCAGGCATGTGGCCGCGAATACTATCAGAAACAAACCCTGATGACATGATTGCAGCGTTATCAGTGCTATTGTCTTAAGAGCAAATAAATGCGAGATGGCGTTGACCCATGGACAGCTGAGGCTGAGGAGACGACAAGCCAGCTCTCCAGCCCTCCCCCAGGGAAATGCTGGGCACGGTAAATGGCCGTCCCGCCTGGTGGCAAGCTCTTTCTATTTCATGCTTCTTTAGAGCAGTCATTCTCAACCTTCTTAATGCTACAGCCCTTTAAGACAATTCCTCAGGCTGTGGTGACCCCCCCCCAAACATTAGATTATCTATAATTTTGCTAGCAGTGTGAATCATAATGTAAATATCTGTGTTTTCCAATGGTTTTAGGAGACCCATGTGAAAGGGTCATTCAACCTCCTAGTTCCCCAGGTTGACAGCCATTGCTTTATCATGTTATAATATAATATAACATAACATAATATAACAACATAATGACTATAATGTTAAGTTAAAACTCTTCCTAACCCTTAAAGCTGTTCCTCTTTCCAAGTTATAATTAATGAAGTACTCTTTCTTTCCTAGCCCAGCTGTGTCAACAATTGGGCATGAAGACAAATGAGGGAATTCCACCCTCTGAAGCACACCAAGTCAGGCATGAAAACCCAACACAAAAAGTATCTTTTAACACTACCTGTTCTCAACAGGTAAAATCTGCAATGAATTCACTATATTCTACTTAAAATATATATATATGCTTTCCCTAAGTAAAACATATTAGAAAGCACTCCCTGCGAGAGTTACATCTTTTACACTGCAGGATGCTGTCCTCCAAACCTCCCCATCATCAAGTTATGACAAAAGAGGCCTAGGTATTAGGAGAGAGATTTATGCAAACCCATCAAGCTTGTCCAGGCTACCTTGAAAGGACGATGCATATCTGGGCGTTTGTATCGAAGATAAATCAACCCGGCAACTACCAGTCCCATAAAAAGCCACCTGGCAAAACTGAGGAAATTCAGAAGACTGTAGAGGTCTCCGGAGAAGAGCATTATCATCGTCAGAGGATGCTGGCGGTGGGGGAGAGGAGACAAGGTTAAGGCAGCGAACTGAGAGGGGGCAGGCAATACCAACAACAACACTGTCTCATTTCACATGTGTCTTTCCAATGCCTTATTGTATAACAAGAGACCATCATCCTGACAGAAGCCTACATACCACACACTTCTTTTCCATATTCTCTTCTTAGGTTACAGCTAAGCCTCAGTTGGGGGATGCGGTCATCACCCCGGGTTCAGCTGGAATTTTATGCGAATGTGCTGTTTTGTTACTTTGTCCATTCCTTTCCCTCACTAAAGAGGAGACAATGTGTTTTCTGTGGCTGTTCTGTGCTGTGTGCACGTGTGTCTGTCTACATGTATATAAATGCAGGTTTATAAATGCGTGTGGAGGCCAGGGGACAAACTTAGCTGCTGTTCTCAGTCTGTCAATTCTTCAGGTCCCTTCTACCATTGGCCTAGAACTGGCCAGGTAGGCTAGGCTGGCAGGCCAGTGAGCTCCAGGGATCTCCCTATCTCTGCCTCCCCAGCACTGGGATTATGAACCCAAGCCACGATGCCAGCACTTTATAAATATGGTTCTGAGGGACTAAACTTCCCAGTCCTTATGCTTTCAAGACTAGCAGTGTACCAGGGTCACCCTGCCCCAGACAATGTGTTCAAAAAAAAAAGCATTCAATCACTCAAAATCAATGGGGCTTCAATTATTAGTAAGCGCCAATCATAAATATTAAATGCGGCTCCACTAGGAACCTCAAAGGCTGCTCTGAGGTGATTTCTGAGATGCTCCTGGAGCCCACACACAGGAAGTCACCAGGATGAGGTGAATCTTTCGGCTCCTGACTGTAAAACATGGACCTCTTCTTGCTCCAGGTCCGCTCTCCTCATATGCTAACTGCACGTGACCCTCAAGAAGAGGAAAGAATGGAGCCTGCAGAACAGCAAGCAGTAGGTCGGGCCTCTGCCGCTGAGAAAGCCAAGGACGGCGTGACTGGTGGCAGAGGCTTCAGATGAAAGCCCACTTCATGGAATAATAATACTTGATGCTCCCACAAGGGATGTTAGCTTCTAGGTTCCTCACAGAGTGCGTGCGTACTTTAAAAAGAAATTTCAAGGATGCGTTCTGAAACAAATTAAATGCACGGAGAAGAAAAAATGTTCAGTGCTTCCTAGGGCACTCTGAACAGCACATTTCAGTTGAGGGAAAAATGATACTAAAATAAAAATGACTAGAACATGGCCAATGGGTATTTGAGGGCTCCTACACCTTGTACAGTCTTTTGTACCCCACTTTTCACAAAGAGTGTCCCTGGCATAGAGAACTCCACAGCTTCAGTTTACATGTGGGCTTTCCCTTTCTTCTCCGTAAGGTTGGGGCTCTTGCAGGTCTTAGTGACAACTGGAGAACCATTTCACTGCTTAGTGCTTTATCTACGCTTTGGATGGGGTTGGGTGGGTTTCATTATGATGGGGGCCAGGAGGAGAGACAACGGGTAATGCTTGCACAGCCTGCTTTCAGCTGAACTTGGAGTCAGTAGTCGAAACTCTGTCCTTGTGGTTTTTCCTTTTCTCTCCTTTGAGGTTCTCTGCCAAGCAAAGAAACCGCAGCCCTTACTTCCCATTATACCTTACAAATGTTCTCAGAGGTGAAACAGAAACGGGGCGGAGCATACCCAGGGCTTTCCATACACACCAGAAACACGGAGTCAAAGGAAGTCTGTTCTGACTCCGCCTTTTGCTAAACCTTTTGTGAGGGTATATATATAATCTACATATACTTGTTAATGTGCGTTACCAAGACAATAACAGCTGGCAGAGGAGTGTGCTTGTGGACATGAATCATGGAAAGGATTTCCGGAAGGTGCCCTTCTCGAGACGCAACGTAAAACAACCTGGTGGGAGAAAAACGTGGATGGAGTTCACTATAGAATCAATCATTCGAATAGGAAAAATCCTGAAATCCCCAAAGCAACATGTGTACATCTTTCTCACACTCAGCATGTTACCGTTTCTTAGATGGTCATTTTAGCTGTGCCTTGCAGACAAAGGGCAGACTTCGTTATAAGTCTCATGTCAAGACTTATGATATCTGGGACATATCTTATTATGCTTTGAGGAAAAGCAATAGCAACGTCTCACTGAGTGGAGCTTTACCTACACACGAAGAGCTTGTAGCAAAGTCAACTCTATATTGCTAGTGTCAATCCAGTCTAGCACACAAACATTAAACACATGTACATACATGTAGCATTCATATGACTTAAATTGTAACATAAGAAAATGAGATTTATGTGTCATCAAACAAAGTAAAAGGGTTACAGATGGCTGGGTGGTTATTTCTACTTTCTACTTTACTCTTTTTCGTGGCACCTTCAGGAAAACAAAAGACTTTATCGCCAGAAATAAAAGCTGTTATTAGGCCCTGTAGACAGACTCTAAAAAATGCTGCATGGCCGGCTCAGAGCGGGCTATGTGTAGACACGCAGCGCCCTCTACTGGAGAGAATCAAACACGCTGCACTAGAATCTACTACAAACTTGCATATCGCTTTAAAAACAACAGGGTCGGAGGCACTATTGCTTTTCTGTTTAAAAGTTATCCTTATCACATCCAATCTCTAAAACAGAAATGTGTTTCTGAAAATACATGAACCCGCTCACCTGGAGACAGCGAACACGCCACCGTTCATGGAGCCGAAGCAGGAGAGGGCAACAAAGATCGGGACTGCTAACGAGAAATTTCCCAGCAGCCGCTCAGAGAAGGTCTGGGGAAAGAGAGAACGAAGCAAATTAATGCTTTCCCAGAAAGTGGAATAAAATGAAACAATTTAGGCCAAACTTGCTCTTTGACTTTCTATTAGCCTGGTGCTATGTGAATGTTTTATAACCCTTCTTTTTGGTTAGGGTCAAACGGACTCCTCAGACAATCATCGGAAGCGGGTACCATGGCATTGCTTGTCTCAGACCTGTGAGCAAAGGTCTCAACAGTCACCTTCTCTCTCTCTTCAAAGCGATGATCCATTTACTGAATCTTTATCAACCATGATGTATATCATCTCTACCTCTGATCAGAAGAAGAGGCTCAACTCGGAAATTCTGCTTTTAGAGACAGAAATGGTTCGGTACACTACCTGCTCTTTAGCCCAGAAAGCCACCTTTGTATGATGGGGTACAGACATGCATTCACAAGAGTTAGAGCTAGACGATAGGACAAGACAACAGACAAGCTGATCATTTATGTCCGTCCTACTACCAATGGGCCAGTCTACAGGGTTCCTTCCTCCAGTACAGTCATACCAGCTGAACCAGTTCATGGAGTTAACCCTCCCCCACCCTAGGAAGCTGCCCCGTTTTCTTCCAGGGTTTCCTGTAAAAAGCTAGAACACAACCCCAGTCCTGACAAGTGGCAGGAAATGGAGAAGGTAGACAAAGTTCTGAGATTTTCTCCATGCGCAGCCTTGCACATTTCTGTGAAGGATAAACTTATTTTTAATGTAGGATTTTTTTTTTTCATTGTACTTGATGCAGCTGGGGCAATGCAATCAACAGATCCCATTTTGGTCTCCAAAATTTAGTGTTACCCTTTACCTAGAAAGGTGAGGCAACTGACCAGACACCTGGAAACTTTATACACGTCACTGCCTGATAGCACGCCCAGCAGTGGACAAAGCCCTTTTCATACAGTGAACTCATACGCTGGTTCAGTCAAACCGAGATGTTTATCCCGTGTGTGGCGTTGATAGGAAGCAATACTGTTTTAAAAGGAATTGGCATTCATGGACGGGATGGTCACTTGACGTTTTTGAGTTTTTCACCCTTCCTATTTTTGATTTAATGCGTGAATTCTTTCTTACAAGCTAAAACGTTTGAGCAAATATAAAAGTCTGTGTTGCAGAGAAAACAGTCATATAGCATGGTCTTTGGAAACAACTGTGATCCCAGTGTCAATTAAACTTAGGGAAATGCTTTAGATTTGTGTGCTTGTATTTCTTAGGGAGTTACAATGCACACTGGCATCTTCAAGTATTACAGCAACATCTCTTTAACATTTAATTGCCTAGTTGTTCTCAAATTTATGAATACCCCAACACTACTGTTCCAAGGTTATGCTGGAAATAAATAGACTTGGTCCTCCTCAAAGTTCTGGAATGATCCTTCGGAGAAAGGATTCAAGTCAACATTTGTAAAGTTTATAACCAGAAACCAGCAGAGTGGGTTGTACTTTTGCAAATCAAAACCTACATTTATTTACATTCAGTAGCTGTCCACATGTCCTTAGAGCCATGCTGGGAAAGTAATTCCTCCTTCTAAGAAAGCCTTGGAGGCGTTTTCAGCAGCTATATGTGGAAATGTTTTCTAGGAGATTAATAAAAACAAAGCGAATCTATGGAAGAACTTAGCTGTATCATATGATATATTGGTAAGAAAGGTGTGCTCAAAATTTTCAAACTATTAGCATTCAGGCTGGGAAAAGATTACTGTCTTCCAAAACCCGTTCTCCTGGAGGGAATCACTATAAAGGTCCATCAGCTCGTTAGCCTAAAGCCAAACTGGCATGATTTTAATGTGGACTTACCACCGCCACAGCATTGGATAGCAGCAACTCCTCGGCACTGATGGTCGTAAAATAGGCCACGTTTGTTAGCACATAGCCGACTGTGATGATGGCCATGGAAATGCAGATTGCCAGGGGGATGTTTCTGGAATACACAAAGACATCACTTATGAGTCATTATGTGTTCTCTGCTACCAAAGAATAGAGAAAACTAATTCCAGTAAAGGATGTCACAGTTTGGCCATGACTGAAGGCTCTGTTGGCACATGGAAGGACATTTTATCAGAACAAAATTATCTTTGCAGTTTAATGAGATTCATGGAGGCGGGTATTTTGTATAACTCGTCTATTATTTCATCCCCAAATACAAAGGTCAGTCTCTTTCCTTATGTCATGAATGTTATTGCCATGCTTCTACTAACCTCACAGTCACACGAAAGGCTTGTTAAAGTGCAGGCCACTGAGCCCCTCCCTGTGTTTCTGATTCAATGGGATCAGCATCCCTCCTATTTTCCTAAGCGCCCCTGATGCTGCTCACTGGTGACCACATACCTTTCTGCTATTAATCCACTGTACTGGCAGCTTTTTAAGGGGAGTCCTCCAAAGCATCTTTCCTATTCAGTGTTTTCCCCTTGGGCAGCTTGTGGTGCAAACCAGCGAAGACTTTGCAAGCAGGGGAGTGGGCTGCATCTATCTTCCGTAAAACGAAGGCAATAAGAATCTTGTATGGGAGAGAAGTGTTCACAATAACGACTCTGCATGGCCCTGCTGTGAGTTCAAAGGGCTCTCAAGATCAGGAGCATCTAATAAAGCAGCCGTGCAGATAATCCCACGAAATTAGAGGAGACACGCTGTGAAGTATGGACGACAGGACAGTGCTGACACTGTGTGGCCTCAAGAAGTACCCGGCACAAATGCAATATTATGTCTTCATTTAATGTGGTGGGAAAGCCAGGAAGCCACTGACCCTCATAATTTGATTCCATGTTACCGATACACATTACTTGCTTAACATAATCGCCTCTTCAGACCCTTTCCAGTTCAAGCAACTTAAACCTTCAACTTCCTGCACAAAAGCTGGTCATTTTTTTCTCTCTCTAGCATTCGGCTATCAGCCCTCATACAGGCTTCCCCCTGCTGGGTGCCATTAATGAAGACCTCAACATAATTTCTTCCCGGATTAAAATGCAGTTCAGAGCCAGGAGGGGAAAGGCATAGCCAGCCTCACTGGCCAAGCTAGATGTGTTTAACACCCTGAGTCCCGGCTCATTATACTGAACAGCAATATTCCCTGTTGAGCACAGGCAACATGAGCTAGTCAGCAGCTGCCATTCATTATGCTGCTTGCAGCCTGACACTCGCCCTGATCCCCAAAGCCTTCAGCCTTGACCTCTAAATCCTGGCATCCAAACATGAAAGGAGCAGATGTTCTCCCTTCCCCGGTGTGAAAAGGGTCCCATGGAATTTCCCTTGAGCACCATAGCAGACCTTGCTAGCTGTAATTGATAGACGCTAAATTTAAGGCAAAAGGAAAATAAAACAAAAATCACCAGGCCAATGAAAGAAAAAGGAGTGAAGCAATTAAAGACAAATTCTGTTTCTCTGAAAGACAAGATGGCATTGCAAAGGGATAACAGGAAGAAATGAGGTGTAGATCCCCCTTCGCATGGGTACATTCAACTGGAATATAGCTTCCCACCTGGAAACTACATGCTTTGGGTAAAGGAAGATGGAGATACAGAGAAGGGGAGAAACAGACCCTCCATGCCTTCCAAACACATGATTGATTAAGGTAGTATATCAAGGTTCTAGCGATAAAAATTGAGGTGACATTGCTCAATGAACTGGGGTAACTAACTCGCAGAAGAGAGGGAACTTGGTTACACCATATAATGCTGAAAACAACAGAAAAAAACACATCTGACGCTTGGGACTATGGTCCTCCCAGGCAAGAACTGAGTTCTCTAGCCTTGCACCTGGAAACCAGAACCTGCTTGGTCCCTTCTTGGTATGTCTCACAGTGAGGCTTTCCGTACCCATCTTATCAGAGGGCAGGCTTAGGTAACCCAGCCTTCTAGGTTAGCATCCCTTCTTTCTCAGTTTCCTACTAAAGAACCTAGCAACAGCAGTTCTGGCCATTGGGCTGACACCAGCCCCAGCATCTATGAAGCTTCTGCGTATCTGCCTCATTTTATCTTGGAAATTCCTGAATGCTGGAAACATCAGTACTTTTTTTATTTATAAAGAAATGGAATTTTTGAACCTTAAAAAAAACTATCCAAGGACACCCAGCTGGTGAATGGAATTCAGGATTTGGCTGTGAGCATGGCCTAATTTGAAATCAGGGCATTTTAACCCTGAGAGTATACTCTCTCACACAAGTGTGGCTCCCTCAAGTCTATTGCTGTTCATGGAAATGAAACTGTAGAATATTGAGTTGGGGAAGTCTCGTCAAGATTACATTTCTCACAAGTTCCAGTAAAAGGAAGAGGAGCATTCAGAGCTTCTTGTCATGTTTCTGTAGAGCACAGACTGTAGTGTTGGGAGTGTTCTCAGACATCTTACCATTTTATTATTATTATTATTATTATTATTATTATTATTATTATTATTATTATTATTATTATTATTATTATTATTATTATTATTATTATTTAAAAGAAAAGATGTTCACTTGATGAATCTCCCCAGACATGTTTGTATACAAAAGAAAGAAGAGTCAACATGTTTGTCAAATAAGTTGTAATGTTGTTCTCAAATGTGCTGTGGAGCCAAATATGTTGTTCTCAAATGTGCTGTGGAGCCAAATATGCTAGGTGGCTATTGGGAGGGGCAACCAACCCTAAAGTAAGGGTCCAAAGAGTAAGAGGGTAGGCTGTGGTATACAATAAACCACGATGCGCTCTCATTGGATCTATGAAACCATGGGAATTAGAGCCACTAGCATTACTGAGCATCCTCAGGTTCTATTCCACTTGGAAGGAAGTGGGGCAGATTTTGTGGTTGTTTTGCCATAAACAGCATCAGTTCACAAAGGTGACCAGCTGGTCTGATCAGGGCTGAGCGCCATGTGGTTAAGTCCTGGTTACAAGGATTAAAGCCTATGAACTGATAAAAGCCAGATCGATCTTTCAGATGCTTTAGATGCAAAGGGCAGACAATCACAGTTAGGGGCCCAAGAGGAAATGAAAAAAAAAATACAGGAAGGAGCAGAGAGGCCATGGGTATTTCAAAGCCTCGAAATTGCTGAGAGGTGGAAGCCCATCCCAAATGGCAACAAAATCATTAGCTTCGTGATGAATGCAAATGGCACACACCTGTAAACCCTCCTCTTTCTCGGGTGTTTGAGCATGCTTGTGGTGATAAACAAAACCCAAAGTTAGTGAGAAGAGCTCCTTCATCCCCAAGAGCCTTCCATGATTGCATGTGCTTTTTCTGATTAACGGCCAATGAGTGTGTGTATGATATTTGTATTAGCTGAAAACTGTCTTCAAAACTGTCATAGGTAGTCCTCCTACTTCTTCATTTAAATTGGCATCTCTAGCCATCCTGGCACACTCAGAATAAATATTTGATCCTTTGAAACTATTAGACTGGAAATTGCCTGTTCAGGAGTTCCTTTGCCATTTCTTTTTGTTATGGGTGATGGCTTCTTTTCAAAAAGTGATGGATGGATATTTGTCTTTGAAGAATCTGCATGGCCCCCACAAAGATACTTGATACTGAAGTAGATGTACTACATTTCAGACCATTGTGGAACAATACAGAAGATAAATACATGAAACACACAATCATATGTTTACGTAGTAAGTAGCTCCCATATTCTTTTAAGCAGAAAAGCCAAAGCTGGCAGAGGTTTGTGATATGGATCAAGGTCCTAGAAGCAGCAAGTGGAGAGCTGGAACTCAAACCTAGCCCCCCCCCCCAGTGCTTCCGAGTCCCAGAATGTCTGTTGCAATGGCATCTTGACAGTATAGTGCTGACTTTTATCTCAAGTTCAAGATCCACAGGGTCCTGATGTGTCAACAGATGCACACTATAGTTTATTCAAGCATTCCATTATCAGGCCAATTATTTCTCTACACATCTTATGCCATGCATATGTGACTATGAACCCAACAGTCACTGAAAGTGGAGAGTCTGTTAAACATGTTATTATGAAGTACCAGAGATACGGTTTCTAGAATTCCATTTGGGCCACAAGGAGCTACTGCTGTAAACTCAGCTGGATGCCGTGATCCGTCAAGGACACATCAAAGTGGAAGGGAGTCATGTTTCTCAGGTGGCCAGAGTAATGCCTTAACTATTTGAATTTAGGATAGTCCAAGCATGTTTCATAACCTGAACAAAATCTCCCAAGACTGTTGCAACCTAAGTCTGTTAATCTCCCCAGTCACCATGAGGACCTAGAGCTCACTGACCCCTGTGTTATCTCCTCGGTCACCATGATAACCTAGAACTCACCCCATAGGTGCTCTTATGTTTGTGATAAGAGCCAGGACACAGTGGCAGACATTTAAGTTATAAAAAAGAAAGAAAGAAAGAAAGAAAGAAAGAAAGAAAGAAAGAAAGAAAGAAAGAAAGAAAGAAGAAACATACACAAAAAACCCTACTCTCATATGCTCTGGAACCTTCTAAGTGGTTCTTGTTCCAACTTTCTACTTAGATGCATTAATATTTCAATGCATGTATTTGGCATTCAGAGAAAGTAAGGATCATGACAAAAAAAGTCATGATCAAGAAGGGCAAAAGAAGGACAAACTTCTTAAGGTAAAAAGCAAAAAAGGGGAGGTGAATGAATGAATGAATAAATAAATAAATGAAAACTAGCATTTTTCAAGGATTTTTAAAAGTCTGCTGGGAAACAAAGGATTTGCACTTTGTACTTAAAATGCAGCCATGCTTCATTGCAGCATAAAGTATTTATAATTATATTAAGTACCTTCTAATCCTAACCATTTATTTTAGAGACATACTTGTTTCAGATTTTTTCTATAGTGACCCTGCAGGGACTTTGAAAGATTTATATAATTTTTTCCTACAGATTTGACCAAGAAATAATTCAGACATCATTACCTCTCTCTTTGGATTTACCGGCTTGCTTTTTGTAGAGTTATCATATTTCTTTTGTTATCACTGCTATTGATTTTTTAAATTCTTCAAACTTCGGTTGTGCATGACAGACAAGATACTAATAAGCTTATTTCAAGAATAAGCTTCCCCCCCATGTTTCATGCATGTGATTTTATGTCCACATATACTACTCATGTTTCCTTAGTTTTGTTCAAAGGAACCCCTGGACGTTGGACTGTCCCATGCGGTCTTCAGGAGCCCCTGGACGTTGGACTGTCCCATGCAGTCTTCAGGAGCCCCTGGACGTTGGACTGTCCCATGCGGTCTTCAGGAACCCCTGGACGTTGGACTGTCCCATGTGGCCATGTATGCAGTCACACTTAACAAAAGGCCAATTATAACTGTTACTGACAATTTTCCATGGTTGAGTTCATATGCATTTTCTTCTGTTTTTTTTTTTTTCAGGGATTTTTGCCTCATTGTCATCTAGGGTAGTGTTGCTATGCTTCTAGCTATCCATTAAGAGTGGGAATGAGATATTAAAATGTATAAAAGAGATGGAAGAGATGCAGAAACCAACAGAGGAGAAGGTGTAGTTTGACATGGAAAAAAATCATATTATGAGGAAGGAAATACCAGATGAACCTGTTTAAGGTTCCCAAAGGATTTGTGTTCACGCCTAATGACTGTTCTGGAGCACAGTTCAACAACCCGACACAAAAAGCGCATTGTAACCTGAGTGCACACAACGATGCTACTGAGCTTAGTCCTATCTGCCCACCCCGACTTCCCATGGAACTCTGCAAGACTATGGGTAGTTGTGTTGACACATTCCAAATCTGGTAGCATTGTCTCATTTACATCTCACCGTTCTCTGTGTCCGTGGATGAAGAGGTCCAGAAACAGAGAGAGAAGACAGACATGAAAGGAGATGTGAGAAATTAGTAGAGACAGGGTGAGATCGGAGGCCACAAGAGGCTCGGGGGAAAACACATACATGGGAAAGCATAAAGGAGAGCACAGAAAAACAACAGAGAAAAGATGCAAGAAAGGATCAAGTTCCCCCCAAACTTCACAGAACTTATAACTCAGAAACACGGGGCAATACGCAATCACAAACATAAATATAAGCATTTTATCCTGCAAACACTTTGGTGTTTTTTTTTTTTGTCCTACTCCCAGAATAAATTCATGACTAAATAAAATCATGCAGCAAAATGTAGCATGAGCATAAATTTTCATTTGCTTCCACTTTATACAAACTCAAAAACTTTGCATTGTGTGCATCCCATTTTTTCTCATTTTCTGAAGATTTAGTGTGTGTCCCCTGGATGCATTATAGTTATCTATATTTATCATGAACAAACACAAGCATATTTTAGGTGAGTTCTAGTTTATAAAGACAAAACTGGCTTTAGATTAAATGCTGGCAATTAAATCATAGAATGAAATATCTTAATAGTAATAAATTAAGTCCCACAGTGGTGGTTAGTTTTGTTATGACATGCACATAATATTTCTCTTAAAATTTCATTATTTTCCTCCCACACTGACCCAAAGTACACTGAGGTCTCATCGAACCACTTTTTACAGTGGTGTTTCTGAAGTTCAGATTTATGAACAAGTCACATAACTACACACGAGTTTGTGTTCCTCTTTCAAAACTACATTCTTCCTGAGAATTATCCACCCAGAAGACAGCCTGGGCTTCCTCATCTGTAGGAGGGAATGTGACTCATTCTTACTAACAGGATTTGGGTAGATGAGTGAGTTAGCAGCTAAGATGGCTACCACCCCTGCCCTAGCAGGGATCTGGTTTCTATGTTAGTCAGTGCCCTATCACTGTAGAGAACTCCTCCAGAGAAACAGTATCTGAAGAGATGAGCATCGTGTATGAGATATCAGTGTATGATGACCTGACCCTGCTGCCTGAGACAGTGGCAAGGACACACTACATGGCAGGAGTGTGTAACAGGATAAAACCTTTCCTCTCACATCATGGCCAAAAAGCAAAACTGAGGCAAAAGAAGGAAACAAGGTCACAAAATCTCCTTCAAAGGTAAACCTTCATTGACCCAAAGACCTCCCAGGAGCCTATGTGTAGCAGGTTTTTTCCAGATAAAGAGTTTGTCTTTAAGTGAACCTCCAGTAAGACTCTAAGGAAAGATGAAAATTCCATCCTTCAGGAAAGATCATTAAAACTCACAAAGAAAATAACTTGAATCTTCAGGAAGTCCCTCCTTCTCCAAATATATTCAGTAAGGCCTGCTAGGAGACAAGAGACCAGCTGAGCTGCCCGAAAGAGACACTCTCCAACTGTGGGCTGCCTACAAATTCTGCAGTGTGCTCCAGGTTCCCAGCTTTTGTGAAAACCCTGAATTAGAGTGTGCTTTTGGTGACACAGATGTCTTGAGTCATTTTTGCTCCTGTAAGTAACCGCTCACCCATATTCTTATAAGCAACCCCAGAGAGTTGGCTCATCAAGTTGCACTCTGGCGCTATCCGTACTTCAGTCTCTTGTCAGCTCCCTACATCTGTTCACTTCTACCCGGGAATACTGTCACACAATAAGGCCACACCTCTTAATGATTATATCACCTCCTAATATATACCACATTTGGACTAATTCTTTACTTCCTGGTCCTCGGTGGGAGGCATTTATCCTGAAAACTGAAGCAAAACTCTTTCCTGAAGAAGCCATACCATAGGAGGAACTCTGAATTGCAGAAGTAAAATTAGACCAAAGCCTACCAGGGAACCAGACATACTCAAAATGGTGTGATATTTAAGAAGTAGCCTTTTGGTAGTTGAAAGCTATAGGCATTCTGTGGATTGACTGTTAGTTCAAGAAGAATTAACTTAATAACTAAAGAATAAAGGACTTCCTTTGTATGAATCGACTTCTTTATAGTTATAGATTTTAATTAGGGTTGATAAGACTGAAAACATGACATCACTAAGTAGTACTATATACTATATTATTTAACTTACAAAAGATGAGCAAGTGACATAAGATTCTTAAAGGCTTCAATGACAATGTCAAATCAAAACAGGTATTTGTCTGAACCAACTAGAATAGAAAAAATGAATCATTATTCAAACTTCCCCAGAAACAGTAGACTCCTCTTATTATTTGCTATTTTGAAGCAATGCAATAATCTTGAACTCCTGAAAATTCCTACCAGTCTAACAAAGAGAAAAACACAGTGACCCACTTTCCCCTCAAGGATGAACATTAAATAAACTCCAATGATGAAAGCACGGTGGTGTGCACTGAGTCTACCCACTGTGAATGCTAAATGCAAACTGACGTCAAAGATCCTTCAAGCTGTAAAGGTACACTTAGTAGGAACTGCCAATAGTCTACACACATAGGCTGATTTCTCATTAGACAATGAGAAATGGCACAGAGAGGCACGTAGCCACTCAAAATTTTGACGAACAAATTATTGCCAAAGTTGCCTCCAATATCTGATGTCAGATCATTTGAATGACATCTTTTTAAATTTCCTATCTGGTAGTCAAGTAGACAACTGGTTTTCAAATTGGATCCCTAGGAATCAAATAGAAGGAAGACAGTGGGCAAAACGATAGGGTTCTCTTGAGTCACTTCAACCAGTTAAACCAGGGTTTGTTGCTTTTAGGTAGCAGAATCCTCTATGAAAGATGCAATACAGAATTCTAAGGCAGTTTTTACAATGATGGCTCTAAAACGTTCTTTTATGCCTTAGTTAACATTTGGGGTTCAACTGTGGCTTTAAGTACACCTTAAAAATAAAAACTACTTTAAAAAAAATAAAAACTATTTACTACCATAAATGAATAACTACATAATTTGTATATGACTGACCCTGTAAAGTTGAAAATAATTTTAATATTATAATAACTGAGGAAAATAGTAATTAAGTTAATCTTAGCAAAAGAAAGTATGAAGTAGATTAAGAAGCCAATAGTTATGGTCTGACTTTAGTCAAAGTGACAAACCCCACGTCGCAGGGCACATGACAAAGCAGTTTAGGAAAAGGTGGGAAAGAAAAAAAAAAAGAGAGTTGATGGGCTAAGCACCCCGCCAGTCTGGAGAGATAATATGTCATTGTCGAGAAAGTGAGGATAGAGACGCCTGGCTAGAACAGTTGACAGCTGCCTGAAAAGGTCACAGAGGCCCACAGAAAGGCAGGGCCTGGTCAAGCCCTCCCTTTCCTCTTCTCAAGCTGTCGAGCTATCAAGATTCATGTTCCCACAGGAAGTGGAATGCTGTGATCTCTTGCCTTTCAGCAAAAAGCAAAACCTTTTGAAAACTACACTTTCGTGCATTCCTCTTATATTTACTTATATTTATCTTTTCTTAGACCACAGTTTCACAGGCAAACCTCTCTCTGAAGGGAAAATATTATCAAGGCAAGCATACTGTCTGCTGACTCAGTGACACGTGACCCACGGGAAACAGAGGGGGTGCACAAAAGTATTGATCCCTCATGTCTTCCCTTCCATAATTCCCTTTGCCTTCTTTCTCCCAACTCAGAATTAAAACTTTCCATATATACAATCTCAGTGTAAAGAGTTTGTGGGAGGTTTAAATGTCACTCTCTGACTGACATTTATTCTAACTTGACTTCATGGAACCATTAGAAAGAAAGTCTCTACATTCCAGTCTGAGAGCTGGGCCTCACCCACATGTCCATCACTAGGAGAAATACAGGAGTATTGGATTGAGAGGTCACTCTCTAGAATGTTCGTTTCTCCACACTTCTTGAAAAAAGCATCCCAGAAAATTCCCTGAAGCAGTGAGGTTCTTGTTCGTAGGCCAGAGCACCAGAGAAGTTTTGCCTCTGTTTCTTCTGTCTCTCGGAAGACAGAACAGGCACCGACTTTACAATCTCCTCTGTCCTCTAAAGATGTGTTGCTGTCGCCTGCAGGAACACAGCACATCAGAGCACCTTCCATCATTACTATCTAAACGTGCCAGCCTGACTAAAAGAAGAACGATCATCACAGAAGATAATTTAGTGGATAAGTGAGTTATCCACCCTCGTGATTCCACACAGACTGTCTGTGATCAAATCAGACCTCCATGGACCCCACCACCATAAACACTCATAGGTGGGGGGAGAGCTTCATAAGTCATTGCATTTTATTACTTTGGTATTGTCAGAACTTAATTGTGTCCATCATTATCATCCGAATTTCAGGAGAATATGCACAGAGATACTATAAAGACAGCTGCCAATTGTGTCTAGCAAGTTAACCAAGCTCATGGAGCTGACCAACACTTCTGCCAAATATCTTCTATTTGCTAATTATTATAAATAGAGTGATTAAAATATAAAATGTACAGATATTCTCTCCTAGTGGAACCTACACTTCAAAGAGAACCAGGGGACTATCTTTTAGGAGACTGCTCATTCCCGTTGGATCAAAGTGTCCCCACTTAGAGAACCTTTTCCTCATTTTCTAAATTAGCCTCAGAACAGTGTTTCTAAGTCTTTCTTTATGTGTTAACATGCAACAAATTCCGCAAAGTAAATTAGTGTTCCCTAAGTATTCTAAAGCACCCCGAGGATTTCCTCCAAGTCTCTAATGAAAACAACTCTGAAGAGCATTTTGAGGACTGTTTGACCCTTTCAAGTAAAATTGATTTTTTTTTTGTTTCTATATCTGTGTGTTTGGGAGTGTGTGTGGGTGTGTATATGGTGTGTATGTGTGTACATGTGTGTAGAGACCAGAGGACAACCTTGGGTGTAGTTTCACAGATATCTTCCGCCTTGTTTGATATGGAGTCTCTCATAGACTGGAACTTCTCCGAGTAGCCAGCCAACTAACTGCCTGAGGTCTACTTGCCTCTCACCATCTACAAGAGCAGTTGCTATCCTGTTTTGTTTCATTTGGGGGTTTGGGGATTTTTTATGTTTTTTTAGTTGGTTGGATGGGTTGTTTTTGTTTGTTTAGTTTATTGGTTGATTGGATGGATGTGTTGTTTTTATTTGTTTGTTTGGATAACCTGACTGGCACAAACTAGAGTTATATGTGAAGGTGAACCTCAATTAAGAAACCATCTCTATTAAATTGCTTTTAGATAGACAAGCTTATGTATTGTGTAACAATATTTGCACCCTGTAAATATGTACTGCTCTCATTATTAATAAAAAAAAACTGATTTGCCAATGGTTAGGCAGGATTGGGGGACAGAGTGCATGCTGGAAAGAAAAAGGGTGGAGTCAGAGGAATGGTCATCTGGCAGCTGGATGAAAAGAAAGCAGGACATGCAGGGGAGGTAAAAGACACGAGCTTTGGGGCATCACATAGATTAATAGAAATGAGTTAATTTAAGTTGTAAGAGCTGAGTAATTTAAGTGATAAGCCTGAGCTATCAGCCAAGTCATTTATAAATAATAATAAGTCTCTGAATGGTTATTTGAGCAGCAACTGATAGAACAGAGCTGATCACTGTCCCGACAAAAAACTCCACCTACAACTGTGGGGCATTTTATTGCCTGCTGAATGATGTGGGAGAGCCTAGACAGTTGTGGTTGGTTCTACCACTAGTCATGTAGTTTGGGGATGTTTAGGAAAGCAAGCTGAGCAAGCCATAAGGAACAAGCCAATAGGCGGCATTTCCATGGCCTCTGCTTCCATTCCTGAATTCCTGCTCTGACTTTCCTCAGTGATGGAGTGTGACCTGGGAGCCGTAAGATGAAATAAGCCCTTTCCTCAGTGATGGAGTGTGACCTGGGAGCCGTAAGATGAAATAAGCCCTTTCCTCTCCACGTTGCTTTTGGTCATGTGTTCATCACAGCAATAGAAACCTAACAAGGACAGTCATTATGACCCACTCACACACCATGGGTTCTAGGAATGAAATTAAGTTCTCACATTTGGAAATCGAGTGCTTAAGGACTGAGCCATTTCTCCAACCGAACATATAGCTTCCCTTTGTGGCACTTCTAGTCACACATGGAAAGAGCTTTTGGATTCTTTGGTTTCTGGTAATTTAAAAAAAATATTCTATGTATATAGATGCCCCCCCCCAATATATATCTGTGCACCATGTGTCTGCAGTGCCTAAGGAGGCCAGAAGAGGGTTTTGGATCACCTGGGAAGAGGAGTCACTAATGGTTTTGAGTCTCCCATGTAGGGAATAGAAATTTAACACAGGTTCTCTCTAAGAGTGACCACAGTGCTCTTAACCATTTAATTAATCTCTCCAGTTCTGGTCTCTGTTAAATTTTAAACTTTTTATGTACTTTCTTTCTAGCACATTTCATATAAGAAAAAAAAATCTTATTAAAACAGGAAGAGATAGTTACCATTAGAGGCTAAAACTTAGATTTTTTTTTTAAATCAATTAAAGTAAAAACTTAGTTTTACGGTTGGAAGAAGACATAAAAGAGAGCAAATTTAGGTTACTTCAAACTACACCATTCCTTTAATTCATACACTTTCTTATACGACTTTCATAACTGTGTGAGTAGTCAGTGACGCTACCAAAAGAAGATTCCAGAAAAGTACATGGAAGCACTGAGGGAGCTTTACTAGAGAAGGAAACATTCGTTCTACCAAAGTGTCGTGTGCATCCCAAATTATAAAATCTCTCGGAACACCTGATTTATGGACATGATAATGCTACACCTAGCCAAAATCATTTTTAATAAAAAGGAGGAATCTCCTGGATTCATGCATCAGTCACACACAAACAATTCTTATTAAAACACAGACTGACCGGAAACCCAGGCTGGACCAGAAGAAGCACAAGGCTATGTCACATCACTGCAAGGCTTCCCATCAAACCAGTGCATGACTGGATACACATCGCAACCCTGCTTGTATGTGTTTAATCTTGTGCTGATGTGTAATTTAAATATAACAAGTACCCCGGAACCATCATGGGAAACAGGCTGGTGATGAAATAAGCCAACATTACCATAACCACTTTGTAAGAAAAGTAGTAAACATGTAAGATAGCCATAAAAATATGATTTCCATATTTTTCGATAGATACATTCCTTCGAAAGAGAAGAAAGATGCCAAGAAGAAAAGTATGTCTTATTCCTTTTTAATGTAGAGTGGAATCTATGTAATTGTTTAGGAAATATACTTATTACTTTTCCAACATATGATCAAAGATTTGTTCTCATGATTATAAACCCAAAGAGTTGAAATGTATTTATACATACATAACAAACTTAACTAATATTTAAACCTCAATGGGCAAAAAAAATGTTGGCAATTTCAAATATCATAAGCAATATTTCTCCATGATACCATTGGTACTTCTGTTAATATTTTGGCATGTTGTCTTGTAAAAAGTATCCTGAAAATAGAAAACATTATTTTAAAAGTGTATAATAGTGTTTTCAGGGGGTTAAAAAGGCCAAAAAAATATTAATGCCATCTACAGCTGCCTTCATTCATTAATTTTCTTTTAACTGGAGCAGCAAAAAGAATCAAACTTAATAACTAAGCATGCCACATGGAGAAAGAAGTGTATGGAGAGACTATCTGCCACACAAATTATACAGTGGGGGCATTATTACAAGAGATAATGTTCAAGATAACTTGAAAAGGCCATGGACTTTAAATTTCAAAGCACTCTTCATATTATTTCCATATATAGGAAAAGCTGAAGAGAAATTCCTCCATGCACACAGAAGTTGTACCCAATAAGAGCTTGTTTAGAGTAATAGAGTAATAACTGAAGCAGCTTTTTCCTCCAGAGTAGAAAGAGATTTAGAAATTTTTTAATAAGAAAATTATATAGTAATTGGCTGCTATATCAATAGAATGATAAATGAAGTGGAATAAATTACCTGAAAATATCTTAGTATAGAACATAAAATTTAATGTATATTATCATATCTTGACAATTGCCATAATTTATGACCTTCATAAACTTAGGGGTATTACCACTTTATGGGTGTGTGTGTGTGTATGTGTGTGTATACTCTATATTTTCACCAAAAATAAAATGTGTGTGAAAGAAAGATTTAAATGTTCTATACAAAAAAGGCTATGACCACAAAAGCAATATACATAAATTAAAATGCTTATTAAATGTAGAAGTTCGGCAAGCTGGCATCTCAAACAAACAAATAAAACAAGAGTGACCTGGGGGGATGAAAATGACAAAATGACTGCACCACGAGAGTGTGTGCCCAGGCCCTAGAACCTCAGAGGAAGAACAGTGGAACCAACAACAGAAGATAGTGATGCCCAGGGCTGGAAACAGGGGAGCAATAACTCTTCTTCAAAAGGCAACACAAACAGTGACCTTTCAATGTTCAGTGGATACTAAAAAGTAGACACAACCTGGTATTCAATACTAAGGGAGTAATTAGATATACAGACATACAGGTAGTCTATAAACTAGCATCATGGCATCAAGGAAAAATTGAAATGTTTTCAACATCCAACAAGAAACTAGAGATGTACTGTCCAGCATTAAAATGATGTTCACTGAGAATGAAGAATATTGAAACCAAATGGAATAGTGTGAGATGAAGGGCAGATCTGTGGCCACATCAGGAGAAGAAGCTGAGTGTGAGACACAGCAGGGCTATGAGGTAAGGCTGGGAACAGGGCATTGATGAGGTAGACAATAAATAAGCAAAACATAAATATCAGAATGCCCAAGATGTAAAGAGAAATACATATGTATCTTTAGCCCAAGCCACACAATCCAGTACATATGAAAACACACATGAACGAACACACACACACACACACACACACACAGGATAGGGAAACTAAGGACCAAAATTATTCAAGTGAGTACTACTTTGATTCATGAACTACTAGTGGCTATACATTTCTCTTTCATGATTTGTTGGAATTTTCTAATTTGGCCACCTGTTACTTTAAAGAGAAAGAGTGCATATTACCATATTGGAAATCCAATGAAAATCATTTCCATTGCTATTGAAAATGTTACTTTCACTCTTCTAGTCGAGTATAAAATATATGGAAAATTGTTCATTTTCTGACTAAATGGATTATTAGATGCCAACTGCTATTTTTTGAGTTCCAGCTACTTTAAAATGAGATAAATAATATGTGCTTATTAGGAGAATTCAGAAACAAGATGATAGGGGGATTTGGGTGTTTAAGAGTCTCTGTTCAGAAGGGCAGAGTGGGCAGGCAGTGTTTAGAGTCCTGGAAATTCCACCCATCTGTCTCTTTAGAAATGGCAGTAATAAGAGCTTCATTTGACACCATGTTTAGAGAATAGGGAGTCTAGCTACTCTGCTTAGTCATAGATTTGTGTCATAAACCTGAGGGTTAGAAAGCACCTAGACACCCTGAGTGGAGCTGGCTCCATGTGGACTCGCAGCTCAGCTTGTGGTTTAGTACAATAGAGGAAAGCCCCATGACTCAGAACATCCCTGAGTTCAGGGCATACATGTTTTCTCCCGACACTGTCGCTTGGTCATCTTCCCAATGACAGGGTACTGTATCAGGAGGATCAAGTAAATAAACACTTGCATACACTCCGGACAGGTTTAACCTTGCCTGCCTAAAGCCCTACACAGCTATAAAACACCATTTCAGATCTCTGACCACCACTCACCATCAAGTTCATTATTGCTTTTCTCATTTTCAGACAGACAACAAAAGTTAACCATGTCTTCTGTATCAATTTCTCTGTTTCTTCCCCCAGTACAAAATACAGAAAGTGGGAGACTGATTGTTTGATGGTATCAATAACAGAAAAATTAAATACGGCTGTTCAGATATACCAAATATCTAAGAGCCAGTGTACATGTGAAGATACCAGAGATAAAAGCAGTTATTCCTTTATAATATTTTGAACTTCAGCCTCTCCTCTTCTTAATATTTCCCTTTTAATTTTAGAATCTCATGATCTTTGCGGAACAACCTGGAATCGATTACTTACTTCTTCTAATCTAGAAACCACATCCATTTTCTGCTTGCAGAATAATTTTAGAAATCTGCAATTCACTGTTTTAAGGGCAGTTTTATTAAATGCCACACAGGACATGTCTAATGGTGACATTTCCCTACCAGCTAATTTCAAGGCTAAAATCTTGCCATAGTCACATTATAGACCTGTGTGATTTATTTTCTCAAGTCAAATTTATCGTGGTTGAACCAGGAGAAGAGGCTATTCCATAAACTAAGGCATGCAGGACCTGCAATGGAAGATAATGCTAAGACATATAAAGGAAGATAAATAAGAATAGAATTGTTAGTACAGGGTGATAATATGAAAACATTGAGACATTACTATTTGTTCCAGAGAGAATGGCAATAGATTAACAGCAGATTCAGAAGTAAAATGGAATCATGAAAAACCAACAGAGCTGTCACTTTGGAAAGGCAGAACCTGGGACAGCTACAAAAGCCCAGTGATACACGGATATCACAAGCCTTAAAAAGCCACTTCACCTACAGCATCATGCATCCCAACAGGCCCCCTTCATTTTGTAGAAGATACATCAGTTAAGTTTCAACTCTTCATATATGAATGTGTATTTGAATGCTGTGCTTTAAAATTAAACTCATAAACAATTTTCCATATGGTACAGTGTGACCTCTGCAAAATTTGATTATAGCATTCACAACTCATATATACCAAGGCTCAAAGCTGGCAGGTCCTTCTCATGGGTAGAACTATATACGCTATCTATTTCTATAAAGAGAAAATGAATATAAGAAAAAGAAAGAAAATACAACACTCAAGCAAAGAGCCAGCAAACTCAAAAAGCCATAAGCCTATTTCCTTAAAAATCCAAGTACAAAAATATTTCTAGGATTTTTGTAAAAGAGCCTCCAAGTCAAATATTGCAAATGATTAACTGAAAATGAGATAAACTTTGCTTCCTAGAGAGTGGTGTTTCCAACAAGGGCGGCATTTACCTTGAGATAATGAGCAAATTGAACACTAAGTTAAGGCAAAGAAAAAGAAAGAAAGAAATGACTCACTGCATACACAAACCCTGACCTAGTAATGCCTGAAGGCTGTAGATAGCTAATAGCATCATGATGTTAAGAAAAATAAATCTCAAGCCTAGTGGGTAGTGCACATCTTTAACCCTAGCATTTGGAAGGCAGAGGCAAGTGGATCTCTGTGAGTTTGAGGACAGCCAGGTTTACAAAGTGAGTTCCAGGACCTCTTGTGCCATCTACACAGGGTATGCTAGAGTTAAAAGAACAGGAACAGTTAGCTACCAAGCATCCTCCCTAATAAACAAAATGGTGAGAAAGGACAAGGAACATAGATATCTAAGCCACAAAGCAAAGTATTGTCAGAAGCAGAAATGGTATCTCGGCTGGTATGGTGGCCCAGTGTCTAAAATCCCAGTGATGGGGAGGCTGAAGCAGCTACATTACAAGATCAAAACCATCCTGGGGTACATGCTGAAACCTTACCCTCCCCCAAAAGAAAACAAAAGAGGCTGAAACATCTAGAACCCTGGCCATCTGATCGACATGGATCTCTGAATGCAGCACTGTGAAGTTCACTGTCCTGTAGTACCAATGGCCCACCAGCCTGTCTCCTGTCCTGTGCTCACAGTACTTTTTTTTTCTTTGCCTATGCCCACCTTTTCCCTTGAATAGCAAAAGAATAAAAATCCTTAAAGGATTTTGTTTGAAATGCTTCTAGGCTCTAACCTAAGATTCTTAATTGATGGTAAAAGTCTTCTTTTCCCAAAGGCTTTGAAAATTGAGTGTGTGTGTGGTGTGTGTATGTGGTGTGTGTGTGTGTGTACGTGTGTATGTGCTTGTGGTTATGGCCATCTGTGTGTATACATTCAACTGTGTTCAGGTGCCCATGAAAGCCAGAAGAGGGCAGCTCCTTGTAGCTGGAGATGTATGTGATTGTGATTCACTTGATTTTCATGCTGGGAACTGAACTTGGATCCTTTGAAACAGCAGCAAGCACTCTTAACCACTGAGCCATCTTTCCAGCCTTAGGGTTTTATCTATTTCACTGGATTGTGATACCTCCCTATTTCCAGTAACACAAGCCATCAGCATGACTATTGACTTCTCTATACTCACACATCTAAAAGTAGAACCAGAATATCATAGAGCTCAAAGCAACTTAGATGTGAGCATGTCCCATTTTCCCAACTATAATGTCTAAAGAATGTCACCAAACAAGAGTCCTTTCCATTTATATTTTGAACATTTCCATGGCTAACCAAAGTCTCTTGCTTGGATACTTTTGAGTTATAAATTTTCTTTACAAATTTATAAACTATCTCCTGTTAGCTCATTTGCCCTTCCAGGGGCAGAGAGAACAGAAGGATGACCCTTTCTCACTAAATAAAGAAGCATCCTCAGCCCTGCATTTGTGAAGAACACACATGGACACAGTGCTGATTCATCTTGTTGACTAAGTAGGTGATGCTCTTTATTTTAGGGCAGAGATAGAGTGGCGATTATGTGGCTCTGCCACCTTCAATGTCACTCTGTCTCATATAGCAATGGGACAAGTATACAACAATGATGCTGTTTTATTTAGATCAAACATGCAAAAGAAGGTTGAAGAATGTCCCATCACTGCAACTCCATTTAAACTCTGGTGTCACAGAAGAAAACCCTCAGGACTTGCCAATGAGTTAATATTTCTCAAGCACTAATTCCCATTGCCCCCAAAGACTTTCCTACCTGCCAGTCTCATTGGCTGCTAGATAAGGTCCCAAGGCCTCACGATGGAAAGCTAATGCTTACTGCAGCTCAGCACCCATCCTCCTACACAGAGTGTCTTGCACATTATTCTCTGAAACCAGTCACTCTTCTATAGTCTTGTGCATGCCAGTCACTGCCTCAGACACCTTCATTTCTCTCTTCTGCTTTTCACTTCCTCTTCTTCAGCAAAGATGCCCACTTAATTAGCACCGATGGACAAGGATCACTTCTGCCTTTCTTCCCCCCACAGATTTGCAGTGTGTTAGAAAGACTCTGAGCTCTGGAGCTAGAAAAATGTGGATTATTGCCCTAATCTTCTCACTGGCCAACTGCATGACCATAAGAATGCATGCCACTCCTTTGAGCTCCAGCTTTCTTCCCTGCACAGGTCACATACCAAGCTATGAAACAAAAAATTCTTCTGAGTTCCAAACCTGCAACCCATCTATAAGACAGATTAAAATGCTGTTTATGTATTTAATAAAGAACTAATTTTTAAGCTAGGTATGGTAGCACACACCTCTTATCCCTAATCTTGAAAGGTGGAGACAGGAGTATTGCCCTGAATTCAAGACCAACCTGGGCTACCAAGAGAATGCAAGAACAGCCTGGAAGATTTAATGAAACCTGTATGAAAATTCATATATATATATATATATATATATATATATATATATGTATATATATATATACAAAACAAGATTTTTTTATCTTTGAATTATATAAAAATTCATGACCTTAGCTCGCATTATCATGCAGTGTACTAGCTAGCTTCTTTATTGAAAAAAGTAAGAATAAAATCTTTAAAATACATGGTGTAGGCCCCTCAGACCAAGACCTTATTTCACAGATTTCATAAAAGTATTTCTTGATAAAAGTCAATCTAAAAATAGGTAACTCTAGTCAAAATACAAGCAGTCCGCCCATTCTATCAGCATCATCAATCAAATGTGTGACAATAACTATCCAGGTATAAGCACAACACATTTATTACAAAAGAAAAAGAATGTCTTCCAAGAAATTCCTTCTGACTCAGATGGGTGAGCCTGGTATCGCCATCCCCTCAGCCTTCTAACTGTAATAAGTAGATGATTTACTGATAGCACAGACAACATTCCAAGCTGATTATTAGGTCATGTGAGCAGAAAAGGCACCCCCTGTTCATGAAACAATTATGTTAATCCTTTAATTTTTTTCAGAGCTTATGCTTAAAAAGCATTCTAATCCTCTAAGAATATAGGTTTGGGTTGCGGCTGCTGTTTGTATACTACTTGTTGAGAGAGATCATTAACATTTTCAAATTTCACATATGTTTCTCCACAACCCTGAGAAAAGCAAAACAGAGGATTATTACTTCCATATTAAAGTGGCAAACAGAGGCTTGTGCAGCAATGTGAGGTGTGTATGAGGTCAAACAGCCCGCTCAGGCCAGACAGGGCTTGAATTTCGATTATCTGAACCAGCATTATTTACAATGACTCTATAGCAAATATAGTTCATAAAAGTGAAGGAATTCCTCTTCCCCACTGGAAAGTCTTAACTTCCTTTGGTTTCTTTCAAGTTTATCCCGGGATTAGGTTATAATTGTGCCCGTACAAACACAAGGTCGTTTCTTTTCCTAAGTAGAATGATAAATGGACTCAGTGTTTGAACAACTGGAAGAAATTATCAAAATAGTTTTGAGGCATGGTGTGTGTGTGTGTGGGCATAATGACTTTCTTATGTCATGACCTGGAGACGCAATGACATATCTGGCCGCTGCCCATAAAGAACCACATGAAAGGTTGTTCTATTCTAGTGAGACTCTTAAGCAGAAGTGGGCCAACGTGATTGTCTAAGCAGCAACAGACCATAGGCTGGAGCTTACAGTTCTAAGAAGTCCTTCATGGATTACAACCCAGACCATAAAACATATTTCTGAAACACAGTTTGGGCACAGTTGCTTGACTTTCAAATGCAGCCATAACAAGGAGTGGAGGTAGAAAATCTGTATAAATGAGAACATGGATGAGGGGGGTTGTGAACATGTGACCTCAAAACTGGGAGACACGCTAATGGCTGACTTGGTACTTCCAAATATGGAGGGAATTTCCATGTAGACAGTAGATGAAAACCAGAGTGGATGGGGGACTGTCACTATAGTTTGAGTGTCTAGATTCCAGAGACCTTGGCTGCAGAACCCCAAGTGTGAGATATTTTGTTCCTCTCTTGGGTAATAGCTACTACAGTCAAGACATCAACAACCACCCTACTTATATTGTTCAAACAATAATTTATCCAAACTAGAAACGGTCCTAAGTTACAAAGTGGCTGGTCAGTGCACACACACACACAAACACACACACACAACAACAACAAAAAGGCATGAGTGTGGTGGGCCCAGAGCTTTCCCACTGCACTCCCTAAACAGGGACAGATGGGTCTCTGTGACTTCACAGCCATCCTGGGGTACATAATGAGCGCCCCACTCCCACAGCTACATAGTGAGACTCCCCAGCTCTAACAATTGCAGATATTATTAAGGTAGACTGATTCAAAGACAGCTCGTTTTGCTGCGCCTGTCTGTCACTCTATCCACTCTACCAGTAGTGCTCCCTTATTTCCTCCTATAAAAGAAACAGAAATTGGGTAAAGATAAATTAACCACTGTTATTGATCCTAAAACATGACTTTTTTTCTCTTCTGGATGTCAAATATAAACTTCAATGAGATTAAAAATAGAACTCAGAAATGACTGAACTGAAAGGAAGTGAGAACATTCAAAAGCATTCCCCTTCAAAACTCTGCTTTTTGATGTGGTTGGAATCCAAAAAAAAAAAAAAAAGGACTGGGCCTCCCACAAAGCACTTGAAGGATTAATATCTGTTCTTTCATTATGTCATGAAAAAATATAATAATATAATCCTATAATTTCTGCACCACTTGTTTGATGCTTAAGCCTTATATGAACAAAGGGTCTTGGAGCCCAATGTAATTTTTATGCATATGTGAAGCTGAGAAATGCAGGTTTTGATCCCAAGGTACATCAACCCCATGCTCCACTGGGAGAGGCTTCAGAGTTAGCAACAGCTAATGAAGGTACAGCCATCTCTTCTTCCAATGTGGTCACACGCTGACCTCTCTCTGCCTCAGTGGCCCCAATGATGGCATTATCTTTCTATTGTGAAACACATCGGAACTAGAGCTACCAAACTTTGTGTTTATTCCCAGAGAAGCACAATATGGAAATATTTTAATTTAGGTAATAGTTATTTCGAAACTGAAGGACAGCATTCTCCTTATTTAAGATAAATCTAATGGTGCATATTGATATTAATAGAGAAAAAATTTCATTTTTCCAAAGGGATGACCTTTTTGGACCTGAATGTAAATTCAGATTTACAATTTGTATTACTTTTTAGGCTCATTACAATTTAAATTTTCTTGTATTTCCTATTTATGAGAACTGTAGCGTTGGGATAATTACCATCCATTTAAAAGTAGTAAACAAAGGTTCAAAAGTAATTTGCCTCATTATGGGGTTGAATCCTTAAAATCCTCTATTCAGAAATTCAGTTTTTAAGAGATTCACTTGGAAAACATGTTTGTAAGTTAAATTGGTGTAATAAATGTTTTTCTATAAATTTATATTAAATGAGTCAGTTTTCTACAAAAACACTTTAGAAACCCAAAGAACACCAAACATGAGGATATATAATAAAATTTGAATATATTATAGGATTTTAAAATTACAATATTTTGAATAAACAATTTCACAAACATTACCATAGCACACACACACAGAAAACACGCTGCTGTTTTCTAATGAGTTGTAATCTTCTAATTGAGCACATGAAGAGGAAGACTTAGCTCATATAAGACTGGATCCTAAAAGTGCCAAAATAAAAGATAAAAAGAACTCCAATTTTATGTTCAGACTTTTCTCATGCAATTTATACAAAACATTAAGATTTTTTTTTTTTGCTTTCTTGCTTGTTTTGCTTTGTTAACTTAAATCAAATTAGTGGTTTTATATACCTTGAACTTACAGGTCATATAAAACATTATAATAAGAAATAAAGCAGTCGGTAAGAAATTAAATGCCTATCTTAAAATTTTAAGAGTGTAACATCTGAACCAATTACAAACATCAAGATTGTTTGGGGGACCACTGTGGGCCAATCAAAGGGATTATTCTGCATCACTGATCTCAGACTACTTTTCCCAAAGCAAGTTGCTCTTCTAAGTTATCATTGGTACAAGAAGTGATGACTTTGAGGTACCAATTAATATAAATTGGGAGCGGGAGAGATATTAATTAAATGTGACACTCTGATTATTTAAACCTTCTATTTAAGTTGATCATTCAGAGCACGGTGATGGCTTGTTCTTCAAAAATGATGGATGGCATCAAGCTTTAGTGACTGCCTCTATATCTGTGGCTTCCAATACTTCAGAAGAGAGGGATAAATGATGTGAGAAGAACATGAGAACAAGTCTAATAGACAGACTGAGTAATCTCAGACCCCCAAGGTCAAAGCAAAGCAATCCATTTCTTAGCTTTCATCAACACAAGACATGATTTATCAATCGATGAACAGGATTTCAAACATTATACATCTAAATGATCTGTTCTTTGTACTGTGTAACTTTTTGAACAATGATAGATTGTGTGATATATTCCCTACAAAAGTAATGTCATGAGGCAAAACTCATTATATTCCCCAAAACGCATTTAAAAAACAAAAAGGGAATATGTCATCTGTCATTATTATTCTGCATACCATATGGGGAGATCATATTTCCAAACTAGATTCCTTGGGATTCTATGCCCTTCATAGTCCAAACATTACACATTAATGTCCTTGAAAATAGTATTCTTATTCTAATACATTTATTATGTGGAGTTGGTCAACGAGTTACAGATAATTACAAAAGACAGTATAAAACACCTCCTGAGCTGGGCGATGGTGGCGCACGCCTTTAATCCCAGCACTCGGGAGGCAGAGGCAGGCAGATCTCTGTGAGTTCGAGACCAGCCTCCTGGTCTACA
>NC_022009.1:100463883-100475332 GCF_000317375.1 Microtus ochrogaster
TTATAAAATTTAATGGAGTTTGAGAGATGGCTCAGTTGGTCAAGTACCTGCCACTCAAGCCTGAGGATCTGAGTCAGATCCCAGCATCTGTGTAGAATTCAGGTGTGGTGCTGCTGATGACAAGTCACTGAGACAAATGTGCCCCCGAAGCTCACCAGCTGGTCAGGCTAGCCAACCTGAGCCCCAGGTTCAGTGAGAGACTCTGTCTCAGAAAAATGAGGAGACGAGGGGTTAGGGAAGACGTTCAGTTGGGACCTCTGGTGTCCATGGGCACACATACACTCATCTGCACACGCCCCCGCACTGATCTTTATAAAGAAAGAAGTATTGTTAACAAGAAAAAGTGCTAGGAGAACATTTCTGAATCATAACATAATGTAAATGTAAGGATAAATACTATTATCACGCTGTTCTCTCCCTTGTTACAGCACCTAAGGACTGTTCTATGAGGCATGCCTAGGAGAGCTCAGAAATGAGCTCACAGTGGCATGTTAGGCATCTAGGAGATGTCTCAAAATGAGATTACGTGAGAAGACTAGTCAGTGACATCATGCAACTTCACTCTTCATTGTTACCTCCCTAGAATCGCATTGCTTGTTTTCACTGACTTAGCTTAGTTACTGCCTTTCCCCCACTAGTTTGTGGAAGATCTGATTGCTCACACGGAGGAGGTAGTAAAAGGGCTATACCCTTGGCTGATGATTCATTGCACCAGCTGCCAGCAAGTTGCATGTCTCGGCACACCTGGACACATGCACCGGTGACTGATTAGGAAACACATTTATCTTGGCACATTGCAAAGGAGACGCAACTGTAATTACTCTCCCTTGTAATGAAAGGCATTCTGGAACCTGTGTCCACCTACCAAATAACAGAAAGTACTCTTTTGGACCACATCCATATAATTGTGCCATCTGCTCTTGATACTTGGCTCTAAATATTTCCCAAATCATCCCGGTGTGCTAAAAATAAAATGCAGTTTGAAAAGACTTATTCTAACTGTTAAAATGGTCACACGAAGTCATTTTAAAACTGAACACTATGAAAATGATCAAAACTCTGAGTTTCTTTGGCTGATAAATACAGAACATTTCATTAACCTTCACTGTGTAGTTGGAAAATTTTGTGGATTTATTGTTTTTTTAATTTAAAGAAAATGACTATTCTGGCTAAGTTTTTCAGAGTCCTCTGATTGAGAACTGACTTAACTAGGTATCCTGTGCAAAAGAAGAAAAAGGAATCAAAGCTTTTGATCTTCAACTTGTCCCATTATTATGACCCCAAAATTTTGGAGACTCTTAACCTGTACTGAGAAATTCCGTATATTAAGACCTTAAAGTGAGATGCTATATTAGGAGACTAGAGAGATTTCATGGCAGTTAAAAGTCTGTATCCGTATCTGAAAATGAGAGATGAAATACAGTTGAGGAAAAGGACTTCTTCACCCAAGAGCCACTCCAGGGCTATGTATCAGAAACACACAACAGCAATATGAAGCACTTAAAGACAGATACCCATACATACACATATAATAGCAACATGTCCCTAGCAAACACATTTGTCTATATTGTCAAATAACTAAACCTAGAACATGAACTGTGTCCATAACACTGATACTGTGATCTAGAACATGTCTACAAACCATAACTTGTTCTTTTTCATAATAAATTTTCTCTTACATTAGATTTAGCAATCAGTCTCTTTAAAATGTCTTAGCTTTAAGTGCCGTACTAAGTTCGAGTTCTTCATTTCACATAATCAGAATTCAATAAATACTGCTCATAAACTCTAATACAAGCTGTCCTTTCTCTGGACACTAATGAACCCGCAAAACTGAAAGGACAGGCCCACCTATTAATCTCTATAATCCGTGTGCTTATAGTCACAAGGTAGCTTGCTTATCATCTACAAGAAATGTGAGAACTTCCTGGTAAATATTTACTCTACTTTTAATTTCAGTGACAAATATGAAAGTGGTCTTATTAATTGGCCATATATTTTTAATGAACTGGTCTTCTTCATGCTGCAATTACATATTGGTTTAAATAGCAGTTGAATCACATACTATGAGGCATCATGTTAACTTCCATTGTTGGCCTGTGTGTTCTAAACTCTGACATCTCTGATACTTGGCCAAATGCAACAAGCTAACCATCTCCCAAGACACCTGGGGTCATAATCTGATAGTTCATCCTACTTCAAACGGTCAACCCTTAGGCAAACTCTCTGATTCCAACCTGTTCTACACAATGGTATATTTTCTTACCTTCAAGAGTGCCCCCCCCGCCTCTCTCTCTCTCCTTCATTCTCTCTGTAGCTGTCTGTCTGTCTCCTCTCTCTCTCTCTCCTTCTCTCCCCCCCCCACCTGGGGACACTTACTTGAGACTCTTGATGAGCAACATGTCCTAGAATAAAGCTAAAAATATCTCATTTTCTCTTTGCTAGCTAACACTCTGCTGTTACACTTTTGTTTCCACACTTCCATTCATGGAGAACACAGTAAAATGCTTGACAATAAGCCTCATTCATCCTAAAGAAGGCGCTTAGCACAACGATTAGTAGATAGCCTATGCTGAATAAAAGCAAGATGAATTAAATTCATTATACTTTATGTTTTTTTAAATTTTCCTTCTTTAATTCAGAGATTTTTTTCTATACAAATCCCAATGTTTATTATTCACAAATCATGAAAATAATTTTGCAGCCTATTTTGACAGGCTGTTTAATTAACATCAAATCATCTATCAATTTTTTAAGGAAGAAAAGGTAAAAAATAAATAAATGAAATCACTGAGCTCCCAGTTTTACACGTTCCTATACTATCAGTTACTTCACAAAATTTTTATTCATCATGTTATTCTCTCTAATTACATGAATATTTTTAAGGAACACATAGAAGTAATCAACTCTTTTAATTCAAACTATACTTATAGAGTTCACATTATATTATATGTATATGCTTACATAAAATAGGTTTTATAAAAGATGACTTTATTCTTTCCTAATTCAGATTATTAGGCAATTTAGCATTGAATATTGTATATGATCATATATAATGTATTTATTATATTAATATTTATATATAATATATATTTGTGGGAGGATGATTTATTGTGAAAATTTAGGTCAGTTTATCTAAAAGAACAATGACAGCAACAACAGTGAAATTAACCAATCCACACTGGGTTTCCTCCTCAATTAGAAAACTCAAATTTTATTCCTAACAAAAATCTTATAGTAAATGAAGTTACTTACTTTTCAGGATTTTCGACTTCTTCGGTAATAAAGTTGAGGTAAAACCTGCATTATAAGTAAAGAAATAACTATTAGTACATTTTACCACCATAATCCAAAGATTCACATGTTAAACTTTTAAAAATCAAACCAAGAATAATGAAAATTACATAGAAATGTATGCAGAAAGATGCAAATACAAAACCAGTCATTACTCCTATAGAACACTTTCTACTAAATCATGGGGGAGGCATTAAAACGTGTAAGACACAATGGTGACAACAGGGGAAAGGCTGTAATCTGTATGGCACGCTTCACAGGGTGGCTCAGAACAGCCTGACACAATGTCAGGAAAGGGCACCAGAGCTAGAAGAGCAGGGCCAGCCATGAACTGAGGTTGAGGAGGAAGCATTTCCGGAGGAAGTTCCTCCCAAGCTGAACCTTCAAGAATGTGCATCATTTACTCTACTGAAGTGTTATGAGGCCATTCCAGGCCAAGGTTGACCCGAAGCATGGAGTATACCATAATGATTACGTACAGGGAAAGGAGGAATGCTATAGTATTCAGTCATACAAGTGTGTAAGAAAGCCTGGGGGGACAAATTAAGGATTAGGTGGCCTGTGCTTCCTGTAAATCTAAATTTAGAGTTAGAAACAAGAGGGTCCAAATTATACCAGAGCAGACTTGTAGGAAACTGCTATTGACTTCCTACACAGAGCACAGCACACAAGTTAGGGACCAAAATTTCTAGAAATGATAGTGTATTATACGCCTCAAATTTTCTAGAAGAGAAAATTGCAAATATTCTACCACAGAAAATTAAAAACTATATTTTGTTATTGAAATGTTAATTACTTTGATTAATTATTTCATGTTCCATTCCTAAACCATAACCTAATTTCTTTGTACCTCAGAACTACATACTATTTGCCAATTAATTCTAAATTAAAATAAGAAGATTAAACCTTCCATTCATACTTCTTCCTTTAGAGCCACTGCCAGTGTTTGCCCTATATAACTAGATTCATAAGCCTATAGAGGGAGGTCAGTCTCCGGTCTGTTCAGGTAGTTAATATAGATACATTGTTACTTACTACATTGTCCATCAAGAAAAAAAAAAGCAGAGAATTTTGAACATTTCCCAGGTCCATGGTACTTTTCTGGGAAGTACATGTGAAAAGAAACATTTTAGGCACAAAATGTTTTGCTTTCATTGTCAATGGGATCTCAAACCCTAATGCCGGGGCCTGAGAAATTCTACATTCTTCACAGTGAGTTTCTACCAGCTTACACAGATGTAGCTAATGTCGTCCATCCTTGATTTCATTTTCCAACTAAAAGGGACTGTTGTAGGCCCTTTAAGCCCTACTAAGTTCTTCCTAAGCCTCCTCAAAACAACACTGAAGGAAATTAAGAATCCTCATGAGAACATTTGAACGTAACAACAACAGAAACTTGCTATATCTGCTTTCTGTAAGCTCAGAGAACTCTTACAGAATAAAAGTCATGCATTCTACGGTCGTTAGATGATGTGGGATTCCCCTCTGTATGCTGTGAATACTATCTGTTAATAAAGGAACTCTCTTGGGCCTCTGCAGAGAATAAAGGTAGATGGGGGAAACTAAAGTGGATGCTGGGAGAAAGGAGGAGGAGTTAGGGAGATGTCATGTAGCCCTGTAGGAAACAGATGCCTGAACTTTACCCTTTAAGTGGAAGCCATGTGGCAATACACAGATTAATAGAAATGGGTTAAATTAATATGTAAGTGTTAGTCAATAAGAACCTAGAGCTAATGGGCCAAGCAGTGATTTAAATAATATAGTTTCTGTGTGGTTATTTTAGGTCTGAGCTGCTGAGCAGCCGGAACGAACAAGCAGCCTCTCCCACAACAACACTTAGATGCTAAAATAGCCTCTCACATGACTCACGGGATTACAGGTCTGAAAGTCAAATTCTCTTCTCTCTAAAAACACCCAGAATATTAGCCCATCGCCTGCCACATGCTTAAAGCACCTCGCAGAGTACTAGAAAGATGGGGAAGTGGGTTTTGTCCCATACTTGCAACAATCCTATCTGAATTCACTAGTCAGTTGAGGTTCAAGAACAGGATGGCTACAGACTTAATGACAGCTTCAACAAACCAGTATTAGAAATACATTGACTGAAGAGAAGGTAGCAATAGGAGTGATATAAAAGGTGATATATATACACACATGTAAAACTAATGATACTTTTTAACAACTAGAAAGTTAAATTTCTAGGAAGAGCAGAGTGTATGTGTAGCAGAATGCATGAAACATTATTAGTATAGGGGAAGTGACAGCCAAGGAGATCCTTACTATGTGCACACTCCATCTTTCCCCATGTAATGCAAAACTGGCTGGAAGAATTATAAGTGTGGATGAGCTACTATTCCTGCATTGAGTGTAGCAGAGATAGTTCTGTGGAATGTGCTGTTTGAGACAGATTTGACAAGTGCACTATAAGCCTGAGGCAACAGGAAGTAGGAGAAACAAATGCAAATCAATAAGCAAATATATAAATAACACCCAAAACTGAACAAATCACAAGAATTAAGGAATAGAGCCAGGTTTTGCATGTCAGAGATAGCCAGTTGTTTATTAATAGTTGATCAACTGTTTTTTTTCCCCACAATAACCTTAAGAAAAGAAGGGAACTATTTGTGAAAAAGAATGTGACTTCAAATATTTTTCCATGACTAGGGAACAGAGAAAAGGAAAGTGGTTGGGTGTAGCATGTAGGGAAGAGGAGGACAGCAGATCACTCGAGTGCAGGGGTCCACTCACTGGGGACGTATACCTTGACATCTGTCTGCTCACAGTATGGGCCACAGTAGTCCGTTTCCCCTGGTTTATATCTCAAGGCCCTGAAGAATACTTACAAAGTCTATTGTCCAGGGTTTTCTAGGACTGGGCACAAACTACACTGTTGACCCTGCACTGCAGCACCCAGCCTTGTACATGAGTCTTTAAGGAAGCAGATTCTCGAGGTGAGATCTGATACAAAGGTATACAATAACCGTGCCCTGTGCTTCGGGGAGACTAAATCCATTGAGGATCTGATTAAAGAAGGCAACAAAAGACACTGAAAACCAATTTTCTATCACACGGTGAAAAGAGAGAAGAAAAATCTCACCGCGCTGGGCTTAGCTTTGGACCCAGATACAGGAATGAAATTGGTTGACTTCCCCAAGGCCACAGGCAGACTGGCAGATGTATTTCTCTGAATACGGACATTGGCAATAATGTGAAAGTTGTTCTGACCCGACTCCGTGACCTGACTGAGTTAATGATTTCTTTTCCCCTAATCATGTTTCAGTGACGGGATTTTTTTATCATTCTGGATAGGTTTTGTTCTCCTTAGATCCAAAACTTTACTCCGCTCATGGTCCCCAAGGGTTGGTGGTATCTTTTTCCTATTCAGCTTAACAGCTAGAGGTGACTGCTCTTAGAGCAAGGTATCCAGGACAACAGAGGGCTAGCATGCTGCCCATCCAAATAGGTAGCAGCCTGAATTGCAACTTCTGACTATAACTGCTTTGCTTTTGTCTCACTACAAAGCCTCCACATTTGGTTTCTCTCTCTGTCTCTGTCTCTCTCTCTGTCTCTCTCTGTCTCTCTGTCTCTGTCTCTCTCTCCCTCCTTCCCTCCCTCCCTCCCTCCTTAGTCAAATACTGTTCTACAGCAATGCAGGGAGTGGTTGCCATTTGTAGTCCTAATTGATAAGTGTGCAAACCAGTTTTGCAATCATATGTCAAAAGATGGGAGAAATTCACTGGTCAGCAGTGGTGCACACCTTTAATCCCAGCAGTAGGGAGGCAGAGGCAAGCAGATCTCTGTGAGTTTGAGGCCCTCCTGGTCTACAGAGTGAGCTCTAGGACAGCCAAGCCTAGCAACACTGAGAAACCCTGTATAGAAAAACCAAAATAAATAAATAATATGTAGAAATTCTGATAGCAAAGATTGTTCTTACAATGCTCCTGTCTTTGAGACCCATTTCAGACCCCACTTTGATCCATTTACATGGAAATAACATCTGTACCTCTGGAGTGCCAAACCCACAGACTCTGTTTCCACTTCTGTTTTCTGAGACTGAGGGCCATAGATTAATAACCAGATCATTCCCCCTCTTCACAAAGCACCATTAAACCGTTACAACAACCTATAAAGCTAAATCGTTCTCTGTCATCCTCTGGCTAAGCCACTTGGATCACATAGCCCCTCATTTACAATTGTAGACTTACTTTCCAATACTGTTACTGAACCCTCAAGAACACACGCACACGCACACACGCGCACACACACACACACACACACACACACAATTGATGGTTCTTGGCTCTTCAAGCTTGGGTGAAGGCACAAGAATTATTCAGGGGGCACAAAGTATAAATCAAATTTCCTGTAAACCCCCATCATAGGTGAAAACAGTGGCACTTTGGACTTGGCATCAGTAAAATACAATATTAATAAGATAAGTCAAGATGAAAAGACTCTTTTTTTCCAGAGAAAAATCAACCGCCCCTAAAAAACCTCAGAAGTGGAGAAAATTGGCGGTACATGAAGCAGGTGACCTGAATATTCAGTGCCGGGTGGTGGTGGAGTGAGGGTAAAAATGTTTTAATATTCCGTGGGAACAGATGCATTGTGCTCACAGGCAAAAGAAACTCCATTCAACAGAATTAATCAAATCTGCCTTGTGAAGATCACCACATCCCACATTCTTGACAGAGTACAACAGGCTCCCAGCACCCAGCTGGAGCTGAAAGCTCTTGTTCCCTCCCCTACTTTGCTCTGGGGCTCCCAGGGACCCTCGCTGTGGCTTGGCTGCTGCCCCAGGGCATGGAGCCCTGAACCAGGCTCAAAAGACATAGAAGAGTTGATTTTGCTTCTAACACTGTGATCACACTCGGTTCTTTTCTCTGCTTAGCACCACATTGTGCTTTGAACAAAAGTGAAAAGACTTCAAAACCACTGGGATTCGAAACTAAAGCGTGCACACAATGGCTGCAAAAAATCTTCTTCGGGTATACAAATAGTTTACACTGATCTTCTTACGCTATAACCTAACAACCTTCAAACACATTTCACTTCAAAGCTATGCTAAACCTATGTAGCTATACTCTGCTGATTGGCTTCTAATGCCATATTTTCACAATTTCTGAGATTAATAGAGTACATATGTTATTTATTTTGGAATGCATTTGTATATTCCCTAAAAGGTAAGATACAAAAACAAAGATAATAAAAAAGGAGGCAGAAAGAAGAGAAAATTGTATTCATGTTAGATACATATTTACATAATTTTTGAGATAGCAAAGTTTCCTTTTGGTATGCTTAGGTTCAGAGACTGTTATCACATCTTTAACTACCTGTTTTATAAATATGGAAGAAAAGAACTATTACAAATATTTACTCCAAAACTATGAAAATTAATCTTCCTGCAATGATTCTAGTGTTTTGACAATATTGTTGTACCTAGTGGGGTTTTTGGAAATAGTCATTTTAACTAAAGCTTTCAAGGTCAATAAAATTTAGTCGCAGGAAGTTCCTTTTGGATATTTGGTCACTGTGACTCATGGAACTCAACAGAACACTGCTGCCCCAGGGTGGGGGAAACACAACAGACAGGCGTGAAGGACGTAAGCACATCCATGGCATCATGCTGCCAAGCGTCTCTGCTTCCTGTTTGTGTTTTCAGCTACTGGAAACATTGTAATGAAATGTGTCTGGGCCCTTGAATACGCCACATATTTGACCAACTGACTTCATTATTGTGATTTCTCCTTCCCTGTCTTTATCATATGAACCATTTTGATCTTCTGAGACCATCTCATCTCTACATATGAATTGTTTCTTCCTTGTGATAGGATAGACAAAAAAAAATCATTAACTGCTGTCTATAAATATCCTTGGTGCGCTTGCACCAAAGCATTTTGACAGGGCAGGTACTAATCCTGAGTTTCCCATGGCACTATCTCATCCTCACGATGAGATCCTCATGAATAATTAGAAGTAATGCATACTGGCTGCTAAAACCCAGCATCTGTTGGTTCGTTTTTTTTGCCACTGAACTAAATCTAATAGCAACCTTGACTGTCTGGGGTCTCATAAAATGACACCGTAAGTTAAAGGCTTTGCCACACTGAAGGAAATTGGAAGGACTGCTGAAGAAGAATCTCTTTCTCGTATCCTCCCACCTTTCCTTCATGCTTCTCTTTCTTCCCTCCCAGAGTAAACTGCAGAAGCTAGAATCTGTGTTCCCTAAATGCTCATAGAAACTAGAACCTCTCTCCGCAAAACCAACCGTGAAACCTAGAACTACATCTCTCGCTTGCTCCTGACTTTCTGCAGAAAGCAGCTGCACAGTTCTCTGCTCCACCTTGTCTCATAATACATCCTAAGAGTCTTGGTTGAGAGAGGAAATGTTATACAAAGAAGTCAAGGAGAATCTAAACAAACACGCCTCACTCTCCCTCCAGTTTGTTACCATTGCATTATATCCTTTGGTCATAAAAAAATATTTTTCCTGACCTTTTAGGTCTTCACTTTGTGAGAATCCCATGTTATTTGAAACTTTGACTAAATAATCACTGTGCACATGATATAATGAAAACCTAGTTGGGAGGAAATGTCTGATGGTTTCATCACTCGTCACTAGGGTCAAAGCTGACACCCCTATGATAACAGACAGATTAACAAGAGAAAAGACAAGTGAAATAATTTAATAAAGTATCTGGAGATATCAACTTACCAACCAGCATATGCATACATCCCATAATAAAAAGCCAAGGGCAACCCCATCAGATTTGTATCTCTTCCTGAAAATGCATTTTCAAAGTGCTGTGTGTGCCCTGGAATTAGAATACAAGGATTTTTAGAGCTTTGCAAAGAATTGGTATATAATTGGTAAATAATTTATTACAACCCTATACACAGTTGGGAGATGAACTACCCTGTTCTGACTCTCTGTTCATGGCCAACTCTATCTATTAATACCGCACCCAAGGTAGAACAGAAATCTCAAACACATACTTGTCATCTAGACCATTTTTAAGGTTGTTTTTTTTTTTTGCATGTGACCAACTGGATTTAATGGGGCACTTAAAATAGGTAACTCCATTTCCCTTGCTTGAGTGTCCTCTGTTTTAACCATGACAGTTGACTAAAGCATCTTCCATTAAACTGAAGTTTTGAGGATTTGGCAAAATTCTTAGAAGATAACAATGTGTCGTGGTAGAGGAGGAGAAGAAATCTTGAGTGAGCAGACATCAAGAAATGCCTGCACTGTCTCCTACATCACATCACTTAGCCTCCGGCCTTTATCCCTAAAGTCTGTTTATGCGACACACCTGCCTTCTAAAGCAGGGAAGGCTGCAGACAAAATCCATCATCAAAACCAACAAAGCTTATTCATATAAAGGTTCTCTGAAGCACAGCCCCGTCCAGTCACATAAGAGTGTCTGTGGCCAATGTCACCCAGCAGCATAGTGTACCTAACTGTGATAAGCCATTCTACCCAAAGGGCTTTCTTTATAGAAATAACTTATTGATATTGTTTTGGTCCAAGCCACCATTTTCTTCTAGAAAAATGAATAAGAAACTATACCAAACCCCAAAACAAGTTTTACCAACTTTGGCATCAACATGGAGACTTTCTCCCCCTATTTTGTGAACAGTAAGTACCTTTTTCTTTTAATCTTTTGGGTAGTTTAAGAGATTAAAAAAATCAGATTTGGGTTAGTAAGTACAGATTCAAAATTAGTACCAAAAAGTATCTGTGGCATCCAGTCCCCCCAAAGAAAAACAGCAAATGGTATTATTTAGATAGTAAATGATCCTGCTTAAAAAATGACTTTTAATAAGTAACAAAAGGGGCCCATGAGGGCAGAAGGTGGGCAATATATATACAACACTCTCTTGTAAGTCAAATATCAGCTAATGCTCACATCATGAGACCGAGAATTCGTAGTGACAGAATGTGAGTATGGGGGCCAAGATGAACATGTTTGTGTAATACGAAGAGTGATATTTTTCTCAAAGCAACCAACTTCTAAATGTAGTTTTATGAAAACTTGACAGGGTAAATCAGAAATACCCATTTTACTGAAATATTTCCATGCCTTAATAGAAGAAAATTGTACACACTGAGTGAGATTCAGAAGAAGAAAAACGAACATCTGTTGGGACTTAA
>NC_022009.1:100475682-100529625 GCF_000317375.1 Microtus ochrogaster
GGCTAGTATAGGTTTTTCTATATTTCAAAGTGTCAATATTTGTACTCAGCCCACCAAAAAATGCATTGCTTCTTAAGGCACAGTATAGACTTACTAAAAGCAAGAAAATGATTTTTATATAGCATTTGCACAACAAATCATTATACTGCAAAATGTTGGGTATTCGTTTATGGTCCGTGGTCTCCTTAGCCTAAGAAGAGAATATCCTTCAGAGTTTGGCAATTAGTAATTAATGAGAGAAAGGATCTAAACTGTAAAGACTGGGCCACAGTTCTTCGAATGAGCCTCTTGGAGAGTTTTGCAACCAGGCACATTGTTTCAGTACTTCAGGAATGTTTTGGATGCAAAACACAGGCCTTGGGAAGATGAAAGCAGCATTCAAAGGGAAGCTCCAGACCTCCTAAGTGAATGCCCAGGCTACTTTCAGAATCTGGTTGGAGTAGAAAGAAATACACCACACTTATCAGTGATCTTTTTCTTCCTGTGGTCTCAGAAGTGTGGAAAAAGTAAATGACTGGGATACGAATTCTAAAATCTCAATTTCATAAAATTTCGTAGTAAAATAAGAAAAATATGTCTGATCTCCAAAGTCCTAAAATATGCTTCAATGTAGTAACATCCTCGGGGAATTTCTCTGGTGTGGGAGAAGCAAGAATTAGGGTGGGCCTGTGTTCTGGATGCCATAGCAATAATTAAAATTTCACTGTATTGTAACAGACAGGAAAGACTCAGGAGTTTCATCTGGCCTCTGTACTCAAGGAAATGGCAATGCCCCACTTTTTACACATACATAAATGAGGGGTCAGAACCAACTGCAGAGTATCATTTCTATCATTTATACCTATCATTTCTGGCATTCCACCAAAAACAAAAACCCAGAAATCAGCAGTACGTAGAAGGCCTAGGGACTCTTCCTTTGTCTGCTTTCCAGAATCTGAAAGGCTCTCTGCAGAAGACTAGAAAGTCAGCTCAGGAGATGACAGCACCCAGAGTGTGGACCATTTTGCCTCCATTCATAGTGGTTGTGAGGTGGCCAGCTCCACAGAGACCGTGGAGAACTGGGACCAGGAGCCCACTTCTTCTCCCACACCGGCCCTGCTGTTCAAATGATTCATTGTGTTTACTCTGGGGCTGAAGTTTTGGGATTCAATGAAAGCATTTTCCTGGCAGGATTCTGAGATCGCCCACCAGGCTAGTTAAGTGGACAAGAACAGTTCCCTCTCCCAGTTAGAGTGAGCAAGTTCTTGGTGTTCGGTGCCTCCACCGATGGCAATGATTTTGCTGAACTTTGCCGCTTCCTTGTGTGTTGTGGCAATTCCTCCTGCAGGCTCATTAAATTTCTCTATAACTTCCTTTCCTTGGAACTGACAATGTCAATGTAGACAATACTTAACATGCCCACATGATACATCACCTCTTTCCCATTGTTTGCTCTAATCATCTCTTGCTATTTACTGATTCAGGCTCTTTTTCTCTTTCAGTCATTTCTACCTAATCTAAGCAAATGTACATACCATCCTTACTAGGCCAACCCTAACTCCGTGATAGCGTTCCTCAAATTCTTATCTTATTAAGTAGGAAGTTTCATGACAAATAAATCCAGAAGTTGCCTCATTTCTTCAGAAATACAAATTTACAGAGAAAATAATGTAATAATAAGAACTAAGTTTTGTTTCCATCAGTTGCTGGATGAAGGTTCTATGGTGATATTTAAGATATTCATCAGTCTTACAGGGCAAGGCCAGTTCTGGCACTCTCTCCTCTACTGCTTAGGGTCCTAGCTGGGGTCATCCTTGTGGATTCCTGGGAATTTCTCTAGTGCCAGGTTTCTTGCTAACCCCATAATGGCTCCCTCAATCAAAATATCTCTTTCCTTGCTCTCATCTCTGTTCTTCCTCCATCTCTACTATCCTGTTCCCTCAAGTTCTCCTCCCCGATTCCCTTCTCCTCTTGTCTTCCCCTTCCACCCTCCTTACTCCTCCCACCCCAAGCTCCCAGGATTTAATCCCTACTGCTTGGACTGGCTGTTTTGGGAACCTGTTCTCTTTGCATGGATACCTTGCTCAGCCTAGATATAGTGGGGAGGGGCCTTGGACCTTCCCCAGAGCAATGTGCCTTGCCCTCTGTGAGGAGTGGATGGGGTGGGTAGGTGGAGAGAATGGGAGGAGGGGAGGTAGTAGGAACTGGAAATGGAATGTAAAATGAAAAAAGATAATTTGTTTTCTTTTTAAAAAATAAGTAAATAAATTTGAAAAAAAAATCCTAAATTTTGCAACTCTTTTTTTTTTTTTGTCACATAGGATCTTGTTTTTAGAGATGTCAGTCCTAAGCCTCACTGCTCTTCTGTGGACACTCATCTCAGAGCAAGGAAATACAAATGAGAAAATAATTATTGGTCATCTTCCATCGTGTTCCAGAAATATATTTATCTTTCATATTTGTTGCCATTTTTGCAAAGTTCTACAATTCAAACAAAGGGTATGTTGATCTGCACTTAAAGTGATAAAGCAAATTCTTTTTTTTTTCCTGTGTTTTTTGGAGGAGGGAGGTGGTTTTTTTTTTTTTTTCTCTTTGGATTTTTGTTCCAAGCAATTTTAATTTATACCAAAAGAATTCTCTGACCCCTTATTTTTGTTGCTTGGTCTACTCTTAATCCTCTGGCTGCCATTCGGCTATAAATACTAACTTACCCTCCATGCAGCCTTTCAAATCAATTAGTTGACAGTACAGAGTTTAAGTTCCACAAGCGAAGACTAATTAAGGATTCTGCTAGACAAGCGAAAGCCAGTGTTGGAAGAGACCAGAAGCAGAGACGCAGTTTAAAATGCATTTACTTTTCAGTCCATACCTTTAATTAGCTGTATCACTCCAGGGACTATAATTATCAGAATCGCTGTGAGCTTGCAAAAGGTTAGGAAAATCTGGATCCGGGCGCTCCAGCTGACACTCATGCTATTTAGGACCATCACCACAGCTGCAAACAAATGGACAACGTCACAAAAGGCGAACCCCCATGAGCACATCGATGTCTCAGGTCCTTGACAGTAGAAATGTGATCTATAAGCCTGGAGTGCTGGCATGAACTACCAGAACCTAGGAAGTTCAGAATCGCAGGCTCTGCACCAGATCTAGTCTCTCCTCTATTAAAACACTTCCTTGATATACATTCAAGCCTGAAAAGTTTAGATAAAACTCCTGCACAGTCAGAGAACCTGTTTTGGTTTTTGCGCTTTGATAAGAATGAACATACATTGCCATGTGATAACAATAAAGTAATGAAGAATAAAATATCTTCACTCTAAAGTTATCCCGTGCATCATGGTAGCGTTGCATTTCACCCTGAGGTCATCCAGTGGGCCATGAGAGGGTGGAATTTCATCCTGAGTCTTCTATCAGGTCACGAGAATGCTGACTTTGACTCAGGAAAGGGTAAGAAGTGCGTTGTATCAGGTCTTGTTCTTCAACATCAGGACCAGCCCTACCAGTACTCTTGTTGAACTTCCTCCCTGCTTTCCAAATAGATAATGAGGGGTGAGCTTTAACTACCCTACAAGTGTTGACTATTTGATCAAAAAATTTTGGGGGATTTTTTTCAATGTAGGATGCACAATGGGTCTGAAGCCAGGAGTCTTCCTTCTTCTTAATGATAATGTTGACAGTTTCCCAAGAAGCCACCCCTATCCACACCAAGGACAGAACAATGGCTGTTCATTCAGACACTGCCAGCAATCAGCTCTATTTCTGGCCCTGGTAGATAGCTAATATATTTTTGTTGTATGAATAAATGAATGAATGAGTAAACTGGGTTATCAAAAATGTTAAGGAACAGTTTTAATAGTGATGTTCTAGGTTTTCCTTTTCTTATCTGATGGAAAGTCTAGGGCTACTCTACACAGTGAATTTCAACTTTATGTTCTTGCAAAAAAGGTAGTAGGCACAGTGCAACCAAAAGCAGTTGGCAGCCATTTCATTCTGGACACATATGGTTCTCATCAATAAACCTTTTTTCTTCTTTTGTAAAGGTATATTCTCCCTTAGCAAAGATTTTTAAAATGTATGGAATTATTTCTCAGGAATTTAACAATAAAACACTCCCAAAATTCTTACCATTCAAATTGGAATGTGTACAGTCAAGAGTTGTCAGCATGCTTCCCTTATATAAAATAATCATTTCCTCAGTTCCCTAATTAGAAATTGCTGCAGTATTAGCAATACACAATGACTAATGGGAAAATTAAAACAATCTATACCCAAATAGAACCTAATTAATGCACATTCTTTCAATGGTTTTGGGCAGCTATCTAAAATCAATATCCAATACATTATGTATTACATGCAAAGGTGTTTATAGCAGCTACTGACCCACAGACTAGGGTAAAGAGCCATTGATGTGTGCATGGGGAGATGACAAAGTCAGAGACAGGAAAACAGGATGTCTGAGGATTATTTATAAAAATAATATCAAGTATCTAAAGATGACAAAACATCAAAAATTTTCAAACTTGAAATTTAGTTTACAGCAACATTTCAACAAATTTTGTGGAGAAAAGGATGAGCAAACTATGTACATAAATGTGTATACACAACCAAAGCTAAAGAGGTGATGGGGGTGAGGGAAAAGAAAGAGGAACAGACTTTCACTAGGAAACGGTTCACATGGTATAGGCAGATTGCTACCACACTATACATACTAAATTAATACAATTTGCTTTGCAAAACATACCCCCAGAGTAAGGGTAGACATTTTAATGAGTAAATGAAGCAGTGAGTTAAGTCTTACTGAGAAAAAGACAAATTCAGGGGGCTCAGAAGAGTCCACTGAAAGTGAAACGGGGTGTAGTAATGTAGTATTTCAAAGTAATAATAACAGCAAATGGTCAAAAGGGCCTGAGGTAAGGGGCATCATTTTTAAGCTATTTTTGAAGCTGAATATATGAGGAAATAAATAGATCCACTGTCAGTGATCAAAGGCATTATTTTATCGGGAATGATTAAAAGTAAAATAATTTATCTGTCTCTAATACGTACAGAGAAGTGACATATCAAAAACAATGAAAGGCAACTCTGCTTTTTTCATATTGAATGAGTATCTATTTCCTTATGTCAAACCTTATGTAATTAATGGTTCATCACATGAGAATGATAATTTTTTTTTAATTAAAGAGGTCCAACTTTGACATGAAGGTGGAAAAAAAAAAAAAACTTGTCCTTGGATGTCCCCAGCAACAAAGGAGCCCTGTGCTTGCCTTTCTCAGGTGGTCCTAAGTAGAAAAGAGGCCCTGGGAGAAAGAGGAAAGGGGGAAAAGGGGGAAATAAAGACGTGGACACACTGGGCAAGAAGAAATATTCTCATTTGAAGAACACCTGATCACATGCATATTTGGAAAAAGAAGGTCCGCTGCCTCTTAAATGCTTGGTGTTCGTTGAAATATGAAAACCAATGAGGATCTGGGACATTATTTTCTATTTTCTAAACTTTCCCCAAACAAATGGAAGACACAAATCAATCACCAGGAATTGATCCTTTCACCTTGCTTCCTTCCTCTTAGCTGAGGAAAGAATTCTTAGTAAGATTGAAGTCCCTCAAGCTTTCCTCCAAGGTCAGCTTTATCTGAGCGGCTAACATTGTACTCATCGGTAGCTACATCATCTTCCAGGAGGTGCCCCTCAATGACCTGGAGGTACAGTCTAGTAAGGGACAAGGCCACCCATGGGACAGCCAGAAGAGGTTCTCAGGCTGCTATAACCACTGCTTCATCCTGTGTTACACAGCAGGATTTAAGGCTGCATGCGCTATGTATTCAACAGTATTGAGTAGGGATTTGGGATTCAGTAAACACAGCAGTGGTCTGAGTTTCTGATGTTAACCATATCTGCCTCTTAAATGCACGCCATCTAAGCATATTGTATAAGAAAACAAGTCTGAGCCAATACTCTGGCCTGGGTTTTACTCCCTTTAAGTAACAGTTAATTTCACACATGAGGAAATTTTGGGGGGGCTTATTTCAGATTTTTACCAAAACGAAAATTCAGCAAGCAACACATGGCCGTTATTTACTTATTTATGATGCAGGTTCCTAGAAATCAAAATGTAGCAGAAAGAGCTATATCCATAAATCTTAGAGATAAGGAACCCATTTTTGAAAGGAGTTGTATTTAAAAAGGATGTTTAGGGAAATCTTACGGGCTGACGCTCTGATTGAAGGGCTAGCAAGTATTTCTTCCTGCACACTCCATCACTCGCCTCTGTCTTTCATTTTGAAAAGAGAGGTTACAGATTGTTGTCTCTCAAAGCCATATTCTTTCGGGCTTCCGCCTTTGGAGCACTCCGTGCTAAACTGCTAACACATACAGATGCTATATATGAATGCTACATGATGAGATGAAGTGGGTGCCTCCACTGTTTCCTGCAGCAGCTGCTGGGTTCCTTTATCTCTCAGCATCCATTTCCCGGATGCATGGATCTCAGAAAGTACCTTTAGACAGCAGACGGCCAACTCTGTATCTATGATCTCACTGTTGGGAATAAACAGAGCCAGCAGCACAGAAATGTAAACTAGTATCTTTTATCAGAGAGGGTGCAAAGACTTCCACGGGTAGTGTTTGTCAATCCTCACATCTCTACGACATGGCTGTGAGTATCGGTCGTGTATTTCATATGAGCAGGTGAAACTCCGGCTTCTGTTTAATTTGCTGGTCTTCATAAATAGGCAGTACGTGTTAAGATAAGATTAGAAGGCAGGTCGGCAAACTCCTGAGCTCAAGCCTTTACCACGAGCTCACACTCTGCATATTATCCTCATGAAAGATATGGCTGTTGTTCCTTAGTATATGTATATCTTGCTGTGCATATCTACCAAAAGGTCAGCTGTATTGGGTTGTAATTTAGCTCATGGAGAAAATGAGCAAGGATACCTAGGCTTCAGATTTAAAGAGGTCCACAGACACGCACTGTGACTGGATTGTCAACAGAGGCTAGTCATATATTTTCAATATAATTTGAAGGTGCCAGGAAAACAGAAATCATCATAACATATTTGTAGCATCAGCTGGTTTGATTGTATCTTTCTCTGTGTGTACATGCCCTTGTGTGTTCGCGTGAGTGTGACCACGAGGTAGGCACATGCGTATATACATTAAGAGGCCAGAGACAGATGTTGACCTAGCTCTCTACTCTATTTTGGAGACGGGATCTCTCATTGAAGTGGCGCTCACTGATTTAGCCCTGGAAGCCATTCAGTCTCTTAATTCTTCAGTCCTGGAATTACAGGCTAGGGATGAAATTCAGGTCTTCATGCTTGCTTAGCAGACATTTTACCTACTGAACCATCTTCTCAGCCCTTAGCTATGATTCATAATGACAGACAAATGCCATTTTCTTGCCCACCACAATTACATTCACAAGGTTTAAGCTATACAACATGACTCTTATCTATACATGAAGCAAACACGCAAAGCATACGAGACTTAGAGATGTGGTAGGGTAGACGTGAGTACAACTCATAGCATAAGAAGAAAGTGGTGCTGTAATATTATTCCACATGAGAATACGCTTCTTTAGGTCCAGCTTTAGCTACCAGAGCGATAGGCTCGATATTTTAAATCCTGAATAAACATGCCTGTTCCTTCAGACTATGAGAGAAGTGGAAATTGCGATCTTCCACAGAAAGTCGTTCATCATGTCAGAATCGGATTTGTGGACATAAAAGTCAAAGTGAATTTACAAGATTTTCCACTTACACTTAAACATGCCTAACATTTTTGCAAAAATGGACGGCATTTTGTATAAACACAAGCATCTCATCTTCATTATTTGCTGGAAATGGGGTACTTTGAAGAAAATGTGGGTAAATTAGCATTTAGATAAATCCCTCCCTTGCTCTGCTATTATTTTGCAAATGATGGTTAAAATTTCACAAAAGTTGAAACTCTTTTGAAGTTTGACCTTTTTCTATACTTAACTAGAGATTTAAATTCCTCATTTCCCCTCTAGGAACTCAGGAAGTAATTCGTGCAATTAAACTCCATTTTCTTCATCTCCTCAACCTTCCCCCTATAACAGGCAGAACATCACCTATATTCACTTTGAAAAATAAAGTATTTGAAAGATTTGCCCCAGGTAAATTACACTTTATTTTTGTTTCCACCCCCTGTTGCTCCATTAAAAGCTAAATTCCTCTTAAAGGCAGTTTGACTTTTCCAATTAAGTCATTGACTTAAATTACTTCCTGCAGACTCAAGAGAATATTCTGGTTTTTCTTTCAATACTTCTGAGTTTAAGACCTTGTCCCTGATCAGCATCTGTAGTTTACGTCACAACTGACAAACTAATACTATAGCTAGTGACAAAAATAAAGGAACTATCGAGATTCCATCAGCCCATCAGGCTCTTCTCTAGTGACATTCCTCCACCAAACTCTACTACAAATACAGGAGCCCAAGCAGAGCTTGCTGATCCTTTTTTGCAATTGTTTTAAATTTGGGGGAGAGGTTTGAAATTTTAAATCCCCTACAATATGAAAGCCGCCTTTAAAAAAGGTTAGCAAAGTTGGAATTCATAACAGAGACATTTAGACTTATAAAAATAAAAATACAAACACATCAGCATTATTTATCTAATTTCATGGCCAAAGCACGAAAATGGTTGTGGATCTGTAAATATTTGTCCACCAGGATTTACTTTAAGATTTCTGCTTCTGTTTTTAAATTAATAGCACGTATTAATAATAGTCTAAAGAGTTCTTTAAGATATTTTCCTTGAGATCCTTTCTCTTCTCGCTCTTCATGAAACAACTGTGATGGGATTCGGTCTCATTCAGGGAAAGAGAATACGATAGATGGAAACATGGCTGTTAGTCTAACCCTTTAGTGCAACATCAGAGTCATCCAGAGCCTTCCATGTGTAAGGAACACTTCAATCTTTAGTCTCTGATACAATTTTACATTTCTATCGTCAATCAAGATACATTGTTATTTCACAGGCATTTTATCAATCAATGAAACAAAAGCATAAATATGTTTAAGAGACCAAGATCACATAACCAAGAAACCAGAACACTTTGTTCTAGATCCAAGTTGTTGGTCTATAGTAATTACAACCACTGTGTAAGATGATTCACCCCTAAAAGATCACGGTGCCAGATCTAATATCTTGTCTAGCAAACTTTTTCTCTCCACTAATCATCCTCAGAACTGAAACTTGCTAAAACTTAGGTTTAACAGGTCACAAACTACAAGTATTTCTGCCAAATTTAAAACAAACAACAACAACAACAACAACAACCAAAAAACAACCTTAGAGCTCTTCTCATAAAGTCAATCAGTTAACAGATACCTCCGGAGCACAAACAAGCAACCTAAGTGCTGTTGAGGAGCTGAGAACATAGCATTGTAGAGGCCCCTGCTCCTAGGGAATTCCAGTGACATTTCTCCACAGAAGTAGAACTACTCTGTGCTTGTCCTGCATTCTTAATAAGCTGCAGGCGTCACCACAAACACTCTACATATTGCTGAGTCTTCACGGCCCCCACAACACGGGCAAAGCATCCCAAAGACAATACTGAGATGCAAAGCAGTGAGGTCAATGGTTCCTAAGTTTTCTATCTATGGTGTCTATAAAGGGAAGACTGTCATAGGCAGCTACATCTTCATTCCAAGAACTCCAAAACGTATACTTTTCAGTCATTTTCTTTGTCTTTCCAGAGAAATGTTCCAAATAATTCACTGCGTCAGTATTCATGTCACAGAACAACTGTGTGTTTAAGAGTAAGCTGTTTTGTTGAGAAATCCATGTATATCGTCCCAGAGATGTTTTTACATAGGATCACTCACACTCTGTTACTGACTACTAGCCCTTAGGGTGTCTGCTGTCACAAGGGCATTGAGCTTTGTGTTATTCTATTTAGCCACTGTGGAGGGAGCGACCCTCTAAACAGTTTTCCCTGAGTGTGCAACTCAGCTACTCCTGTGTTCTGTTCTCTGTATTTTTCAGCTTAGTCAACTACGATCTTAAAAATTCAGAAAACAACGATTCAATCAGCAACTTCTCTCCATGACATTCTAGAATGTTATAGGAAAGGACCATCAGATTTGGCTCTGGATGGCTAACTGATTCTTGTACATGTTCCTCTTTTCAGTTCATTTCTTTCTGCAATTTCTAAATGCCTATGCCCACTGATTTAAAAAAAAAAATGAACAACTTCCTAATTTGTAGCCCATAAACAAATCTTCTAGCTGAGAAGGGCTACTAATTATCAGAACTTGAGAGAAAATTCTTATCATGGCCAAAAATAGGCTGAGAAAAAATAACCCTGAGGGTGACAGTCAATATCACCAGAAACAATACAAATACAACATACACACCCGACATATAAGCATAACCCCAGAATCATTCATGAGTAATGATTTCACATAGCACTGGCATAGGGTAATTTCCAGTTCAAAAACCACCCCTCAGAATAGTTCTTCATCTCTAAGAGTCTCCCGATTCACTGTCCGTTTAATATTTCATTGCAGAAGAAGTTTTTATTTGTCTGCTTTTGAAGATCATCTCCCACACTGTTGATGCAGTAAACAGTTGGCATACATTATAATGGCAGAGGCCCCTTTGAATCCTGTGTTTCTGCCTCTAGTTCCCGACACCCATTTGAAATGTTAAGCACAAAGAACCCAATTTGGGGGATACTATGCAAAAAACGCTAAAGAAAATTTGCCTCCAATCACTTGGTTATGTTGTTTTCTTATTTTCAGTTACAGCTACAGTACTCACTGATGCCCACAGCTGTTACGAGCTTGATTGCAAGTTCAGGGATTTCACATTGAACAAAAAACGGTTCCAGAATGTAGCGTCCAAAGGCCAAGGATATCACAGCCGTAGCTCCAGGGCTAAGAAAAAATATATGAAGGTTAACTACAGGCAGCAATGAGTATCAGTTTCACTAAAACATTTTTATCTTCAGGTCTTACTACCTAACATGTGGAACCTATCTATACAGACTGTTATGTGTAGTTATGTATCTAACACAGACGTCTATTATGCTTAGAACTTTGTCTTTTATTAAGTCACCATACTTTCCAAAGGAAATACTGTCTACACCAGAAATGGTTAATTTCTAAAAGTCTTTGTGAAAATCAGCACTTGTAGGTGTTCATTGCCAAAGTATGTCTAAATCTTGAGTGTTGACTCTTAATTTTCTAGTTTAAAAGAAATCCCAAAGTCAAGAAAATATTCTTAACTTCTTAAGAATATGTATAGAGAGAGAACCACAGAATAAGCAGGCAAAATCCCAGCCTGAGGAGACAGAAACCAGACAATAAGTCATCTCTCTCTAGTTCTTCAAAGGGAAAAATGAATATTCCATTTCATCTTCAATATGAGTACATATTGTTGCCACACACAAGGAAATCACAGAATTGCTAAACATCTCAAGTAAGAGCCCCTTTCTGCTTCTCTTCCTTCTTGTGGTTACCTAATATCCAGGCTTGATCCCTGGTTTACCAGAAGCCAGCCACCATTATCTGTCTCCAACCTTGGTCTCCTCCCTATTTCCAGTCACCACCACAAACATTGTAACGTTCTTCTCTCCCTTCTCCAAAGCAGATGCTCTTCTTAGGTTTTGTTGTTGTTGTTGTTGTTGTTGTTTTTATCATTTATAAGTCTTTCATTTGCATGGCATTTCAGTATCCTTAAAACATACTTAGGCCTTGGTCAGGTCTTGCCCATATACTCAGTCTAAACTTCTCCTGCCTCTTCCCTTGCCTTCTTCCCAGAATCAAGATGTGAATCACTTCCGTTCAGAGCCTTTTCAAATAACTACTTTTGCTCCTGCCGTGAGCGGCACATGTAGGGCAACTTGATTGTTCTGTGTGCAGAATCAGCATCAAATAGCTGCTTTTTGTACTATCTGGGTTTGGTCTTGGTCCAGAGAAGTGTCCTCAACCCTCCGTCTGGGTCAGATCTGTCCAAGTGTCCTCTTACACAATGCCAAACCTGTCCCTTCCACTCTGCATATCACAGTAGGGTTTCTATTCTACTTCTTGTGACTCCCAGATTGAAACTCTTGACTTTGAGTTCTATCAGAACAAGACTGTGTCCATTGCTAACCAGAACTTTATTCCAGTGCAGTGACTGTCACACAGCAGTTACTGAATATTTTGTGAATGAGTGAACTTAACTTTAAAGTCCCCACCGTGTTCTGTCGGGTGAGTGTGCCTGGATTCATTTGGCAGATTATTTCTGGCAGCACAGACTTAATTCGCTAGTATAACTTTAACATTAGAGATCACAGTTATTACTATTTATATGTCATGAGTATTACTACTAGAAGAGAAGCATTTATGTACTGAGGGAACCATGTCCTTCTTCATGTCATTCGTTATTTTGTCTGTTTGAAAAATTACCCCAGCACGAGTCCAGTGTGAAAAAGGGGAATACAAATGTATCTAAAAGTTTCCAGAATTTATTCCGGTAGTTGGACTACACACACACACACATACACACACACACACACAAACACACTAAAGCAGTTGTTTCACAACTAAAGCAACATCTGATTATCACCTGTTTAGGAGCAGGAACTGTGGTTCATTCCAATTTAGATCTCTTTATCTTGCAATTTGCCATTTGCAGCAATTTGTGGAAAGAATAAATTAACGAACCAGCACCATATCGGTCCATTGCGAATGGAGTGATCACACCCACGGCAACACTGAGCAATTAGATAAAGTTACACAGCAAGCGCATGGATGAAGATGCAGTGAAGTCGAAGGACATCAGGCTGGGAGGCCCAACAGCCTGACAGGCCAGCATTCTAAATGTTCTTATTTCAGTGTTATTTGAGCATGTTACGCTCAAAATAACATAATTTTGGACTTCCTGAAGCTTATTAAGGAAGGATTCATAGCCAGGATTCACAGGCAGCTGATGTAAATGGTGGGAAAGTCATAAAGGTGTAAGACTGCCTAATGCAACACTGGTAGCTAACGTAAATGAAGGACAGGGTGATGAGTTCAATGTTAGTGGGCTGCAGAGGCTACTTTCGTTTTTTAGAAGGATTAAGAGATGAAAGAAATGTCATAAGCTAGGGATGAATCAAAAACTGTTTTCTCTTTTTAAAAAAAATTAAAAGGTGTTTAAGGATAAACTTTGAAGAGCACATGACTCATATAAGTATACAGAATTACATCCCAGATAAGAGACCTTGGGGAAACAGAAAGGATGCTCTTTTATCTTCATTTAATTCTAGCAATTTCTAAGCAACAAAGAACTGTCATTACCAATGAAGTGTGCCCTACTCTGTAGTTTGTCATTAACGCCATAACAATCGCTCCTGCTAATGAACACGTAAGAGCTCTGCCTTTGTCACGTGTGTTAAGAGCAGAATGAAAACTCACCTGAGAGTGGGCCATATGTTTACAGGGTGAGCAAGGTTCCCTGAGGATCCCTACTGAATTCTGCCATCAGAAAGTGCAAGTCACATCCCGTGGAGGAGTTAGCACAAAGCACCTGTGACACAAGCCACACACGTGACATCACAGACTCCCCACAATGCTGAAGGAAATTTGCTATTCAGAGTGACTTGGCGCTATTCCGTGCCAGGAGAACAAGGAAGGGGGACTGTGTCTTACAGCCCTACAATCAAAAGACTTTCGCAACTGCAGATTGCTGGTGTGTTTAATGTGAGGAAATGAATCACTCGGGCTGTGTAAACTCGATCTTGTGCTTACTTTTCGTGAAGCATAAGACTTGATAATACACTCAGTTGTTTGGCACAGACGTTCCTTAGTCACAAAAGTAAAGTTAAATGGCCTGATGACATCATCAGCAATAAGAAAAAACTCGGAATGCTGGCACATTAAACTCTGTCTGGTCAGTCAAAGGGCCAGGGTGTCAGGGGAGGGATTTTGAAGTTTCACCTCCTCTCTAATAAATACCTTTCCTATGAATTAAATTTGAAGCTTAAAGAAAACTGTTCTTATGGCTTAGGGTCTTCGTGTTTCCAACAAAGTCACATGACACATATTTGTCATTAGGTAAAAGTAGTAGAGGTGAACCTGAAAAGCGATGAAATGAATAGGGTTATTCTCCCTGAATCATTGCCACATCCTTACCGTATGATGAGCAGTTCCACCCAGACTCGGACAAAAGCTAGTAAAGGGCCAAAGACCTCCAGAATGTATGTGTAATGACCACCAGATTTCTTTATGCTCGTCCCCAATTCAGCATAGGACAAGGCTCCTGCAAAAGGTTATAATAAAAAGGTATGAATTTGATGCATAACCAAGCAGTCTTGTGACCGAATCACACAGCAGCATTTGGGTTACATTCTTTTGGTCAGAATGACCTCCTTCACGAGAACAATCATCATCTCATAACCAAGACCCACCGAGTTTCTCTTTTAACGTCCTCACAACTGAGACCTGTCTCAGGGTAATAAAAAAAAAGAAAGAAAGAAAGAAAGAAAGAAAGAAAGAAAGAAAGAAAGAAAGAAAGAAAGAAAGGGAGGGAAGGAGGGAGAGAAAGAAGGAAGGAGGGAGGAAAGGAGGAAGGAAGGAAGGAAGGAAGGAAGGAAGGAAGGAAGGAAGGAAGGAGGAAAAGCCAAGGACTGGAAAGATGGCTCAGCACTTATGAGCACTGACTGCTCTTCCAGAAGACCCAAACTCTATTCTCAGCATCCACATGGTGACTCACAACTATCTGTGTCTCTAGGTCCAGGTGATTAAATGCCCTCCTCTGGCCTCCTCCAGCACCAGGCATGTACATTGTACATACATACGCACATAGGCAAAATAGCCATACACATAAAAACAAAATAAAATGAACTGAAAATAAATGTAAGGAAAGGAATTTTGTTCAAAATGGTTGACTACAAACATGGTTGAGAATTTGTGGTCAGAAACCAGAGGACAAAGGCAAAAGACAAGGCAGATGTCAATGATACTGACCTATTCTTTGAATAACAACACTACTTCATGCTAAGACAAGCTATGCACTCAAACTGACCTAATTATGGCATTTTAATACACTGTAAATAAACAATGTTTCTGTGGCACATCAAAATATGGGTTATCTGTTCTTTGGACCAGAATGGACCACACACCTTGTGAGATTTCCGTTAATTGATTTTTCAGCAAATTGAATCTTGATTCAGTTGCTTGGTTCCTGCAAATGGTTATTGTGGATGTTTTCAAGATGTACATCCAGGAAGTTGAAAGGACAACTGCTTTTACAATGAGATTCCATATGTATAGTCACATATGCAATGTAAAATCAATTATAAATTAAGTTGTGGGTAGAAACAATACTAAGATGAGATTGGAGAAGCTATTTTAACTCCTCAAATACTAATTTTCATCCCCTTTGAGGTGAAAAAAAATGGATTTCATCTCATAAAAGACTTGTGCATATTAAGGTTGTAAAGTATAGCACAGGTAGGACTGATTCTGTGAACAACACACAAAAACGCTATACTTACCAACTAGCTCGTAGTCAATTACAAAGGACAAAAAAATAAATAAATTCTAATTTGAGCCAAAAAAAAAAAAAAGCACTGAATACATTGCTTAGTGCTCAAAGGTAACAGAGTTCTGCCCAGGAACCTAATGACACTCCAACTCCATGTGGAAAGTAATTCCTGATCAGTTGTATCTCCTATAGAATGCCCAAAATAAATATAATTTGGAAAAGTAGTGAAGTTTGAGTGTGACTTACCTGGTTCCCACACCTAGCATTATCTCAGAGTCACTTGGAGAATTATTTTAAAGAGGAAAGGAGTCAGGAAAGACTTTAAGACCACACCCTCGACTTATTCTCAGAGTCCAGACTCCACCCCAAAGAACACTCCAAGCAGCTCTGGTGTTTCTTAATGCCCAGGGATGTTAAAGTGTTGAGTCTGCATGTCGTTATTTAAGAATTTTAGAGTAGTTCACTAATTTGGAACTAAAGATTAACTAGCTACAGTAAGCTTCTTTTGAAAAAGTCATTACCATGTTGGTAGGTTGTCCAGAAAAGCAACCAATATAACCTAGTCATTGGAAAGAGTCTTGAGCGCCTTGGAATTTACTGTCAGGGAATCAATACCCAGACCTCTGTACACTTTGCCCCGGGTTTAAATTGAGTTCTGGGAGAATGGAATTTTCATTTAAAGGTCTCAAACTCCATAACTATGTGCCCAGATGAAAAGAAGTTCAAAGCAGGCTGTAAAAGTCCATGTGTTGACCTCAGTGCTCAAAAAGTAGTAAACCAAATACAGATGCTGCTCCCCTTACAGAGGGTGACTTTGTCCCCCAACATATTCAGAGCACTAGTCAGTAGGAACTTCATGGGCAACACATAGCCTAGGGATCACTCTACACATTTGCTTTGAGCTAGACAGAAATCATTCTACACAAACTTCATTTTATAAGTGCTAAAATATCTCAAGGAATTAATTGAATGACACATTCTTATCACCTCCTACTAGAAGGTTAAAAAAAATCACATGCTGAACCCAGTGTTGGGGGCTCTCCTAGCCCACATTCTTGATTTGTATTCCCTGGGTTCTAGAGCTTCAAGGAGGAGAAGAGCTCTCTTTTTGTATCTCACTTGTTTCCTACTTGTAAAGACTTTACCACCAAAAAGCTCCCAGTAATTGAAGTGGAAACAATGTAAGAGTTCACCTCTGAAGTCAGTGCCCAAACATCCACTCCAGCTCACAGCACTCGCTCAGGTGTTCTCTACCGTTTCCTGAGTTTCCTCTAAAGATGGCAGACTAATATACACAAGCATATTTTTACTGTGCAAGTCAACTAGCCCAGCCTTCAAAGTAATTCATTTTACCGCGTCTGAATAACCATTGATTGTGTGTGGAAATCAACTCGCACAATGGGAGATGCCTATATGAAAGTCTGCAAAGTCCAAGAAACTGGTTGTAGTTTCTCTGATTAGATATTGATTTATTCTAATATATCAAGTACTGGAAGGCGCTGAAAGCCTGAGGGGACGCTGTCATTTAAGATCAACAATTGAGTTTCTCTTTGCTTCTCTGGACCTGCATATGCCAGAACCACTTTAATATTAATGATGTAAGGATCCTGCTGGAGATTTGGACAACTGTATTACTGCAAAGAATGAAGAGAACTGGAAAGGGACCACACACAGCTGTCACCAAACATTTCATAAGGCATAATCTAGTCACATAAATGATGTCACCAAGGTTTCCAGGTTCTTAATTGAGCCATCGATCTTTCTATAGAAAGTCTGCTTTTAAAAGTAATTGAAATGCCTCCATCCTAAAAAACATATATTTGGGTTCCCTCTGTAAGTAGCTCTCCCCAAACAGTGATTTAAAATATCGTAAGACCTGAGCAGAAAGAATGAGTGGAGCCCGAGTTAGCACTCGGTCCCAGAGTAACTTGGTCCCAAGTTAACAGAATAACTTAAAAGTATGAGCTACTTTGGGACCAAAGTATAAATCAAGTCAAATAAATTGACCATTCACCACTTTCTGTCACCTTTACAATGAACTAGGGGAGTTTTCTGCTGATTCGCCCTCCTGATCAAAAGTCAATTATTTCCTCTACAGTATTAAGCCTCAAACCAATCAAAGAAACAGAACTTTTGAAAAGAAAAAAAAAATAGCCAGTGAACGGGTAGAGAAATTATGTTTCCCTAGAGACAGAGTAAATCACAGATGAAGAAAACAGATCCAGGCAAAGCAGGGAAGACACATCCAGTGAAGCCTGGAGGCTCATGCTGAGAAATTATGAGAATTTTTCTCATTTAAAGCTATTAAAAAGGGGGAGGGGGAAAGAAGTTCAAGTCATTGCCATTCAAGAGACTGAGTCACATCAAACACTTATCTTTCCAAGGACTTTTGAAAGCATAATATTAGGAATGAACAAGTCTATGAATTAAAAGTATCAAAAAGGCAAAGAGAAACACCCATTTGTTAAGCTAATAAAACGTCTGTGCCAGTGTTCTGAACATCCAGTTCTGCATGTAAATAGGCCATGCAGGCTGCACCTCACAGGTGTTTCAGCCAGCGAGCCAGCTGCCACAGCGCCCTAAGCATGCCTGCCTCACAGACTCAGAGAAAGCTTGCTCGGCTTTCTGGGTCATCAAAGTTAGTTTTTGCCCTCCTCACACCAGAGAAAAGTCAGAGAAGTCTGTCTCAGACAGGAAAAGAAAGGAGTGTAGCCTGAAGGAAAGAATCCAAGAGGATTCAGTCTATGCCAACAGCAGTGTGTTTGGGTAGTGCACATACCTGAACAACAACAACAAAAACTCAAAATATTTCCGGTAATATTCGCCATTCATTTACTCCTCAGAAATAACCCTTTGCTCTCCTGGAGAGCCCCATAGCCACACCCCCCAGAGAAGAAGCACACTCACCAAAAAGTGACAGTACTCCACAGGCCGACCAGAAAACCAGGGACATGCCCACGCTGCCCGTGTTCTGGAGTATGCCCTTGGGGGAGATGAAGATGCCCGATCCGATGACGGTGCCGATGATGATGGAGACCCCCCTCAACAAAGTGATCTTCTTTTTCAGGACCACCTTCTCCTGCCCAGGTGGCTCTTGGTCCCCCATGGAGGGCAGCTTCCCACTCACATTGCCAGGCAGGTAACCTCCTTTGGAGATGGTGGCCACAACTGGCTTTCTGACCATGATAGTGTCACACCAGGGGAGGGGAGTGAAGAAAAAAGAAAAAGAAAAAACAAACACAAACAAACTTTCAACTTTGGTTTCTCTAGATGTGACTGGTCCCTGCTTCCTCTTTGCTTTCACTGACTGGCTCGGCACTGTGATGCCCACAGGTGAAAACTCAGAGGTGTCTAAGAGCCTTCGTGGCGATCTAATTACCCCCTTGCCCCTCCGGAGCACCTGTGTGTGGCACGGGCTCCAGGAGCGTCAGTTTGCTGCAGCCGCGGCGGCTGCCCTATCATTACACACCAGCTCAGCTTCCTCGTGGGCTTGTATTTATGCTACCGCCTGTCACACCAACTTACTGGGCTACAATGATGATGCAAATTCTCCAGGTTTGCATCAGCCACATGAGAAAGCTCCAGCTTGAGAAAGCGCCAACATTACTCAGCTTTTTTTTTTTTTTAACAGTAGCGGGTGTGTTGCTCAACTGACCTAAAGCATTTCCCTGAACTAAGCATACTCTTAAAGAGGGGCTTAACCAATCCAAAAGAAGTAAACTGGGAACAGACTTTGTCCTGGCGGTGGCTTTAAGCAACTCAGCTCGCACAGAGAAGAGAATATGGAAAATGAAACAGGAAACGATTACTTCATTTTAAGGAGTTGCTTCTTAACTTTTAACGCGTGCATAAAAACGTTGTACGCACAACTGTTTTGACAATAGAAAAGTGCCTTAGGGCTGCTTCGTTTGCAGCAGCAAAGTTTAGACTTTATAATTTGTATTCTACTTACTTCCCCGGGTGTGTTTCCTAGCAACAGTGTCAAATCTAATATTTACAAAGCTAGAAAGTTTCTGCACACCAGAGCCGTGGCCACGCACAGCTCCACATGAAGAGACGCAATTATTTCTTAAGACCTCTAATGCACTGGTGTTTAAGATCGCCATCTGAGCTCGAGAAGCTGAACCACCGGCGACAGGAGAAAATCGTCACTTTGGGATTCTCGTCAGCACAGCGCGATTGCCTGAACTAAGTGGAGGAGTTCTTCATTTGCATGTGGCTCCATCAAATTAGAAAAGACTCTACTGTGAATCTTAGGCAATACTTACATTTGCAGGAAGGCACACCTAAAGCAAACGCTTGAGAAGGAATTCACAGCATAATAGTTGGAGAAAGGAAGGGGATTAAAGGGCATCTTTTTGGATCTGTAAGTCATTATGATTAAAAATGTGAAGTGTATTCAAATCAACAAGTGCTAAGTTTTAGCTAGCTCGAAGTCCTAAGTTCTCGGTGACTATTAACAGAAGTACAGTGTCCATTTCATAAAACTAAAAAGATTATTTTTTACATTAGGAAATACTGAAATTTTGAGGAGATGGAAGTATTTAATCTGATTTAGTGTTCTACAATGTGCACATGTACTGACACCTAACACCCTATTATAATACACACAGCTTTTATTTTTGTCTGTCAGCTAAAAAGAAATTTAAACAGATAAAAGTGCATTGAGATTGCAAACTAGAGTTAAAATGTTTACATTGAAAAGATCAAAAGTAAACACTTAAACTTGAAACTTTCTCCTTCTACCCAAGTGTCTTATAAAAGCCAAATAAATACCAAGAGAAAAGGAATCTCAACTATATCAGCTTTGGCTTTGGTTCGCTGCGGTTTGAATTTAATGAGAAGAATCCGATGCCATCATTATCCTGAAGCTACGTTCAGACCCATGATCAAATCTGCTTTAGAATCTCGGAACAGAAACAACAAACAAAACCTCTGTGGAAGGAAGGTTGACTTGAGGGGAGAGAGGGGAAGGAAGAGAGGGATGGAGAGATGACAGAGGCAGGAAATAACCTGGCTGGAGGGACTTGCAGGGACGGGTAAGATTGGGGGGTGTGGGGGTGACAGAAGCAGGTAGCAACCATTGGAAAGGAATCCTGGAAAATCAAAGAAAATGTCTATGACATGATTGTCTCATCGCACCAATAACTGAGGCCACACCATGGCCCTTTTACATGACCTACTCAAAGTCTGTATAATTTGCTTTGGATATACCAATCCGCGATTTTATAAAGCCAAAATTAATACTTTTCATCAGCTGTTATTTATTTCAAAAAGTAATAAATGGGAAATGGTCCTCATTAAATCTTGTCCAAATTCCTCAGAAAGGAAAACAAAGGCTCTCCTGCCCTCTGTTCTATTTCTCTTGCTTTTGGCCTGAATTACCACTCACATAATCCTCCTGATGAATGAACAGAAGCAGGGAGGGGAAGTCGTGGTCTTTTCAAAGGGAGATGTTAATTCTGAAGAAGTAAGAGTTTAAAATAAAACACTAAGCCCCAGGCAACTGTGTCCTGTCCTTGCCAAGGCTCCATATTTGATGACTAGATTATAAATGGGTGGACTGGAAATATTCTAAAGGAGAAAAAGTGTTCTTCCAGTTTTAAATAACATTCTCCTCCTTAACAATTTTAATTGGCATTTATGGGGAAAAATTCTGAAATTATACTAATAGCCAAGAAGTGGGACTCCCCTGTAGGGAACTAAGCCAGAAACTTTTTTAGTACTGCACACAGCTAATAAAAGCCTTACTATATCTCTTTGAACCACCCACAAATTTTCAAAAAATACAGGTTTCAAAGAAAGTGTTGAACTACCTCTAAGGTTAACAAGACTTTATAATCACCAGTGTTAACCTTATAATCTAAGAATTTGGTTGGTCTTCAGGTATGTATGTTATAAAAATAAATTCAAAGTAAATAAACTTATTGCCTTCCTCCTGCTTTTGGTGTTATTTTGAGCATTTTAGAGATTGTTCACAAACACTTACTTAATGTTTTCTATGCTCAAGGATGGTCCCAGTTCCCTAAAATCATCTCATGTGTTGTGGTAGCTAACATGTTGTGCTAAAGATGTTAGTGCCATGTGTATAAATATAGTTTATGATTTAGGTGTGGCAAACCACATAATTATTTTTCAAGTTGCAATGCATTGAAATGTGATCAGAGCTAACAGATTTCTAATAGAATTAGAATTACCCTTTCTTATTTGTTGACAGTTATAACGACAAGGACGTAAAACAACTGGCCGACATATCTCTGGCCATCTTGAAAAGATCCCCATGGAGATATTTAAGAGTCCCAGTATCACAGCACTATGCCTCATGGTTGAGAAGCCAGATTGGTTGGTTCTGCACCCTGAAGATCTTCCATTAAGCCTATCAACTACTGGGGTTTCTCACTAGGAATGCTGACTGGTACCCCATGCAAATATCAGTCACACATGGGCGGTGGAGATAAATTTGAGGCCCCTCATTAGAGCTTCTAGGAGCAGGTTGGACCATGTGATATCCATTAGCCAGGTGTGGTTTTTAGTTCTGGAAATCATTTGCAATTTCAAGTTCCATAAAATGACTTCCATAAAAAATAGATTGTATATTTGGTGAAAGTTTGGGGAGTCTTCAATATAAAATAGATGAGACATGATTTGATTTTTTATATTTGAAACAAAATCATTCTTGATCCTTCAAAGAATCAACACTGAGTGTGATGACCAGAGAAAAAAGCTCAACTAATTATTGTGCATCTCACTTTCGCGCAGAAGCTGACTGTTTTTCCCCGGTATATAGTCAAGAAACAACTATTTTAGCCTTCATGTTCACACTTCGTCTCTGTATATTGTTCTCCATTCATGTATGGAAGTGTGTGTGTGTACGTGTGTCACAACCTTTTAAAAAGATAAAACTCATTCTTAGCTTCGTATAGTTCACAGCTCTCTGTCCAGCGGCATCTTGACTGCAGTCAGGATGAAACAATGCAAAGCCACTGCAATGGTTTGCAGGAGGGGTTTTACCAACATACACCCATAGACATTCATTAATGGTTTCCTAAAGCTGGTTTCACGTCTCAACAGCTGGCCCATTGTGAAAGAGTTGAGTGGACTCCGACGTGAAAATGTTTACTTGCCTCTAGCTGAAGAACACATACATGAACTCATCAGGCTTACCTTCCTGTCTTCTAATGGCTGTCCTTCTCTGTTCATTGCTCAGTGGTCCTAAAAGGAAGGTATGTCCTGATTTGATCATCCACTCTGTCTGAAATTCCATTATTTAACATACTGATTTTGCTAACTTAGATACCTTAGCAGTTATAATAAATTAATATTTATCAATTTTTTTTCTGAGCTTCATTAGATTGGCTATTCCCTGTTATGGAACTGAATTCACAGTCCTGAAATGTTTAGTGTGCTGTGGAGTAGAAATCACTGAGCATACCTTATAATCATTCATTCCAATACTATAAGCAACACTAAGATAATGAGAAAGGAAAAGGTGGGGCTCTGGGGCAGGGTGGGGAAGTTAAAGAGCTAAGTCATGATTGATTGTGCTAAAAGGTTGATGTGTAACATACAGAAATGAAAACTATAACTACAGCAGGATATTATTTAGAGATTTGGAGACAAACAACAGAGGAAAAAAAAATCATACTAGGAAGAAAAACTGCTGTCCCTGAGCAAGAAGAAAGAGCAGTTCTGGGGGGTGATAAAAAACAAGGACATCTGTTCATTTCTTAATTCTTTAGAATACCATGTCCTTACTGATTGATAACAAATAACCCAAAAGTGGTATTTTGGAAAATAAGACAAAAATAATGCAAAACTAAAAAGTGATCAAAGTGGTTTCTAAGGCCCTTTTATTTGGGGGGAAAGAGAGGCGAGACATTATTTCCTTAGATTGGGTAGTTATTTATATGTGTTAACAATGGAAGAAAAATCACTAAATGGAAAAATGCAAGAGAGGACAGAGGGATAGAAGATGAGGATGAAGGAAGGAGAAAGAAGTAGAAGGAAGAAGAAGGGAAGAAAGGGGAGAAGATGAGGAAAGACAAAAGAATGAGAGAAAGGGGAAAGAGGGAGAGAAAGTATATGAAAGAAAAAGAAAGAATGGAGAGAGGAAAAGAGGGGAGGAGATGGGAAGGAAAGAGAGAAAAAAGGGAAAAAGGGGGAAGGAAAGTAAGAGGGAGAAGAGAAAAAGGAAGGAGGAAAGAAGAAAAAGAAACAACCAAGCAAAGAAATAATGACTCCCAAGCCATAAAAAAAAATACTAAAAACCTCAATAAATCTAAATTATAATCAGTAAAGTTAATAAAAGAGGTTGGGAAAAAGGCAAAGCAAGTTTTGAAATGGTTAAAATAAGTATACAAACATATAAATCATATGCTAGCATAATTCAGTGGGTTAAATTTACCCATTATAAGGCATAATCTACATAGGTCTTCTTAAAAAACAACATCTATCTAGGGTCCAGTTTTGAAAAAATACATGAAATTAAACAAGATAACTTTGTCAAAAAATTGTCAGGGGGGAAAAGCCATTGGTCAGGTAACAAAGTCTTCATGCATCGAGGAACACAGACTCAGAGGTCTGGAAACAAACACGACCAAATTACAAGGAACGTGGATTCATAATTATTGCTACAGCGTTCCTTACGTTTCTCTCAAATCCTTTAAACCAAAGAGACAAACAATCATGGAGTCTAATAAAGTTCTTGTTTGACCACATCTGTTCTCCCACCGCCCACCATTTTCCTCTTATTCTCTAATTTATGGTCTGCTTTGCACTGGTATATGTATTTTAGATCTTCTCTGAGGATGAGCTTGGACTATTGGGGCCACTATTCCCATAGCAGCAGAACTTTAAAACAGCTCAGAGCAGACAGCCCTAGAAGAACACTAGCCACTGAGCTCTTGATCTGAGACTGTGAAAGTCTAACACTCTCGAATGAAGCTAAAACTTAAGGCATACTTTACCTTACGAGTTCATCTTGGAGGATCACACTGCTGAAGTTAGACATTTGTTCTTGTCTGTTCCCACCCACTCCATCCTCACTCCTGCCCCTCCTGACTGGTGGTCCTGGAAGTATTTCTACCAGTGGCCATGTCAGAGGAACAGCATGTGGTGGCCAATTGAAGTTCAGGATGTCAGTCCACCAGGAGGCAACCCCTTATTAGATAATTCTCTGGTAGGCAAGGCCGGCAAGACCAGAACCCAGAAAGCCTCTTGCTTATGCTGTGGCCTTTACACAATGGCTGTTGCTATCCTTCTCTAAGATCTGGCATAGTTGAAGTGGGTGTGGGGAGATTCCCCACTGCTTGTAAGGTAATGAATGTGTTTATCTCATGGACACACCCTGTCCTACTGGGCACTTTTACCTATGGATTATTATGATTTTCTCCCTAAACTGTATCATCTAATTGATAATAATGTTAGCTTATACAGAGCTTTGATGAATAAAAACATATACAATGATACATTTCACAGTGAAGGCCTATGTCTTATGCCTAAATTCTATCTTAGATCACAGTCCAGGTTAGTGATTAAGGAGAACAATTGAACAATTGAATTAGGAGCCAGACTGGCCTTAATTCTCTTAATGCTCAAAAGATATTAACCCCTTGTACCAGTGGAGGAATATCCACCCTCATTCTCCTAAAATAAGAAACTAGCAACAAATGGGTACACATCCTAAAGATCTAAAGTAGAGCCAGCTGATTGTCTTTCCTGTACAAAGAGTTTAGGCTTGTGATTCCTTTGGGATTCCTTGTAAGATTAACAGTCTAGATAGACAGTAGAATGTTTGATTCTTTTTTAGCAGCCATGGTGTGCAGTCTCCTGGGAAGGGAGTGGCTGTGAAAAGGCGCTTTTAGTCTGCTCCTGTCCTGTTAACTCGCAATAAGTTACTTAGACCTATGTGTGTATAAGGGATGTGGGGGCAACTTTGTTTTCAATCATGCAAGGGAAATGAAGACCATGTTACTTGTACTCTGCAGGAACTTAGCAAAATCACTGTTTAGGATAGAGATTAGAATGAGCAGAGAATTTAGAAGGACATTGACCTTGGAGAATCCTTGGGAAAACAGTGATTGTCTTACTGAGGGGCCTTACGGCTGTACCCTGTACCAAGGCTTTGGTCACAAGACATCTCAGAAAATCCTGTATTATTGTGTGTTGAACACAATGCGTAATGAAGGACTAGAGTCAGGGAAGCATGTGATGCTGCCCCTCAGTAGGACATGGAAATTAAGGCTGGGGACCTTGGTATGAGGAAACACTTTAAGCAACAATCTGTAAATATGCTTGCCTCTTCTGGTGGAAGCCAAGCCAATCAAGTCCGGCCCTGTCAGTCCATCAGAAGAGGTTGGCGAATTTAAAGGGAAAGCATCAAGGGTGTGTGTGTCTGTTCCTTAACCCCCCTCAGATAGAAAAGTCTTAGCTTACGCTGACTTCCGTGGATTCCTACCAAAGCCCTGTGCTGCAGGAGGCTGGTCCCCCAGGACATTTCCTTAGCACGTCTTTCATATGTGATTCCTCATCTTACTGTCTTTTCCTAGAGGACCCTGCTCAAGGTGATCGCTACTGAGGTTGTCTCAAAGGCATCCTCAAAGGAAAGGAACCTGGGTTCACTCACACGCTGGTCACAATGATGCCCAACTCACAAAGGATTGCTGCCAGTTCTTGCTAGACTGTGGTATGACTATTTCTAAGACTTTCACCTGGAAAGAATGACAGGCTAGATTTACAAAGGGATGCATTCCTCGGTGTAGTCTCTTTATTTGGGAGTATTAAAGGCAATCCCTTTAATATTAGCAGACAAATCCACAGTCAATACTTCCCTTAAAGTAGTATATGTATGCACTGATTAGCCATTTGATTAGACAAAAAACAAAACTAAAGCATGGAAATGTGATGATGTGAAGACACATGGATGAGCTTTGCTGTAAAAATAGAATTGAATCAATGTATATGCCATACAATAGGCATAAAATCGTGGTAGATCAATTTAAAAATGAATTAGAAAACATTCTTTTATAAAACAGGGTGGCGTCCCATTAGAATATAGAGTGCAGAAGATTTATCTAAAACACTCTCAGAAAAATTTTACCATGTTTTATTCCAAACCCACATAGCAAAAACACAAGGCAGAAATAATACAGGAGCGATACACATAGCCACAGGGTCAAAAATCCTCTAATCTCTGAATTTAACTTGGTCACACAATGTGTTCTCATTCCATTCTGCTGCTGTGACAAATACCACGGCCAAAAGTAGTTTAGAGGAGGAAACATCTTAGTTCAGCTGACTAGAAATAGTTCACCACTGAAGGAAGTCGAGGCAGGAGCTAGAAGCAGAAACCACGGGGGATTGCTGCTTGCTGTTTTGCGTAAAGCTTCATGCTTAGATAGATGGCTTTCTTATATAGTCCAGTACCACCCATTCAGGGAGTGATGCTGCCCACACCGGGTTGGGTATACTCTATCAATTAGGAATCCAGACATCCCTCATCAGCATGCCATATGCAGACGTAAACTAGGCAACTCCTCGCCGGGCGGTGGTGGCGCACGCCTTTAATCCCAGCACTTGGGAGGCAAAGGCAGGCGGATCTCTGTGAGTTTGAGACCAGCCTGGTCTACAAGAGCTAGTTCCAGAACAGGCTCCGAAGCCACAGAGAAACCCTGTCTCGAAAAACAAAAACAAAAAATAAATAAATAAATAAATAAATAAATGAATGAAAAATTAAAAAAAAATTAAAAAAAAAAACTAGGCAACTCCTCAACTTGAGTTTGCGTTTGCCTTCTCAAATGACTCTAGATTGTGTCAAGTTGACAGTTAAAACTGAGACACAAGGCAATAAGCAAATGGACAACAACTCTATACAAAACATACTCGACCTTATCCATACCGAGAGAAACATTAATTCCACAGTTATGCATGTCCTCAGTCACCCAGGAATGTGGCCATAGAGATGTCCTCTTGAAGCTGGATCTATCTGCCAGACATCATGAGCTGAGCATCTAAAAGACAGGGACTGAAATAAATTCTTACATGTTACATATTTTTAATGATGACTAAAATTTACTTAGGGGAGTAAGGAGAGAAGGAAAGTTTTCCAAAGGACCACAGTTTATACACTTAAACCAAACTAGAGAAACCATGTGTGGTGGCTTACCATATCAACCAAGGACTCTAGGGGCTGATACAGAAGGACTTCACCCAGTTCAAGACTAGCTGAGGTTATATAGCAAGGTTGTCCTGGGCAACAGAGAGAAAACAAACAAGCAAAGAGTGAAAGGATTAGGAAATGCATAACTTTTTATATCAATGCAATCACTGATTCAGGTAAAAATAAGTCATCATGAACATCACAGCCCACTGGGTAAAACTTAGTTGAAAAAGAATACTCATGTAATTATAAATATCTGTGCAGAGATTATCCGTAAGTTTTCAAAGAGAAAACTCAACTTTACAACAGAGAGACCTACTTATTTGTCTCAGGTAACCGAATTAGTTGACACTGATAGTTGACATAAAAATACAAAAATCAAGTAACATCTATGTACAATTTTGTCAAAAATGTTGTGCCTGAATCAATGAAAGAAAGCAATAGAAGAAACTCAGAACACAAGGAAATTTTGCTAACAGACTGTATAGCATTTCAAAATATTCATTATAATAAAATACCAAAGGGGAAAGATAATCTAGATTAAAAAAAAACAAAGCTGGCAAAACAAAAATGAACTTCAGAAAACTTAAACTTCAAATATTAAAAATATAGGCCTGAGGAAATATTGAATAAGAATTATAAAATCAGATTATATGTGGAAAGTACTATGAGTTTTCCTACATGATCATAAAATTGTAATTGCATAGGAAAACACTGTTTCAGATATACAGATGTACCTATAAAATAAGTACAGAATATACAATTTACTAACAAATGGCTTTCTTAACCCAGTGTGTAAGTACACAAGGGTCAAATGTCATACACTATTATAGTTTCTACAAAGGTTTGTAAATAGTGCTAATCATAACCAAAAACAAAAGATTTATTGTCAAAAGTACAATGAAGTTCTAAGCAGTTTATTTAAAAACTTAAAGATCTAAGAAAATAAAAAAAATAAAAAAAACTTAAAGATCACTAACTTATAACTAAAGGTGAATTTGTGAAACATAATGTGCACTAATACTAACTAATAAGAGAAGGGTAAAAATTGCATGTATGCACGAGCATGACTGTGTATGATCTCTGCTTAGATGGGGTATTATGTAGCTACTTCCTGTAAGTTGAAACATTGCCTTCTGTAAAAAGGAAACTCACAAGACTCAGGAAGCTAACAAAATTTACAAGACTCAGAAAGCTCAGAGAGTTGCAAGGTTTACAAAGGCCCTCCCCAAGTCAGTAAAACGTTGCTGAGAAGAGGCAGTGTTCAAGCGGGGCTGTCTCCCAGTTCTGCAGAGACTTCTAGGAATGGAGGAGCTTCCATGAGTCATCAGCCTGGCTGGAGTGTCCTCTTCCTGGACAGAGCAGCTTTTGAACCGTTAAGCTTCTGTGCATAACATTTTAACAATACTATAAGTCATCCCAATAAATTCAAGGGCTCACTGAGTCAGGCTTGAGGGAAGCACTTCTTTGGTCTGTCATCAGCCGTATCTTGGGTGTGAGTAGGTGGTTGCCCAACATCCCAAGGAAAAGTCACACAACATGGGGATAAGAAGAGAAAGCTTTTGACTTGATACAGTATTTGTTCTATCTGATATGTAGCCATTCATAAATGGCTAAATTAATAATTATTTTTAGCAACAAGAAATAATTTTGAAGAGAGCAATGAAAAGTGAAAAGAACAAAGGAAAAAGGGGATGGGATAAACACAAAGACAGTATAAATATAGTGAGGAGAAATCACAAGAGCAGCAGCTCCCTTTCTGAAGGCCAGCAAATCAGTCATGTGTTTGGGCAGGGTAAATCAAAGCAGAAGGAGACAAAGCACAGCAAGTTTTAAACAAAAAATGCACATAATAACTAACAACAAAGTATAGATTTGAAAGTATAATTGCTACAAATGCTACAAAACTTATTAGAAAACCAATTTAAAATAATTTTTAAACCTATCATTACTAATATGAGCCAGAATAAATAAAAAAATTGAGTGACTTTCCTTACTGGTTAGAATTAATCAATAGTTCAAAATCACTTTTCACAGCAAACGAAGATTGGGAACTTTCACAGGGGTCTCTACAAACACTTCAAGGATATATAATTCTTAATTTATGTAAACTGCTACTCCAATAATACACCATAAAAGACTCCTTTTAATACAGGCATGTTTAGTTAACTATCAAAAGGTAGAAAGCTAGTAAAAGCAGGGTCAATGAGAACTCAACTTTATTTAAAATAAACACAAATGTATGCTATACTGCTAATAACAAATAATTTTCACATGAGAGAGAAAGTCATGAAGTCTATAGTATAAAGATATATGTGCAAAAATGTGAGGAAAGTGACTCGGGTGAAAACAAAGGAAGGATTATTCACAGGCTAGTCACCAAAAGGAAACATAAAAACCACCTTCAGGTATAAACCACTAGGCCACATTTCTCAATAATAAATGTTGCCTGAAAGAACAGCATTGCTTGTGAAAATCAAACGGATGGACCTACCTGAGGCACGGAGAAAGGAACAAGCACAGTCAAGATGCCCCTCAGCTTTGTCAGCCACAACCTTCAGGGATGGTCAAGTTCTCCCGTCAGAGACTCTAACCCATGGAGATGAGTAAGGTCCGTGGGAATTCTTTTAATATACCATGCTCTTACCAGATCTAACCTGACAAAAAGAATGTTGAAGCAATCTGTGTACAAGCTGGGTCTGGGCATACGCCAGCCAGCGACTGCCCTTCCACGGGCTTATCTCATCCACCCCAGACTCCTGATTACAAGGTGCAGTACTCTAGTCCTAGACACCAACAAAACAGCTCATCTTCTCTCTTCAGCCTCTCCTGGCTAACATACTCCTACTGAAGACGGAACAGAGCAAAAATGGAGGTGTGGGAAGTTTCAAACATATGTAACATGTCACACGCAAGACAAGACCATATGGTATTAACTAAGACATATCCATCAGAAAATATTTCAGGGAAGAAATATAGAGATCATGTTTTCTGATTACACCTCCACCAGAAAACTAAAAGGAAGAAAATTAGAGTCCCCATTCAATCTCGGGTCAAAAATACATGGTGATTGATTTAATAATTCTTAGAGGCAAAGGAAAAGTAACAATATTACATCTCAATTTGTGAGCACTAGTTACAAGCATTTTACAAAACAAGAAAAACTAGTAAGGAAGGAAGGAAGAAAGGAATAAACTTCCAATGTAAAAACTTAGAAACACTGAGTCCGGTGATCGGAGTCAGTTAAGAAAGTGAAATGGAAAACAAAAACAAAATATAGAAGCTCAATAAATTCTAACTCTTTTAAAAGTGACAAAAGAAAAGTAAACTTAAGCTATATTAGTATTACTGGAGAGACATATAATATTATCAATAATAAAGGAAACTTCATACTAATGTGATTAAATCAAAGGGTTGGGTAGATGACTCAGCAAATAAAGAGGCTTGCACCAAGTCAGATGACCTGAGACTACACTGTGGAAGGGGAGAACCAACTCCCAAATAGTCCTCTGTCTTCTGCACATGGAGCATGGAAGATGCGTACCTACAAGGTCTCTCTTTCTCTCTCTCTCTCTTTCTTACTTTCTCTCTCTTACACATACACACACACTAATAAAAATAATTAAATGTTATTAAAGTATTTAAAAAAAACAAGGAAATGCTGCTCGACCCAGTCTTTTAATTTTTGCTGAAGCAGGCATGGGCAGCCCGTATATGGCAGTACTGTTGAACTTGTCCATATTGGGTTTCATGGTCTAAGCTGATGAGGGCAACTGACTAGGTCTCTTCCTCAAGAGGGCACCGGATCTCATTACAGATGGTTGTAAACCACCATGTGGTTGCTGGGAATTGAACTTAGGACCTTTGGAAGAACAGGCAGTGCTTTTAATCACTGAGAGTAGAGATAAATGTACCAACTGTTCAAATGTCACCAAATAAAACAGGCTTATGAATATGTCAAATGTTAAGATTAACCAGCTTTTCATTTTCCTTAATAAAATTAAGGAAAATTAACACAAGATCAAAAAGCTTCATAGCAGAGGTTTTTGTTGTTGTTTGTTTGTTTGTTTGTTTGTTTGTTTTGGGTTTTTGAGACCAAGTTTCTCTGTGTAGCAGCTTTGTAGCCTGTCCTGGAACGTAGCAGAGTTTTATAATTGTTCTTAAAGATCAGTATAATGACAATCTGCGTACTCTACACTCTTAGTTGTAACTTCAATAAGAGAATGTCTTACAGGAAGGGATGCTTGCAGGAATGATCAAAAATGAATACATCACAAACAACCCCAATCCCTCCCAACTGGAGGATGTGAATTGATTGTGCTTTATTCACACAGTGGAGGTGAAAACATAAACTACAGCTTCATAGAACACCATGACAAGTCTTACCATAATGTTGAGTGAAGTGCAACCACCATTCACTATGAAACTCTCTTCACCCAGCTAGTAAAATCAAGGTATTCAGAGAGACACATGAATAATTCCTGAAAAGAAAGGAAAATTACAGGGGACAGGGCACAAAAAGAGAGAACAATTGGGTGTCAGTGACATTGTTTACAAATAGGAAAATAAATATATGGCTACCCATCTTAGACTAATCTTCCTTTTGCAATAAACCTAGAGATAGAATCCTCTGTGTCAGAGATTCTAGAAAAAAATAAAAGTGACTGCACTGTGTTGGTATTAGATACTTTTCTCATTGCTCTGGCAAAATTTCTGACAAAGGCAAGTTAGTAGGTAAGAGTTTGTATTGACCCAGCTTAAGGCAATGCAGTGTGTTATAATGGAGAAGGCAGGGCGGTGGAATGTGCGGTAAAGGGTCACAGTGCATCTATACTCAACTGGTGCTCGGCTCACTTCCTCTGTTCTTTCTATTTCATTTTTCTAGAATCCAGATCCATGGAGTCATGCTTCTAACATTAAAATTGGGACTTTCCACCTAGGTTAAATCTCTTTATAAACAATATTCCTGACATGCTCAAATCCAATCAAGTTGGCAAACAAGATAAATCATGAAGTGTATCTTTTGGTTCCATAATTACTGTATTTTTTTTTCAGTGCTAGATACAGACTTTAGGGTCTCACACATGCTAGGCAAATACTTTAGCACCAAGCCACCACCCTAAACTCTAGCAATAAGTTTTAACCAGATATTTTACACAAGAAAAAGAAAAAAGCTAGGCTTTTCTTCTCACATGTTGACAAATGTTTAAGATGGATGATGTCCATGTATTTGTAAGAATATGGAGGAAAAGAAACTTGAACATTGACCTAAGAGAATAAATTTAATACAAAGATTTTAGGAAGCCGTTTAGAAATATCCAGAAAAACTAAAGTTGTATATGTACTATAAATTAGAAATGTTTCAGAAAAGACCATTTAAAAGTTCTATATAGTTGTTCAGGACACAAAAACCCTTGTAACAGCAAAAATAGGGAAACACCATAAAAGATTTGATGCACTATGATTTGCCCCTACTACTGAAGCCTATAAACTAAATTCACATGTGTTAATATCCCAAAAGAATCATGTCAAATAGAAAAGGCAAGTTACACTTGGCATGGCCCCATTTCTGTTAAAGGCAAAAGCACACAACTTTGCATGTTGTTTATGAATCCATAGTAAAAGGAAAAGGATTTTCATGAGGATTGATCAGCTCCCAAAGGATGCTTATCTTTGACCGGGGACAAGACAAGAAGGTGACAGGAAAAGGTTTTGCCGTGATCTATGTTTTTATTTCTTAAAAGTGAATCGTACGTTTCACGTTGAAGGAAATGTGCACACTCACTGCTGTCAGTTAAACCCACATCCTGTGTTGGCTGCATTATCTGTAAGTGTTTTTGTCTATGGTTTTTGATTACATCATCCTTAAACCTGAATTGGATGGGATTGTATGACAGTCTAGTGTAACATCTGCAACTCTGCTATCGTCCCAGCAAGTGTGTCTCCATTCCCTGAAGGACCGCGCACACCAGCAGAGCAACCACTGGAATCCATGGAATGGCTCATGTGTCCAGTCTTGCCTGAAAATACCACCCTCACCTAAGCCTAAATTCCAAACTCTAAAGAGAAAAGGAGCTTGGAGAAAAACAGGCCCTGGAGGAAGCAAAGAATGGGCTCTTTTTTTGTAGTGGATTATTAAGATTATATTAAGCAAACCCAAATCATCCACAAGCAAGCATTTCAGAATCCCTTCAGCACATAAGGATGCTTCCTTAACATCTTGAAGGGCGAGTGTTATCATTTTAAAAGGTGTGTATACTCCACAAAAACATAAAAGAGTGATAAAGAAAACTATGAAGAGCAGTACGGATGAGAGCCGAGTGGATATTTGAATACCGTAACTCCCATGGTGTTCCTGTCGCACAGCTTCAGAAAGCTAAGGAAATGCGGGTCTTGATTTCCATCAAAACACTGAGTCATCCCACTGTAATCACAAGCAAGTCTCAACCCGGACCTGCATGGCTTGTTCGCAGGCAGCAGGAAATCTTACGACCTCTGGAAGGGGCCCGCCCTGCATTGCTATGAGCAGCAGATAGACAGTGTGACTAATGGGGTCATTTGTCAGGACCTGGTGTTGCATACTTCCTGCAGGCAAGATGCTTTCCCAGGGAGTTAACTGGAGGGAATGGCTGCAAATGAAAGCATTACTGGAAGGGGAAGGATTGGGGATTGCAGTCTCTTAACACAGATTCCTACCTATTATCTATGAAATGGCACAAAACAACTCACATTCATTGTGAGCTACACGCATACAACAAGAACAACAACAACAAAACCCAACATGAAATTTAGGACTGGAATTCGCTAAAATTGCTTAGTCATGTGACAGGTGTTTTAAAGAAATACAAATCAATTCTTAAGTCTACAAAAAAAAACTGTGCATTTGTTTCTCTAACCTTGGATTATTTTAAATCTGCTTGTGTTAATAATTAATGGATGAATTAATTTGACTAAACAAAGTTTTGTCCAGCTTGAACATTCTTTGCATGGTATATAAAATCCTAAGTACCCTTAGAGGGAGCACTCACCTGTGGAAGAGCAGGATGAATCCGAGCACCTCTTCAGTCTGTGCTCCTCCCCTGAGCACCTGCCCTACTATTTCTTCCTTTGGCAAACATCTGATGCCTATTCAGAAATTATAACAGGCGGGATAAACAGTGGTGCTTAATAATGAGTGTGTGTCATATACCCGACACTACATGAGAACTTTACAGTTCCTATCTTCATGAACTTCGTATGTATTAGGAAAGACTCAAATGATAAATTTATTGTAATTGTAAAGAAAACCTACAGGACTTGTAACAGCAGACGGAACGGCAGCACCACTGACCCTAATACTGGACAGGAACACGGTTTCCACAGATCTTCCTCAGTTGCCCAATACTGCTTCTCTCGAAAACCCAAGCTGATTTCTTGACAGACTTGTTCAGTCTTTTATCTGCTCTCCACATGTTAATGGGTTTTTCTGTAAGGAATTTGGACTCGTGTTGTGTAAATGAAGATCATCCCATGCCTGTACGGAGATGCACCCAGGCACCGCACACAGTTCTTCCTTACAGGGGACCAAGAAGCAAAGAGAAAGCAGACATTCCAGAGTGCTCACCTCCAGACAATCCCAGTCTAGCTTCTGAACAGAAAAATTCAAACAGAAGGCAAGAAATGGGAAGGAGGGAAGAGAGAAAGAAGATACTGAAAACAAAAGAATGTGAAAGAAAAGAGAAACGGGGCATACCTGCAGAACATTGATGGAGCGTTTCTCCCTTCTTTCTCACGCTCTGTGTTCCCCCTTAGCCCCCCACACTCATGAATGAACAATTAAAACTGATGTCATCAGAGTGCCTTCTACTTGTAGATTACCTGAGATGTAAAGCAGGGCCCCCTGGGTGCTGAGGACACTGAGGCCATTTTAAGTAAATTTAAGAAAGCTACAGGTTTGGTTTGGGAAGAGAATGGTACTTTCGCGTCTTCCAAGCACAAGAGTCCGGGAGACAGGGCAGCTTTGTTTCTGCAGTCATTGGACACCAGGGCCCCACCTCTGCTTCTTCCTTAGGCTCTGCCTGTCTTACCTTTTCTTCCTCTTCTTGCACAGCTTCAGCTCCCCTTCCTCCCCACCTCTCTGTCTCTCATAGGCACGCGTGCGCACACACACACACACACACACACACACACACACACACACTGAAAATTGTATAACTAAATGCCTAACACATTCACATAATTTTTTTTTTAAATTTCATACCAGACCCTCCCACACACACAGGGACCAACTCAAAACTGAAAGTCAAATGTGTCTGCAAATTAGTCCATTATGTGTTGATATAATAAAAATGCCTGGTACTGCGTAATTTCTATACTAAAAACAACTTATTTTTCTCATAATTTTGGTGTCTAAAGACTCCGAACACGTTGTAACAGCATCCTGAAAAGAGTTCCAAGCCTCCTTCACAGCACAGTAGAGAACTAGTTAGAAGCAGAAGGACCCTGAGCAAGCACAGAAGAGGGGAGTAGGTGGGCGGAGTCAGAGAGTGGGAGGGGTTCTGGTTCCCCTGGTAAACCTGCTCAGAAATCTACTCCTGACAAATTAATTCTTTCTGAGCAGAACCTTCCCAGTATCTTCTCATCTTCTGCTAGGTCCCATCTCTTAGAGCTTGTTCCCACCGTGGAAACAAGCTCCCAGAACAAGATCTCTGGGCACAAATCCCTCTAAGCCAGAACCTGTCTTCCCAGTCTCCCAGCCACTCCCGATAGCAGATACTTCCACCCAGAACAGCAAACTCTCTGTCTTCGCTCATTCCGTCCTCTTCTCCAAAGTCTGATCTTCCAGTCAGAAGAGTCAGTTTTCCTCTGCCTCGTACCTAGCCCAGCTTGTTCCGCCACCGAGAGCTATCTTCCTGGCGACCAAATCACCCATCTTGGTACTCGTCTCAAGAAACACATTTGTTGCACCTTAGAGGCATTCTTTCCCTGTTCCCAAATTAACAGGCTATTTTTCCCTCTTTATTACAATTTAGGAAGCATAATTGCAAAATGAAAATGCAAAAGTAAACAGAACAAAGTCTACAAGGAACATATTGAAAGGTAAAATACGCCATAATACAGTGTTTAAAAGTCCCACCCGGTGCCCTGTTCAAAGCTCTATTGAAACCATTAGACAGCTTTTTGTTATGGTTTCTCTGCAACTACCAACTCCTTAAAATAGTAACAAAAATCTAATAAATCAAAAATATTTTGTAATACAATACACGGACATGGGAAAAAGAATGCTAAGACTTTGGCCAACAGGCAGAGAGTAATAGGCATGCCAGAATGCAGGCATGATTGTCAGGACTCCTGAAAGTCTGGTAGATGGTGTTTGTCTGTGAGTGTGTGCCGGAGAGAAGGGGAGGACTGTGCTGCTAAGGCATCTACACTGAACCTGATTGGTAAAGACAGAATCTTTGAGCCACAGATAGTAACATTTGTGAAGTAGAAGCTGGAGGGTCAGAGTTCAAGGTTATGATTAGACTATATAATGAATATTAAGCCAGTCTGGGTCACATTCTTTCAAAAACAAACAGTCAAAACATAAATGACACCAAAACCCAGGGCAGGGGAGATAGCCCAGGGAGTCTTTACCGTGACAGCAAGAGAGGCTGAAATTAAATTCTAGAGCCTGTGGAGAAAGAAAGAAAGAAAGAAAGAAAGAAAGAAAGAAAGAAAGAAAGAAAGAAAGAAAGAAAGAAAGAAAGAAAAAAAGCCTATTAGAACTACATGTATCTATCCCCAGAAGCAGTGATAAATAGATGAACAAACAAAGAAATAAAAGCAAAGATAATAGAGGATGGTTTATCTCTGAACTCTACATTCTTGCATGTGGGCATGTGCCCCAGACACGGACACACACACACACACACACACACACACACACAAATCTCTCAAGAATACAGTTCCCAATTAGTTATTTTTCTTTCCCCCGGATAAAATATCTGTCAGAAGCAACTCAAGTGAGGAAGGAGGCCATTTTTGGCCTGTGATTTGAGGAAAAGAATGTTGCCAGAAGGCAAAGTGGCCATACTGAGGGCTGTGTCTGCAAGAGTTTGCTCGCATATGGATAGATCAGGAAACAGGAAGCTAGCTAGAAGCTGGACCAAGGAAAAGCCGGGCTACACTCTCAATGCCTATTCCTCGGTAGCCCACTTCTGTCAGTGAAGCCCCATCCCTGAAGGTAAGACAAACCCTCAAAACATCTGAACCAGCTAGGGACCAAATATTTAAGCACATAGTCCATGGCGCACATTTAAACCATAGCTGTGACCTTAGAATAGAGGCCTCACAGAACACCTGGGGGAAGGGACCAACAGACAGGAAATAGTACCTCATCAGACAGGAAACTGGTTAGTTCCTTGGTGATGCTCCTCTCTCATTCTGGAGCAGTGGAACAGGGAGGAGCTTACCATGTGTCAAATACTCAGGCTCTGGAACTTCCTTACAGCATCCCAAGCATCCAAGTATGATAACTCATGTTTCTATGACATGCTTTTACATATGAAAGAAAGACCTGGGAGCCAGCCATTTTTATGCATTTGATTGAATTGGGTTTTTTTTTGTTTTTTTTTTTGTTTGTTTCAAAATATAAAGTATGGGCATCCATGTCATGTGAAGTCGTCATCCTAAGAGGAAATTTTCAGTCATATAGTTCCCAAAATGCCAAATTAGGAAAGATTTCTTGCTGGCATTGTTCTGCCATGCTGCTTCCCACTCTTCAGCTGAATCATGTTGTTCTGGTTTCTACCATCTAGTTTCCTCCTATGAATCCACTAAGGACCTTTTCATAACAAATAGCCAGTTCCTCAAAGAGAACACATTAATTTAACTTACCAAAATCAAAAGAGCAATTGTGTCAGAGAACTGCACGGGGAATGCTAAAGGCTCCCAAAGCCTTAATCTCAAAGGAGTCTTTTCTGCTAAAAATCAATTGTGGAACAGGCAGGCTGGCTTGCTGTTTGTTTGGCTTGGCTTGTTTGTCTTTGCATGGAGCATTGGAAGCACACAGTGCTTGCTGCAATAGAGGAGCCTTTCATCCCAAGTGTTTTCAGAAGAATTACACAATTAGGCGGACCGTCTAGCAAGCTTCCAAACCTTGTTAAGACATGGATACTGCTCATCCCGTTTGAAAGACAGCACCATCCTCTTGCCTTCCCACCTTCCTTCTCTCTTTCTGTATTTACTAGCATCCGAGAGATCATTTCTCTCAAGCCCCCCCAATAGGTAACACCAAGGACAGGTAGTGAACTCCCAACCTCATGCAATCAAAGCTTGACTTACTAGCACTGTCCCCGTGGCAAGAGGCTGAGGTTACCCTTTCCATTTATATGCCAGCCCTATGATCACGAATTCTCTACCCGCCACCCAGTGGCCCTATGCCTAGGAAGATGTTATCGCTTGGGTTTATCCACACATCTCTCCTCTTGTGACTACTGTTTCAAGAAGTAGCCAAAGAAGCATGACTCTCCTGCTCCTTTCTTTCTGGTCTCTCTTGCCTCCCACTTCCCGGTGTCTCTGTGGTGACACAATGCCCACGCAGGTAACCAACAGGAATCCTGTCATCTTAAGATCCTCAACCACAGCTGCAGAAAGAGAATGTTTACACCCTATGATCTTTTGTCGGAGTTTGACGCCACAAATGTGTGAAAGTCATTTGCATTGCACAGAGACTGTGCCTCAACTTGTCATCTGTTCCCAAGGTTGCGATGTGACATAGAGTAGAATTATACTCTACCGGCATAGCAACGGGCAGTACCAGTGAGCCATAGCTCTAGGTGGGCCAGAAATCACAAGGATGAAAAACTGACACCTTAAAGTAGACTGTGTTGCTCAGCTTTGACCTTCACAGGGAAGGTGTGCTTAATCCATTTGCAATGGGGATCATTTCAATTTACTATGCATTTGTCAAGAAATTACCCTATCTATACAAGCTAACATAGCTACCAGTTTCAGGAATTGAAGTACAGACATCTCTGAATAGATATTTATTCATCTTACCACTGAGAGCAAGTGAAAAATGAACCTCTTTAAATGAAATGGATACAATTTTAAAAATCTAATCTGATGTTGAAAGGGAAAAGACAGGCTAACTCTAAACTCAGATTTCTTCAGTGAGACTCCTAAATCTGGGGTCTTACACAAATTACTTAACTTCTATAAACTCATTGCCCCTTGCAAAATAGAGATAATACATGTAAGAACTCTTATACTAGTTGTAAAGAATAAATGAGATTATACAGTATCAAATCTGAGTAGAGATTGCCATGCATTCAAGCTCTCAATAAATGCATGCTATTGTTTGCTATGGCTTGACTGTATGTCTAGAAGGTAGGTATTTGGAAGCCGGCCCTTCCAGGAGTTACTTAGGTCATAAAGTCTAAGTTGATAAATACCAACTGCCATAAATTATAAATACCAATTATAAAATATCTTCAGACTGCAATCTTCCTCTTTCACTTGATTCTATACGTGTAGTCTTTCTCTTCTTTCACCTTCATGGAATGATGCAGTTAGAAGTCCTTGGTCAGATTCAGGTCTAGACCTATAGACAGCAAAGCCATACAAGTGGGATGCCCAAGGCCTCGAGAACCCAGCCCACACCTCCTTGTGACCATAAAGTGGCAACAGAGGTTTAAGTAAGATTATTATAAAATTTAAGATTTAATATTATTTCCCCTGTTGAGTTTTAGGCTTTTCTAGAACGAGTGACTGCTCTTTTCTTGCCTATTTCTTCCTTTTGGAAGTGTCCTCTGTCTGTCCTGCATTGGATTTTAGAAGGGATAACTTGCTTTGTTCCAAAGCTCATAACGAGGGCGAACATGCCTTAAGATGAACCGGGCCTTTAAGATTACCCCTAAGTTAGACAAAACTTTCCACACTGAAACTTGGTGTTATTATCAGGCTGTTTTGGAGCTTTAGAATTAAATAAATGCACAATGCATTTTGCATGTGAGAAGGACTTTAATTTGAGCAGGAGGATAGAGGGCAGGAATAATACCAGGCTACAAAGTTTGAATGTGCCCTCCCCACCCCCAAGCAGGTGTTGGGAATTTAATCAACATTATAGTGTTTAGAGGCAGAGACTGATGAGGATTTAAGTTATCGGGGACCCAGGCTCATAAGTGGGTTAGTGACAATCTTGAAAGGCTTAAAGCTCTAAATTTATATCTTTATGGTACACATCTACCCTCTACCGTGGGCTGACTCAGCAGGGGGGCTCCGGCCAGACTCCAGCTCCTCAACTTTGTCCTTCCTAGCCTTTAGAACTCCAAGAGACATTCTTTTTGCTCTTTACACACGACTCAGTCGTAGGTGTCCTGTCACGGGAGAGCAAGGTGGACCAGAGACAGCATTCTTACTGTTCACGGTTCAACTGCACATCTGAAGGTTTCAAACCATCTTCCCTTTCATGTCTACAGATCACTAGAGCTCACAGCATAGATGCCGGAATGAGCTTCTGTTTGAAACCCAGAGTCCTTTTAGCTTTCTCCTCAGCTTTGAAGAGCTCTAGAAGGTCCGTCAGTTCTCCTCTTGCCTCACCGCACCGCTCCTCGAATGCCGCGGTGTGCCACCCGTGGTGTCTATGCTGCTCTTGGTGGATGTGTCCTCCTTCCTGCCTCATCACACCCACTTTACGCTTTTGTTTTTGATCTAGAACACACGAGCATCAGAAATATGCTGGCTGCCTCTCTTTGCCTGGTTTCCAGTGTTAGGGATTGAACCAATGATCCCACACATTCTCTCCAACCCCCTGAGGGATGACTCAACACCCAGCCAATTCGTGAGCAATACAGCCATCCCTGCCCACTCTGAATAAACCAGCCTTTACTCCATAGACAATCCCCAATGACTCCGCTTACATGGCTTCTCCAAACCACTTTCTTACCTCCTGGGATGCTTTCCTGGGATGCTATTGTATACTTTCTGCATATCGTATCTTCCTTCCCCACCCAGATATACACTCTAAAAAGTCCGGCCATTTTGTTTGGTTTTTTTCATTGCCATATCCCCTTTGCCTAGAACAGTGCCACAGAGATGTAAGTTATTCTAGCTCCCTTGTTTAAATTGATGCTTTTCCTTTATTTCTCCTAAGGGAGAGCCTAACCAGAGCCCATCAGTCACACAAATCTCTCCTCCTATCCTTCACACACCATATTCCCCACTGTCAGAAGCCAGTAGTTTATGAAACCTTCCTCCTAATATTTTTTAACACATCCCTAGCTCACACACTTAAGCTCATAATTTTCACAGGGAAAGGCCAAATATGGCTTGGAAATATACCATGAAAGTAGCATCTCTGAAATTTGATAAAATTCTCTGTTTTAATAGGTCCTCTTCCTCTCCTGATGTTTTACTTTGCTCACCATACATCATCTCATTCAGGGTTTATGAGACTCCGATGGGGTGCATACCACAATCCCATTTTACAGATGAAAGAACAGAGTATTTAGGAAATTTAGGGCTACAAATCCCGTGAAGAGTCACTTGAACATTAAGCTGTCCAACCCCAGGAGGCTATGCTCTTGCCCCTTCTTTCTGTCCAGGAAGAATGTGGTATCCATTACAAAGTTCTTGAAAGCTAAAAACCATACTCTCTTTTCCTATGATCCCTAGAAAAAAATTAGTAGCTGAAGTATATACGAAAATATTTCTGCTCTGTTTCTACTCCAATCAAGACAAATGCTTTCTTGAAACGCTTCTTATGTGCAAACTCCAAATATAAACCCACAGCAAAAGCTCCTCTGTGTCATAGTAGAAGGCAGCCATCGCTCCTGCAGAGGAAACAATGGCTTAGCAATCATCCAGATAGCCATTAAGATTGTAGTCAGACCCCAGAAGACACAGATTCATAAAGTTGACTAAGTAATAGAAGCAAGTCATTCTCCAAAGAATGTAACATAAAAAAAAAAAGAAAAGGGATGAAACAACAAAAACATTTAAGTTACTCTAGGTTCTCTGTGCTAAGAAATTAAAGTAAAAACAGGGAAAACATTCTGTACTTGGCTTTTAAAAAGTTGTATCTTCTGGATGAGCAGTACCAGATGTCACATAACGCTCTCCATGTTGGAGTCAAGTGGCCATCACCAGGTCCTAGAGGGGCTCATGTTCCTGTTGCAGTGTACAGACTGCAGCTTCCTAAGCAACAAATGTTCATGCCAAATGTTCATGCCCAAGGAGTGTCCCTCAGAGCCCAGTAAGGGATTACCAGTTTAGAGGAACATGGCCTATATCTCATTCCTGCCTCTCCTTGAGATCATTATTTGAGCTTCACAAACGTGTTTTTTAAATCTATTCCCACCTCTTTTTCCCCCCTATCTGAGAAATGTCAAATAACCAAAGGTATCAGGTTGATGCCTTTATTTTTCCAATTCATATTTTGAGTTAACATATATCTTTAACACTTAACACATGGAAATTTGGAACCTAATAAATAGAAAAATGTCATCTTGTTGAGTTGACATTGAAAGATAGATCACTTTTGGTGATTTTTCAAGGGCACTTTGTCCCTAGAATCCAGGGTCATCCTCCTTTTCCAAAAGCATCGACCCAGAAAATACTTGATCTCTTCAAAGACAAGCAACTAACATTTATCCCTGAAGTTTGCCTACTTTAAGCTCTTGGAGAATAGTGATCATGTGCCTGCCTGGCTGATCACTGCACTGTGCACTGCATGTTGCTCTTGTTGACTAATAAGTCTTTTAATTGACTACATTATAATATGCTAATGAAATATTTGAAAACAACATTTAATGATCTTAAGGTATTAGATGAATCATAACCCATAACATTTAATAAAATTTAACTGTTTCTTATTTTATTGCCCAGAGCAAATATTCAGAAGACACTGATCTCGTCTTTATTTCTAACTAACTCAGTTCCCATTTTAAGCTGCTCTTCCTAAGCTGGAAGAGCTGCACACATAAACTAGGACACCTTTGGAGGATTGCATTCAATGCATATTCTTAAATGACATTTATTTTAAACAAAACCAAGTGGCTAATAAAAATGTTTTCATTAGAAAGTTATCCTCAAGACCTACTGTGCTAATTAGATTTGCATAACTGTCACACATACCAGAGAGAAATTGTCTTAAAAAGAAGAAAGATTTATTTGGACACACAGTTCAGAGATGCCAATTCCTGACTGCATAGGTCTCAGTTTGGGGTCTCTGGTGTATAGAGCACATCAATGAACGAGGCCCATTCACAGTATAGCCAGGATGGAGAAGAGAGAGAAGGGGCAGGATTCTACAGTCCCCTTTGATTGCACACCTCCAGGGACCTCATTCTACATGCCATGTCCCAGTGGACTTTAGAAGACATTCCAGATACAAATTGTAACATATATGTAAGCAGGGTAAGCAACAAAGAACTCTCTGAAGACAGTGATTCGGTAATAGCTGGTTTCTAAAGGTAAGTCTTTGTAATAAGTATGACATGATTTACTTTTCTGGTCTTCAGATGCTACTAAAACAAGGTTTAGATTCACAAACAATTCTAATGGTCACTGTTCATTTGGTATCAACATTGATGACCTCACCACAAACCTACATGCAACTGGGTCCTGCTTAAATTTACATTCATTTAATTTGAAGTCATATTATTGAGATGATCCCAATTATTAACTTATGGAGGGCTTGCTATGTTCCCTTGAGCATTGCAGGCTTCATTTGTCATCAGAAGAGCATTAGAAGTTAACTTAGTGACATCCGATAAATTTTATATATTTCTTCTATTTAAAGTGCTTGGTCCCTGTCCCATAGTAAGAATGTAAGGAATGCTAAACAGGTATCAAGTGCCCACTCACACTTCACAGAGAGTGTCTCTGAGTTACAGGTGGTCCATAGTCATGCCCTCATCTGCCATCCTCTGCATAACTGATATGACACTGGGAATGGTAAGTATAAGAGAAAGGGCGTCCTGTATTACTAGGTTCTTTTCCCATCAATTTCTATCCCCTGCTCTCAGTTTTGTGACTCTTTCATCCAAACTGAAGCATTCACTCTTGGAACAAAAATGCTTCTAAGACTTAGAAAGGTAACTAAGAATTAGAAGATTCTAGAAGTTGTCAAAAGTTACAAGATGTGGAAGGCCTCACCTACGCCATAAAAGCAGTAAAGTTTTGTTCGAGTTCTTCAGGGAGCACCAGGAAGGTATTTTGTGTAAGCTGGTCTCCATGTTTGGGCAGGCTTCCTCAAAATGCAGCTGCTCTTGGCTCACTAATGCTCCTGTAAAGAACTTCATAAATGTATTGGCTCACCCTGGCGGGCTTGGGTAGAAGCATTTCATCAGCTTGCCCTAGGTGACTTATCTGGGATGAACAGACTTTTTTTCACATCTCTACAGAAAAAGTCACAGAGCTCTCTCCTCCCAAACCTCTACTTTGTGCTCTCTTGGGCATGTTGCCTAGTTTGAGACTGACCACTGGGTCTCAGTACAAGATTTGTCCTACCACTGGAACAATTTCAACTGAAATACGTTGCCTCTGATATCTAATTGTTTGCTTCAAGGTCTATCATATTTTTTGAAGCTTTCTTGAGTTTGTTCCATCTCTTTTCAATCTCTGACATGCCTATAAAATCCCTGACCTCTTAATATTCTGCTTGTTTGTCTTTTATATTGACAAGTATGCTTAGAAACACACCTGTCTCTCTCTTTATTGGATTCCAGGGAAACAGCAAGCTAAGTGGAAGTCTTGGGTGCTGCCCTGTACGGTGTCACAATTTACGGAAAGTCATAAGCTTTGGGGATGTTTGTATCAGAGATTGCCAGCATGTGTGAAAAAAATAAGGATCCTATCACTCAAAACTATGTTTAAAAATTGATTATATGGTTCAAATTCTTAAGTAGACTGAGGATTGCATAATGGTGAAATATACCTCTAAGATTCAGAAGTCTTCTATAATAGGAGTGAAGTTCAAGAATACAAACATACACTTCCACCTGCTTAATAAAGTTCACCTTGTGTTCAGTAGAATGTATAATTACTCAAGGAGCCCATGGTATTCAAATAATCAGTTACCTTGGGATTTAGAAAGCATTGTGCCACGATTCAAAACCTTTATTGGAATCATAAGGAGTTTTAATTATGCTACATCAGAAAGACTATGAAATGTTACATGGGCTTTCAGTACCAAGTAATATAAATTTAATATATAAATCTGCATTTCCCAACACTAGATTTTTACTGGAAAAAAAATGATAGCATAGTCTTACATTCTAGAAAGATCCTCACAGAAAAGCAGAAATATGACAATCTAAAACCACTGAAGTCCAGCTCTCTCTATCCATTTTATACTGCTTGTTAAAGGGGCTCCAGGCAAATTATTTATCATGCCTAGGTCTCAATTTTACTATTTGAAAACTGAGTAATTTATTTCAATCTAGGCTTCATTTGAAATTTTATCATTTTTGCTAATATTCCATATAATTAGAGACTGAAAAATATACTATATATGAATTATTAGTTGAGTCGCCACATCCTATATTTAATCCACATGACATTCAGACTTTATAATTAAAAATTAATGCTCCTATGTACATGACTGCTACAATCACTTTATAAGCTACACTTTGCTGAGCAGTGTTATGATTTATCACACTTAGGAAGGTTTCTGGAATAAACATTCCCTTCACCTGTAAGTAAAAATATTCCCCATTATGCAAGCTTTAACAGGAAAACAAAATATACATACCTTTTAAGGTGCGAGTTTGTTTTAAATTAACTAATAATTTAAAAGAATTGTGAAAAGCAAATACCAATTCTGAGAGGCAGGAGTAAGGATGATGCCACGTTGGGGTCATTTGTTCCCTTCTTAGGATATGAATGTTGCTGTCAAACTCTCCCTTCTGGACCTCTGTTCTGTTTTTAACCTAGAAATGCTAGGTGAACTCAGAGAAATGCCTGAGAGCAACCCCAGCACATCACCTTGGTAAATCCCAGCCATTCCCATGTGTGGATAACGTCACAGATTTCATGAGCGCCATGTTTCTTTGTGCTGATTTCTGCCCATATCACCTCTGCTATGTAATGGTTTGTGCAAAACATATCCGGACTGGAGAAAGATCAGCACTGAGGCCCAAGATGCCAGGGAAGAGTGCTGACTTATGATAGATAACTTATTTCAGATAACACCAAAGACTTGTTCAGCTGGTCCTGGTTTCTGATGCCTGTCAGCTGTGTGAGGGTGCAGAAATGGTAGCTGCTTCTTCAGGAAGAGTCACAAATAAGAGCTTTGAACATTTTTTCCCCTTCAAATGGGAAGCCAACTACCAGGGAGAGTGGAAATCAAATTATTTTTGCTCCTCCCTGCTAGCCACTTAAAAACAGATGTAGAGTTTGTCTTGCTAAGGAATTTCCTAGCAACTACAAGTAACTCCATTTTTAAAGTAAAATGAATGTGGACAGTGTCCCTATAAACATGTCAGCTCCTTTCTGGGTTTGTCCTGGTTTAGCTCAGCACGCAGTGTCTTTGCTTGGCACAAGCTGGAGGGGTCTTGTGAGAAAGTATTAAAGGAAACATTGCTTGATGAAAAAGTCAAAAGGTCCGAGACATAAGGATTGTAAAGAAAACCTACATGTGACCCCATTCTTCCCTTCTTTGGCTGCTGGACTCAGGTGTTTATAGGCAAATTCTTACTACTAGACAGGAAATGACATAATTCTCCATCTGAACTATTTCAAAGCAAAGGAATTTTTGTTTCGTGGCTGAAATACGAGTATCATCAGTGCACTAAAATAATCCAGTAGTCCTCATTGAAAATTTCTAGATTCTATCTCTAATATTACTATTTATTCTTGAGAAAACTTTTCCAGGGAGGTAAAATTTTGAACTTGTGTGGCAACTGTGTCTTTTTAAAAAAATATATTTACAACCAATGCTATCCAGTTTTAAATCCCTAGACTTAAGGACACCTATATAATTTTTAGAAAAATTACCCAGTGACCTGAGGACAGGACACAGTTCATCAATTGGACGTAATATGTGCTGACCAGAACCAGGCCTGCTGAGTCAATTAGAAGAGACATAAACTAAGATCTAGGCTGTGACCAGCAGGGATGGAAACTCGGATGCTGGGCCAGTTATTTAGTATGGTGCACACCCTTGATCTTCAGCTGTCAGAGCAACTTGGGGCATTGTGGGTTTTTTTACATTTAACAAATATCAACAGGTATCAAAACAAAATTTTGAAAAATACTTCTTCCAAGCTAAATGCCTTTACTCTCGTATTATTATCCCCGGGCTATCTCATCACAAAATAGCCAAGTGGAAATCAGATATTTTGTGGTCATATGTCAAAAATAATGTGCATGACTATAGCGTACATGGCAAGTCCCCAATCATCTGCAGCACACGTATGTATGACGGTTCTAAACCATGCAGCTAAACATTACTACACAGTTCAGAATTTTATCTTTTTCTTTTCAAAGTATGTGAACCAAGCACAAGGTTGGCAACTTGTGGGGTCATAAACCACAACCTTCTACGTACAACAACCAGAAATAGAGGTAGGTTTTCCTCCTGTTTCTGGGATTAATTCTGGGGAACTTGAAACATCAAAGCAAGCCATGTTTAGAGAGAAAGGAGAGCCCGTAAGTGCTAACATCTGTGACCCGTGTCCCCATCACAACACGGGGTAGCCACAGCGAGGAAAGAAAGCACAAATTCACCATGCTCTCAGGCAGGTCTTCCTGTTAACGCCGATCCCCTGCGTGTAGTTAAGGCTGCAAGGAATGCATCTCCATTGGCCTCTGTGCTTGCTCCTCAATAATAACAACAAACTCTCCAAACATTACTTGCCAAGATATACATTTGTCCAAAGAAAATCATTGTTAGAAAATGGCATCCTATTCAGTGAGTACAATTAGAAGCACAAAGCGCCCAAGCCTTCTACGAATCCTCCTCCAATATTGTTGAAATGTCAAAATAGGAACTCCTGACATTCATGGATTATTGGGTCGCTGCATCTAAATGGGAGAGAGAGAAATGGAAAAGGCAACGTAATTATGTTTGTCCACGGCATTTTCTATTCTCAGAAGTGTTTTAACTCGTTTCACTGTATTTAGCTATGGCAACAACGCCATATCATAACTTATTTATTAGCATACACACAAAGCCTTCTCTGCATAGCAATCTTCCCCTGCCCCTGCTCCCTCCCCTACTTTCAACTTGTCTCTGTTTTTTACTTTCCACACACAGCAATGAGAATGCACTCCAGAGTGGCCACTCACAAGGAATTCACTTCTGTGCATCTCTGGTCCAAATCAAGGTTGACATGTCAGCAATTTAAATTGATCCCTACTGCTGATTATCTAAACACCCCAACATGTCCAGTTGCAGAGGAAGAGTACCCGCCACAGGCTGAGCCCATACCGTGTCTGTTAAAATGGATCCAAGACGACTTCTTCAGATGCAAACTCACATCCATAACACAAATCCATTTGTGTGTCCATGTGACCATTATTTATATTACAAACTCAAAAGCACCAAATAAGCCACATCAGGACTCAATGTGGCAAAAGGACATCTTATTCCCCTGATGGAAAAGAGGCCTTCCCAGCTAGGTGTTTTACTCTTAGTTAGGAAGACTTAAACAGGAATTTGAATCTGAAGTTTGTCTAGTGCTGGCTTCATCTGAAACTAGAGGCATTAGCAGCTCATTCAAGGGCCTTTACAAATCTCCAGAAGTTCAAAAGTAATTTCAATATTTAATTCCTCATCTAAATGAATAAGCATGAGGTGAATATCAAACACACCCAGTTTTATGGATAATTGCAGCCTAGAGTGTTTCATAAGGACAGAGACTGCCCCAGGCATCCTTGTTCAAGGCATCTTGAAGTTTCTCTTGGCTCATCATGTATGTGGATCCTGGAGTGCAAGTATATGTCACATATAGGTATGTTCACCCCGAAAAACCTGGATGTACATGTTGATTTATACAGGGCTTGAGGTATCTTTTGGAGGAAAACATAAAACTTACAGAAGTCTTTCTAAGTACTGCCCGAGCCCTCTAGGTCTAAGTGAGAGAGCCAGATGACCCTGAGGTTTTAGAGGCAAAGACAGTTGGGCTGACAGAAAGACTTCCTGTCAAAAAAAAAAGAAAGAAAGAAAAGAAAAACAAACAAAAAACAAAACAATCCCCACCAAACTCACAGGCAGCCATGAGTGCTTTCCAGAGAAAAAAAGGGAAGAAGAATGCACCGTTTGTTATAAATGTAGACAACAACATTTGAGGCTCAGGGACACCCACTGAGCTAAGGAGGAACAAAGGAAGGATTGCAGGGTCACAAGATTCTGGAAGTTTAGCAACTTACTGATGCTATCGCTCCCAACACTAAAGACTGCCCATCCCTTCCCACCAAACCAGTGTAGTGTTACTGTGAGTCATAAGACAAAGTTCAATGGGGATTTGAACTTTGTCTTATGACATCTCTATAGTTTTCAGTCAGTCATCTGTGCAACTGCCTTGTGAAACGCTGTGGCAGACTTTTAGGAGTCTACTCAAAGGCTACTACCCTGTGATATGACACTTTGGTGGATCTGATGGCCCACTTATAATGCAAGCCAGTTTTGTGGTCTCTGGATCCAGAAACACGTAGTGGAGAAAATGAAGGCAAATATGAAGTTTACAGAGGCAAAAGCTGGAATGCAGGAAAGTTTGCCAATCGTTAGACAAGCGTAGAAGTTGTGGTTCTCTTGAGGAACAGAACAGACGGAATCAATATATGTTTGGGACTTATTATGGTGCTGCTAGTTCAACAATGACTGTGTCCCAAAGGAAAGTCTGAGAACCCAGGAATTGCTCAGTCCATGAGCCTGGATGTGTCAGCTGGTCTTCAGTATGTGATGGAGAAGTAGGCTCTAATGCCAGTGAGGGTGAGGTCAAGAAGGCAAAAGCAAAGGCTTCTTTCTTTCTTGTCCATTACATAGACTGCCACAAGACGGTGTGACCTACACTTAGGGTGGGCCTTCTGATTGCCTATGGTCTGGATTTAAGATGAGTCTTCCAACATCAAAAGATACCCATCTAAGGTAGGTCTCCTAACCTCAGGTGATCTGGATTTAAGGTGGGTCTTCCTACCTTCAGTGATTAACTAAACATCTCTCACAAGGATGCTCCTGGGTTTTTAATTAGTTCCTCGTGTAATCAAGTTGACACCCAACAATAGCCATCACTTAGCTACTGCTGCACAGCCCTCTTCCCATATCTGTCCTTGGCTCCAAAAGTCACTTCTTCCTCTGGTGCTTCAGGCTTGGATAGCAATAGCAGTGTGATACAAAGACTGTGATTCAAGACTGTCCTATGCTTATATTCTTCCCACACTGGTTTAATTCCCTTCTAAAACATCTTAAATCTCTTTTCATTTTGATCTTTTATGAACTCAATCATAAAGATTGATAAACTTCACCCAAATTTATGGTACCCCTCAAAATCATTTGGGGATAAAGGGATCAGGAAACTTCTACATACCAAATCCACATACAAAATGAAAAAAAAAAAACTTGTATGTACCTAAAGGGAAAAAGGGGGGATCTCAAATGCTCAACTGTACTTAGACTTCTGCTTAATCCATAGATTTTCTCAATTCACCCCTCCATTGTGAGGTCTCCTGCCAGGGTAAAAGCTGGGGGGAAGTCCCACATTCCTTGAACAAGGACTTGAGCTCTGGAAAGCCCCTGAGAATCTCATTCCTCTAACCTTTCTGTTTCTGTTCTGCAACAAATACCAATTCCCATGAGAAAGACTCTAATGTAGCTGCTAGAACTTTGGTGAGTAAAGGCAGAACATTGAGAGGCAATGGAGTGGGGCTCTCTTATGACTTTATGTTCAGTTAAGCAAAATCATTCACCTCTTTCCTTTCACATTTTTCCAATTCCAACTTCCTGTGACTATGCAAATAAGATTATGAGATAGAGTATATAGGACTCCCTTATATTTAATCTTCAAAGAAACAAAGAAAAGTATGTTACATATGATTGGAAGTATACTAAGGTATTCATTATTTATCTGAAATCCAAAGCTAACTGGGCATTTTTTTTATTTCTTTGTTTTTGTTGTGTCTTTTTGTTATGTCTAAGAAAATAGGGATGGCTTTTAAGATTAGAGGCTTTCTAATCCATCATCCCACATATAATTCAGAAGTGACCAGCGAGGGGAGGAGAGAGTCCTTGATAAGAAATAAAACTGAAATTCTAAAGTAGCCTGCAACAGACTGCAATTATCTCCAAGAAAGAGTGACAGTAAATTCAGGTGTGCCACAAATCTCATTAAAGGGTGACACAGAGAAGACAAAGTTCCAGGCTTTTCAGTGCTTCCTGTTTTGGATGGTCTCAAACTACAACACATTGTTGATACCATGATAACCAAATGCGACCACAGATTGCCTTTAATTCAATAACAGACATACCGCTCTACTTGCACACCAGCCACTCTAACCCCTATGAACAGATGCAATGAGACATTTTTGGAACAAGAGCCGTGACATTCTTTGAGGACAGATGCAAAACTTTTAATATGAATTCAGAAAGATCAGCGTAGGCTAGAGACACACCCAAGAGCCAAGTTAGTGTCAGAAATAAGGACTCTCACCCCCTTTTTCAAGGCTGCCCTGTGGACACAGATACATAGCTAGATGTTCAAGTGGGGATCTTCTGCCTACTGCCTTGATGGAATGTGCTGAAGATGCTGATGCTGATGCTGCTGTAGTCTCTAGGAGTTTTTCTGTGAAAGATGAACGTGTAGGGAGTGATACTTAAACACCAATTCACTCATCACTGTGTTTTTAAACTGAATATCATTTTAAAGAAGGAAGAAGAAAACATATAACAGAAGACATAGCTGATAACTTGAAAGTCTTCTCTAAAGAATTTGATAACAGCATAAAAACAATAAATAAATAAATAAATAAATAAATAAATAAAACAGCAGGCTCACCACCTGTAATCATTATAACAGGTGACACAAAAATATAAGAAATCTTGGATCTGTGACAGGAGATAAAACTTTGGGATCTTGGTTAAAATGGGTCACTGAGAGAACTAAAGATTGGTACCAAAATAAGAGAAATGCTCTTTTCCTCTGTGCCCCAGAGAATGACGTATACTAAAGATGCCTGTAATAAAATTCCATATGCAAGATCACGACATACCCAATTTTAAAAACAAATGACAAGGCAACGAAATTCTCCACTGAATTATCACATTTTGATTACTTAATCTAAAAATAGGTTTAGAAATCATTTAGGTGTTGTAGAATCAACAGTCAAGGCTTATAGGAACAGAGCACCCAAAGGAAGTCCTTAACTTCCAGCCATTATCACCTGCCAATATTGGGCTTAGCCTCAATAAGCTTAATGGAGGTCTGAGTCTCAGCCCTTTACCCTGAGACAATACCTGGTTGCAGGAAGGACCACAAACTGAGATTACCAGAGCACCACTCAAGAACAGACCATCCAAAAGGAAATTTCTACCTTTCCAGCCATTGTAGATAGGATCACCAGCCAACACACATTCACCAGGATACCCCCAGACAAATATCAGCCAATCAGGGTTCCTGAACCTTAGAAACCCCTTACCCCCACCTTTACTACTATAAAAACCCAACTCTAACTGAGCTCGGGGCTCTCCAATTATTCCAAGACACTGGCTCAGCGGCTAAAGATGCTTTCTTGTCAAGCCTGAAGATCTGAGTAGGAACCGCACAGTGGAAGGCGAGAACTGATTCCTGAAACTGTTCTCAGACTTCCACACACTTGCTGTATGCTGTGGTGGGCATATGCACATGGTACACACACTCGTAACGAAATAAAGGTAAAAGCCTACTCTTGAGAAAGAAACTGTGTGCTTTGTTAGTACAAGAGGATGCCAGACTAGAGGATGAGAGTGGTTGCTATGAAGAATGAATGATTGAATTCACACATCAGGCAATTTGGGGGAGAAAAGTTGCTTTAGGTACAAAGAATAGTGGCAATTTTTCAGAGAAAAGGAAATAAAATAAATCCCCAGAACCTTCCAAAAGGAAAAAACAAATAAGATTTAAAGTATTGTAGAAAGCAGTATGGTTGTGAGACACAACCAGGAGACCAAGTTCTGTATGTAAAAGCAAAGAGCCTTTATTCTTATACAAGTTTGCAAACTTGTAATGAAAGACCCCCGGTGTGGGGAGACTGTCACTCAATCCTACAAGACCCCTCCAGTAACTCATGAGAGACTGTCCTTGCTGCAATCACACGATGTTTATTGATAGGTTCCAGTGCACTGGGGCCAAAACTCATAACCCACGCAAAGGAGGAGTTCTAC
>NC_022009.1:100529995-100568019 GCF_000317375.1 Microtus ochrogaster
GTCTTGGAGTGATCAGAGAGCCCCAAGTTCAGTTGAGGTTGGGTTTTTATGAAAGACCCGGATAAATCCACACCACTCTAGCAGGAAGAAAAGAGCCAAAAATCTAGGTAGGGGTACAAGATTACTAGGGTTCAGGACCCCGATTGGCTGCCTTGCTGAGAAGCAGGAGTGTGTGCTGGCAGGTGATCCTACCTACAATGGTTGAAATGTTAGGAATTTCCTTTGGATGGTCTGTTCCTGGGTGGGGCATGGGTGGTCTCAGTTTGTGATCTTTAATGCCTTATGGTAAACTGAGACTCAGGCCTACATTCAGCTTGTCACACCTGGGTCCTACACTCTTAAATGATGTTTCATTGCATGAACTAAAGACAACAAGCTAAATAAATAAATTTTAAAAAGTCAATGAAATGATTCCTAATGAATTGATTCTGCTAAACTCATAGTCCAGTCATCAGAGAGGCTTCATTCAGCAACTGAAGGCAGCAGATACTAAAATCCACAGTCAAACATTATAGAGCCCAAGTTGGAGATCTTCACTGGGTTCCTCCTCTTGGTGCTCAGGGAAGCCTGAGGGAGAAGGAAAGGAAGAATTATGGGAACCAGAGGGATCAAGGAGAGCAAGGCCTGCAGGATCAACTAATCAGGGGACACAGGGACTCACAGAGACTGAACCGGCAAACACAGCACCTGCATGGGTTTGTCCTAGGTCCTCTGTATAAAGCTTATGGTTTGGTATTTTAAGATAACTCCTGACAGTGGGAGTCAGGGTGTCACTTTTGATTGCACTTGGGACCCTTTTCCTCCTACTGGATTGCCTTGCCCAGCAGCACTGATAGGAAGATTTGTGTCTGGACTGCCGGTTATATAATCTGTTTCTACAACTGGTCATGTGGCCTTAGCTGGTATTTATAGGTACTTTTCTCTCCCACTCATTCTGTATTTCCTCTACCTTTTACAAGCACCTCAATAGGCCTTGGTTCTGTTTCTGGTGGAGTGACCCACACTTTCATTCCTAAAGTGTCTGTGCCCTCTGTCATCCAGCCTATATTATATAGTTGTTTTGCTTTTTTTTTTTAACCACAAGATATAGTAACACCAAGAGATGCCCAAAAGAGTTTCCTGTACTCCAAGCATAATCTTTTTTACCTCCATTGTGGAGAAGCAATCCAATTTCCCCATGGTAATCTGGATCAATCACCCCTCCTAACACTGTTATTCCTTTCTTATCTCTTGGTTTAAGGGTGTCAAAAGTCCAAAGTAGCCAGGGGGAAGTCTTAGCCTCCAGTTCAATAGATTGTTTGTTATAGCTCCTGGCAGGAACACTCACCACTCTCCAAAACTTCTAGGCCAGTAGAACTTAAGGTCGCAGGAACAGGAAGCACAACTCTCCGTAATGGTTCACTAGAGGTTACAGTGAGTGCGACTATTATTCTCTTGATTCCTGGATTATTACAAAATGAAAAATAAACATAATTAATATGCCGGCTCACAATGAACTACTTGTATCCTTATAAGAGAAGATTGTCAGTCTTTATATCACATTACCAAATCTTTCGCTAATTGAAAACTCTACTTTTTATGTCAGTGCTACTGTTAGCGTGTGGAGTGCATGATGTATGTGCGCACACATGTCAGTGTTACTGTTAGCGTGTGGAGTGCATGATGTATGTACGCACACATGTACCATGTGCATGTGTGGCACCGGAGGACAATTTTGTGGAACCAGTTCTCTCTAATTTTGCATGCAGGTTAGAAATCAGGCTCAGGCCTCTAAGGTGGCAAGCACCTTTACCTACTGAATCTCATTACCAGACCCTCATCAGAAGCTTTTGTTTTCATAATTGCATTTATTCTGGTACGCTCTCAAATTACAAAAGAAATCTGTGGTGATTTTAACACAAAGGATAATACAAATATTGTAAAGAAAGAATAACAATGTTTACATTCTCATCGCCTTCTCCAAGTTGAGATAATTAGTATTTGTATTAACTGTAAAAATTCACGTGTTTTGTTTTCATAGACAGATGTGATAGATAAATTTGCAACATATATACATATATTGGTGACACCTTTCACAGGCATTTAAAAACTAAAAACAATTAAAAAATAACATGTCAGGGGCTGGAGAGATGGCTCAGAGGTTAAGAACACATCCAGAGGTCCTGAGTTCAAGTCCCAGCAACCACATGGTGTCTCACAAACATTTGTAATGAGATCTTGTGCCCTCTTCTGGCATGCAGGCATACATGCAGGCAGAACACTATACATAATAAATAAAAATATTAAATTAAATTTAAAAAATAATGTATCAGAAAAAGAAAAAATATAAACTTTAGTAGTAAAAAATCTATTATTAAGATATGGTCTTAAACTAAGAATTGTACATTAAATAATTATATTTTAAATATGAAGCCATTAACAATGACCCTTTATAATTCTTTTAATAGTCCCTATACTTTATATTATTGATGATCCAACAATGTTCTTTTTTTAATATTTATTTATTTATTATGTACACGGTGTTCAGCCTGCTTGTATGCCTGCATGAAAGGAAAAGGCACCAGATTTCGTTATAGATGGTTGTGAGACACCATTTGGTTGCTGGGAATTGAACTCAGGACTTCTGGAAGAGCAGCCAGTGCTCTTAACCTCTGAGTCATCTCTCTAGTCAATCCAACAATGTTCTAATACATCTTACTTTAGCAAAGCAGAAACTTTGTATTATTGCTTTTATAATAATTCCTATTTCAAACATCATCAGAGAGAATATGTGAACAGTGAAGGCACCATGTGAACATATCTGCTCTTTCAAAATCACGGCTTTCTTCTAAACAATAATAAATGACAAAAAGTGAGAGACTATAATTTTCATTCTGGTTTATATCTAAGGTAGAGAGTAAAAAGAGGTGTCGATGTTCAATTATTCAAATATATTAACTTTTGATTGCTGGCCTGACATAGAATCACTATTGCACAAGAATCTTTGCGGTGATATCTGTGACCTTAAGTCATATTTTAATGAGACTTGGAGAAAAAAATACAAAATAATATAGTTGAAACAATTTAGTGGTTTTAATGAGGAAACATCACAGTGCCAAACACAAGCAAAGGTGTGAAATTATCTTTTCATTATTAAGTGTGAATCTTGAAATTCAGGGGTCATCTACATGCTTAATGAACTCAAGAAGTTGAGAAACCTAATCGTTTATAACTGAAACTGTAAATAGTTAAGATGAATTACTCCAAAATATGCGGAGAAAGGTCTAGAAGACATCTCTTGAATCTGGTCTAAGAAAACAGTCAGTCTCATCACAATAAAACAAAATGAATGCTAAAAACTTTATTTATATGTCTTTGAATTCTTCAAAATATTTTGGCGTCGTTTTATGACTAATAACAAGCAACACGTTAACCCAAATTTAAGTATACATCACCATCACTTTTTGTTAGTTTGTTTAGTTTGGCTTTTGTAGAAACAGGGTTGTGAATCAGCAAGTACATGGGCATTGTTAAAATGACTTATTGCTAAATTGATTACACTGACTTATGGCTAAGTTGACTTTCGCCAAGTTCACTAAGTTGACCGTTGGTGAGTTGGCTTATCTGAAATGGTCACACTGACACATCATACTTCTTTGTTTTCCTAGAACACTGAAAGCAGCCCACAGGCAGGAGCCACAGCTTATCTGAGGCCCATGCCCTGATACCTCAACACACTCAGCACCACTTGTTGAGTGAACCTGGGTTGTACAAGGAAAGTCTAGGCTTAGGGGTGGCTCAGTGGCTAAACCTTAAATTACTACTAATTTACTTTTTGTTTCTTTCATATTAACTGACCCTGATCCCAACTGCATGAGTCACACAGCACAAATAAAACCCCATTATCTTATCAATAAAATGAATTGCTGATATATACTACCATTAAGTCAATGCTCCATAAAAGGAGCAAATGTTGGCTTAATATAGATTGTCTTAAGACACGTGAAGCCGGGCAGTGGTGGTGCATGCCTTTAATCCCAGCACTCGGGAGGCAGATCTTTGTGAGTTCGAGGCCAGCCTGGTCTACAAGAGCTAGTTCAGGACCAGCTCCAAAGCTACAGAGAAACCCTGTCTTGAAAAAAAAAAAGACACCTGAAAACCAATTCTGTCACCTCCACTCAACCACATAAAACCCATTACTCTGCCATATACACAGCTGTGAATTTCTCTCTCCTAAAACAACAGAGATGTGCCAGGAATTCTATCAATATTTCTTAAGAGAACATTTCTAGATTGTGAACCTGTTTGTTGTGCACAGAGCCCTTGGAAACAGCTTGTGCTGGGAGCTCACCAGCTCATTCGGGCCTCTAAACCATTTCTTCCCTACCTCCTCCATCCTTGTGTGACTCGCTGTCTTGATGTCCTGGCTTACCACCTGGAACTGACCCAAGAAGACTCCCTGTTTCAAGGATGCACCTCAAGCTGGAGTGCATGCACCGAGCATCGCCAGATCCTCAGGTCTGGGAAGACTCTAGTTTTGCCCATTCTGCTTCTTCCATTGCTGCTAAAGCTTCATTAAGTGTTGGCTGAATAAGCAATGCGTAAGAAGTACACGGAGTCCAAAAGCACCATTAGCAAGTGAGACTGGAACTTTCTGTTCTCTACATGGCTAGCTCCTTTTAGTATGCTTTTCTTCCTAATCCACCTGCCTACCAGCCCCACTGATGTACACGCATACGATTGTATTGACTGTACTCTTCCCCCTTATTTCAAAGGCAATTTGAAGTACAAGATATGCTATTGCTTTGTGTTGACTTGTGCTCCAGGCATGCCATCGTTCTTTCAGTCTCTGAATAAATAGGTCACTATTTTTTTTTTTGTTACTAGGTTCTAATAAAACAAATGAACAAGACACTCCAGTAATTTCATATACTGACTGACCGGATGCAATTTCTGGGCTTTTACTCTTGAAGAAATGACTGCTCATAAGTTAGGATTTTGACCTGCCTCTATGAAAGTTGGGTTTCAGACCCTTTAACTATGCACCAGAAGGTGTTTATTGAGCTTTTAATTGCCAAAACTATCCTCACAGTGAGAGAAACCTCGGGTTGAGCAAGTATAAGCAAAATTTATCTAAGATCTTAAACTTAATTAAAAGTTGTTATTGAGTGCTTGCCTATGAAAGAAAATGCCAGGTATTGTGGGACATATAAAGATACATGAGATAATCTGTCAGTTTCAGAAATTCAGCGATTATAAAGGGTTCAAGACAGCTGCTAGAAGGAATGAGATGAGTTATGGTAGTTACATATGACACACAACGATTTCCTCAGCTGAGAAGCAAGCTAAAAGAAATGTAAATCATTTAAAAAAAAGAAGCAGCTGAATGTGAAAACATTTAATCAAGGTAGTGCAATAAATCAAAAAGTACCTCATATATATGCTTTTTCCTTTCAAATTATCAAAAAGTAATTTAATTATCACACCAAAGTTATATGAAAACTATGCTGTAGTGACATGGTAAATTGTTTTTAATTTTTTTCTTACGTTTATGTGTGTTTGCCTACACAAGTGTCTGTGTGCCACAGGCATACCCAAAAAGGCATTGGATACCTTAGGACTGGAGTTACAAATGGTTGTGAGCAGGGGCTGGGAATCTAACCCAGGTTCCCCAAAAGAGCCTCCAGTATTCTTAACCCCTGAGCCATCTCTCCTGTCTTCCTCCCCGACTAACTAAAGTAGGCTAATGTTAAATACACTTAATAAGTTAAGCTTTGCTGTTAAATTAGAACTGGGAATGTAAATATAAAATCCTGCAAACAAAATAGAGATTAATTACAAATTCAAACGCATTAGCACTGGGCGAGTGGTCAATTAAATAACTAATTATGCTGAGAAATTAACTGTCTGCTTCAGTGCATTACCACACCCACCACCCACCCTCTCTCAGCCCACACAGGTGTCCCATAGCTCCTAAACTTCTCAACCAGCTCAGTCTTAAACACACACACACATATTCTTAAATATTCAGTTGGTTATATATTCACTCTATAAGCACAGGAAAGTGATAACTTTGTGCCAGGGACTATGTTAACATTTATTAAAAAAAATTAAACAGGAGCTGGGCCATGGTGGCACACACCTTTAATCCCAGCACTTCAGAAGCAGTGGCAGGAGGATCTCTGTGAGTTCGAGGCTAGCCTGGTCTATAAGAGCTAGTTCCAGGACAGCTAGGACTGCTACACAGAGAAACCTTGTCTCAAAAAACCAATAACAACAACAGAAAATTAAAAAAGGAAAGATATATACTTACTGTCCAGTCACTCTCCCCTTTTTCTTCACTTGCCCCCAACTTGGCTTAACTTATTTCTTCTACTTAGACTTAGTCCCTGGATGATATCATTAAAATTAAAGGAAGAAACTGAATTTCCTTGAGAGCTGTCAACTCCACAGAGTTAAACAAAAGCCACACCTTAAAATGATGCTCCCACAGAGATAGGTAGGAGTTCTGTCTTGCAAATTTCTATCTATTTAATCTAAAACCAAAACTTAAACACACACATGCACACACATATATTCAGTACCTTGAACAAGAATACAAACCAAGATCCATTTCCATTCCTAACCAAGGATCTTTATTCCTTCCTCTGTAGGAGAAAAGGTTCATTAGGAATCTGTGACTTGAGGAGAAACTCAGAAGAGATCACGCTGAAGATAGTGGGAGCCAACTGAACTAGGCGAGCCTTGGGAGTGGTAAAACACAGGCAAACAGTTGGAGGAGACCCCGTGGGGCTCAGGGAAGGAAAAGTTATTCTGCTCAGTGGAATGTGATGGAATGACCCTGAGAGCAAATCCCAACTGGGGGACACACAGGCACTGATGGCACTGTGGTCTCCTAGGTCCCATATGGACATGGTAGACCAGATTTGTGAGGGTTTGCTGGTGTTAATTAAATCTCTCCCTACAGCCCATGGTAACAATGCTTGCTTGTTAGGCTGTGTATTTTGCCCCCTCTGGGACAAACTGGTGGTTGCTGTTTTTAATCCTTTCATAGTGCAAACTTGTACGGTATGTCTCTGAAGTCTTGAATGTAAGCATACAGGTATAATTCTGGATTTGAGTGAAGCCCAAACAAGGAAATGGGGACCACAAGAAGCAGCACCACAAGGCATACATTAGATATTTACCTTTCTTAATTTTTTTTTTGTCTTTTGCCGTATCTACACTGAGCCAAAGAACTGATTTAGAAAAAAAGATTTTTTTTTTGCTTTGAAAATAATGTTTTTTTTTTTAAAGAACCAAAAGACACATACCTGAGGCAAAATAAAAAATATATATCTTTCTCCTGGGCTCTGATCATTTACAGCTCTTACGTATGATTGCTTTCCCCAGGTGTAATAATTTATTGCCTATTAGTTCACTATGTCGAAGGCTCACTTTCTCTCTTTGACTGCATTAGGGGTAATGAACTGTTTCATGGGTAATCACACCATCAAGACCTATCCACCTAAACCCTAAAGCCTGAAACCTCAGCTGTTTGTCCTGCAGAGAGAAACAGAGCAATGACCTGCCCAAAGAGATCCGAGAACCTCTGGAGATATTAAGTTTAAGCTTAATAGTGAATCATTAATAAGTAAGATGCAGTACAATTATCAATATGAGGCCCATTTAATAATTAATACCTTGCAAACAAAAGAGAAATGAAGTACTAGGTAGAATTAGGCAGAGGTTATATTCAGTTCCCCTTGAAGAGCCTGCTTTGAAGGGGAATTCACAAACTGTTTGGAATTATGAAAGAAGCATTTCCCTGAAGCCCCAGTGGAAAATCACTTTGCATTTGGGACTCCGAACACTAGTCTATGTCTGTGCTCACAAGCATCCTCTGTGCTCCATTCTGAAGGCACAACTTTTCCCATTTAGTCACAGCTTTCTCGCTTTCGATGAAGTACCGAAAGGTTCAGGTGTATGTGTGTGATCAACAAAAAAAATTTAAAATTCTTAAAATATGTCACCTTAGTTCTGTTATTCTTACTAGCTTGGATTTTCAGGGCAATGTGTGTTGACAAGAAGTTCCAAATCTACTGGCAATTCTATTTTTCAGTGGAATAAGACGAGGCAAGTAACATTTATTATTTACCACGGTAGATTGATTATCATAGTGGGTATTTCATGGAATTCTCTTAATAAGCCTCTGTGGCCACCTTTATTGAGCCCTGCTCCTAGACCAGAAATTTTACCTTGAGATAATCTAAGAGCAACAGTTGTGGATTGTGAGTTCTGAGAGATTCATTTCTGGTATCCTGAGGCCTAAGACCATCACCCTTGAATCCCAAGTAACTACATCTAAAGTGATACATTTATTTAAACGTCGTTTTTAAATAAATTGCCCACAATATTTGGCAGTTAAGCTGCCAGTAGTTTGGAGACGAAGGACAGTAGAACATCCCAAGTCATGATTCAGAAAGGTTTGGCTACTGTCTGGCATTGCTGGCCAATCAATTCTTTCACCATTGATTATGAGCCTGGCCCTTTTGCCAGCCTGTGACTTCTGTAGGAGTCACTCAGCTTTATTGAGAGGTTGACTGACAGGGTCTTCCCATTGCTACCATCCGAGCAGGAGTTCTTCGAGCCTTCAGCATGGTATGCGCTGGCATTAGACTAGGATGAAACCAAGGTGGTACCTCAGGATCTGTTCTCAGCTCTAACGTGTATACGTGAATGCTTTCATTGCTTGATCTTCTAGATGAGCAACTATTTACTAGACCTATGGTTTCCTCAAGAATGAAATGGTCAAGCAGTCCTGAGTCACCTTTACCACCCATGCTTCCAGGGGTGAATTGGATATTTTTTTCTACCAAACATGTTCCGGCTCACTGTGAAAACAATAGGAAGTTCACTTGTTCCACATTAAATACATGGATTTTTGTTTGAATTTCAGAGTCTATTCACAATATTCATAGAGTCCATTTACATTGCCTAAAGTTTACAGTCAAATGTTGCTAAAACTACATTGTAAAGGAACAGTAATAAAATTAAATTCATTGGAAACTATTTTGCAATAGTAAAAGCTTTCAAACTTCAAGGTTTGCAACTCTATAGAATAAACCTTTTTGATAAACTCTTAGTAAGTACTGGAGACTAGAAATTAGGTAGTTTAAGACAGGGAGGATTCTTAGAATCTAGATTATAATTTGATTGAATAGAGCTTTATGAATGGGATTTTTCTTTTCTTTTCATAATTCTCTTTGTTCTTTGACAATGCCATACATGCAAATAATGAATCAGTCATGTCTTCTCTATTACTTTTATAACCTACTGAATACAGCTGGTGCTGCCTCCTGGAATGTTGACTGATCTTGGCCTCATCTTGTACAGGTAACCACAGCTGAATAGTTCACAAAAGTGGTCATGCCACGCCCCAACATACCTTCCAGTCCTCCTGCTGTTACGTTCCTGTGTGGCCTTGACTGTCTGTAGACCAGGACGGCTTCAGACACAGAGATCCACCTGCCTCTGCCTCCCCAAGTGCTGGGATTAAAGGTGTGTGCCACCACTGCCCAACTGCCGTTATGTTCCTTATGCCCCCTCTTCAATTATTGGGAGGAAGTTGATAGAGATGATTTATTTACACCTTAACACTCAATAGTAACTTCACCTGTTATGAGTCTCTGCATTAGCTACTGACCACTACAGGGAGAAGTTTCTTTGGCCAAAGTTGAGGGTAGCACTAATTGATATAGATAAACATAAATACTTAAGAGACAGTTTAATATCCTGTCTATTTAGCAAAACAACTTATAAATAAATAGTAAACAAATAGTAAACTCCCTTTTAGGGACTATAGCATCCCAAGCTACAGGCTTTCAACTAAGTTTAAAGTATCAGCCTTCTGTAGAATTCCTTCTGAGGAACAACCCTTAAATCTGAACCAAAAGCAGTTGGTTACTCCTATGACATTTGTCCCACTATTACACCAGTGAACACATCTTGCCTGGCAAGTCCAGCATCAAAGCATTCAGGGTTCATCGATGTAGTACCATTGATGTGCTTTCTCCTTCCGCAGCCTGCCACGGCACTTTCTGACACTATGAAAGCTGACCAGCAAAAAGGAACTTTTCAAGTCAGTTCCAGCTTGACTGCTGTAATTACATGCTTTGATGAAAATGTCTTCAGGTGTGGGCATCTCATTATGGGAGCACCAAGAGCAATGACTAGTGATGGCATGTTTATTGTCAATCAAGCATAATTTAAATTGAAAATAAACAGATGAATATTGCTGTAAATTTTAGCAGTATAATACCTTTTAATGCTTAATTATGAATAAACAGACATAATTTTCAATCATTAATAATTTCTGCCTAATAAGGTTGAACAATACAAGGAAGTCTTAGAGCTTAGAAACTCCCTTCTCAAAGGTCAGACAGGCAATTGGTGCCATCTACTATAATCAGAAAGAAGAAAGACAAAATCATAACTGGTGATATTGTATAAACTTGGTATGAAGAATTTACTGCTCAAAACAAAAGAAAGCTCGGGTTCCTATATTTGTACTCTTTCATCAGAATATCCACAGAACACCACATTCAGCTTCTTTCGGGAAATTCCCTGTGCTCTGTGGCGCCAGTACTCTCTCTAGTCATCTCTCAGATCTCAGTTCCTCAATTTTTCGTCCTGAGGCAAGTGATACTAAATTCTATAAAATGTACAGATGTATCCCTAACAACAAAATGAAGACCTCAGCCTTTTATCCACAGATGAGTGGAGTTTTTACCTCTCATTGTGAAAACTTCTCTTTGCAACAGAAGGAAACCACTACAGAAAACCACAATGAATCAGATTCACAGTTGTGTGGCCCAGTCCCAATTGCTGTATCTACCTACAAAACATTCCCCCATCTAAGGCTTGGAGAACATGCCGAAGATGAGGTAGAAAGGTTGTAAGAGCCAGGAGATCTGGAAGTTTGCTGGAAAATGTTTCCTAGTAATATTAGAAGCTACACTCATAAAGTCTCACCCACGTGACTGCCCAAGAGTGAGCTGAACAAGGAAGATATGCACATACATGCCAAAGAGGATGGGAAAAAACCCCACAAGGCCTCAACCCTACGCAAAGAATATAAACAATTAAAGAAAGTTGGGAGTTGGAGATGTCGTCTTCCAGAGGAGAGTGTTGGGGAAGGGTGCTTGTTTGTTTCCCAGCCTCCCAGCATCCCAAAGTAATCACACAGAAATCTGTATTAATTGTAATACCATTTGGCCAATAGCTTAAGCATATTTCTGGTAACTCTTATATCTTAAATTAACCCATTTCTAATTTGTTTATCACCATGTGGCTGGGGTTTACTGACAAGTTTCCTGTACATTGGTCTCCTGTGGGCGACTACATGGCTTCTCTCTGGCTCTGTTAAGTTACTGGTCGAAAGCAGCTTTATTTGTTAACCAATAAAAGCAACACATATATAGAAGGACTTCCTACACCAGAAGAGCAGACCAATTGGTTGTCTAGTACCTTATGGCCAGCTCTGAAATTACAAATACATGAATCCTTAAAAGGACTGAAAGGGTTGTATTTAGGAACATATATGCATAAGGATATATTTTTATAATATCAATTAATAAAAGAGGTCAGGAATGTGAAGAAGTGCGAAGAGGGTATATAGGAAGATTTGGAGGGAGAAAGGAAGGGAAAAAATGTTGTAATTATATTAATCTCAAAAAAGAATTAGTACCTAAAATGTATGCTTGTATTGTGAAAATCAGTCTATGGCACAAGCATCCACCTTACAGTCTAAGGTCATACAAGTGAGCCCATACCACACTCTCTTCTCTTACCCATGACTCTGCGCTTTGTGAAGGCAGACATGTCTTCACACAGAATTCCTCTGTGAAATGGGACTAGAAGCACAGTGCTCTCAATAAAGTCTATGGATTGACTACTAGGACAACTCGAAATGATTCTCTGGTTTCATAAGTGTGTTCTGCTTCTTCAGTGCTGCAGAATCATTCCCTTAGATGTGTTTCGTAAGCTTGTAATTCAACTGCAGTGGTTTTTCTGGTCCTGATAGGCAAATATTTTCCACTAACTACTGGGTGATCCATAATGCTACATTTCATTAAAATCGGTCCTTGATTGCCACCTTGTCCAGGAAGTCCCACTGAAGCTCTTGTCTCTCCACACCTGCCATTTCAGTGATGAGATCATGTCTTAATATTAATGCCTTAATACAATGCCTCATAATGTTCTTCTGTGTTCTCTATCAGATATATTTTCTCTGCAAGATGTGAGGCTCCCTTCAGGGCAGGGGTGACAACAACTCCTGTCTTTGTATCCTCCACAATGACAATCACATTGAAACTAAGGAATGTGGGTTGTTTGGTATCTTGCTGTTACATTTTGGCACAATTAATCACCTCTTCAGTCCTCAATAATTTCGATTATCTTGTGCTTTATTGCCACCCCAGCTAGCTTATTTTTTCTTTAAAATTTAAATGCACTGAGAGTCTATAAATAACTCGACTTTCTTAATGTGTGCCAGTCATTTCCCTTTTTAAAACAACTTATTTTTTTGCATATGAATGTGTTGAAACCCAGAAGAGCATGTCAGATGCCCTGGAACTGGTTCGTGGTGAACTCTATGACTTGCTGGGAACTGAACTCAAATATTCTGCAGGAGCAGTAAGTACTCTTAAGCACTGAGCTGTCTCTTTAGTCCCCATTCTCTTACCTTTACAATAAAATGTTTTAAGAGGCTCTTAATGCCTGAGGACTTTGGAGTGTTTTCTTTTAAACTTTTCTTCCTAAGTTTTGCTAATTCATATTTGGCCACAGTTCTCTTTTCTAAAATCCAAGGTACCAAATAGTATGCTATGCCTGTCTGTCTCTTTCCATAGCGGCAAACGTACTTAGATCAACTTCATCCTGATGAGAGGACAAAGCCTCCACGTTGACTTTCTGCTACATCCTTTGTTCTCTGTAGACGCATGCCCTGACATATGCACGTGTACACCCTTCTTTCTCTATAGACGTATGCCCTGATGTATGCACTGAAGAATGCGCATATACACCCTTCTTTCTCTGTAGACGTATGCCCTGATGTATGCACTGAAGTATGCGTGTATACACCCTTCTTTCTCTGTAGACGTATGCCCTGACATATGCACGTATACACCCTTCTTTCTCTGTAGACGCATGCCCTGATGTATGCACTGAAGAATGCGCATATACACCCTTCTTTCCCTGTAGATGTATGCCCTGACATATGCATGGAAGTATACACGTATGCAGGTTCTAAAAATCCCACCCAAAAGAAGCTGTGCCTCCAGACCTCAGAGTAATGGCACATCAGGGTGCTATTGTCTCCCTTTTACACCTAGAGATCATCCTAACAACTATACTTTCTGTTTTAAAATTTGCAGTGCAGAGAAAAGCATAAAAATTTTGTTCTTCAAAAAATAGGATTACAAGGAAAATAATAAGTAAAGACTTTGTTTTGCTTGTTTTACCTTAAAGAGATTATAAGACTGAAAACATATTTAATATAAGGCAAAGGAATAAAATTTGAGGGTTCAGGGTTGGTACTGGGTATAAACTTTGAAAAGGAGCATTAGAGTTTGTTAAGGGAAGGCTTTTAGGCCTGGGGATATGGTTCAATGAACATCATAGTAAAGGAGCACCTGCATTGATTTTAGAACCCAAGTTAAACAATACCGTGATAATACGCACTTGTATTCCCAGAATTGGGAGGGCAGAGCTGATAGATCCAAGAGACTCACTAGCCTGTCTGTCTAGTCCCTATTAGTAAGCTCGAGTCCCCAAGAGACCCTATCTAGCACACAGGTCGTATAGTCAAGCACCCAAGACTGGCCTCCGCCCCCACATTAATCAGTTCACACACACACACACGCACACGAGCACCATCACTGTCATCCCCACACACATGCATATACACATAAAACAGGAAAAAACTGGTGCATTAAAGACCTAAGTCATTAGAGGAGACAAAAAGATGCTGAGGAAATGCATCCGAGTGTGAGCATGGGCTTTTCAAAGAGAGATGCTGGGTACAAATTTTGGAAAGTTTTTTTACTGTGACCATCATCTGAGTCAGACAGATCACTATTTGAATATGTGTAATAGTCAAATTCTTAGTCTAGAAAAAATAGACTTTTAATTTATTATGTGGATACCTGATGACAAGCAAGCCCTGTATAATACTGCCTGTCTCACTTGCTTTACTGCTCAACAACTGTATTTATCCATCACAAATATCCATGATTTCCACTAGGAAACTTCTTGATTACAATGGCACTTTCTTTGAAGGTACCACTGATGCTTTTCTTGAAGTAATTGCTAGCTCCAAATGAAAAAAAACTGTGAAGCTGCTTTTTATAACATGGAGAAAATAAATAGAAGCCTGAAGATTAGAATGCACTAATGAAAAGAATAAATATTGAAAGCAGTATATATTTCATATGGACTATATGAAATGCTTCAAAGAACTGTGATACACAAACATGTATATTTATGCCTTTTCTGGATGAAACCTCTCACCAACGGAGTGTCAGGAGTCCCAATATGGTCAACAGCTTTGGCTTCAGGCCTCTCTCTCTTATCAGCTGTAAACCTATAATTGTCTAGGAATCTTACCTGAATCCCTACTTACAATCTAAGACATGTCTCAAGTCCTTTGTACAATTCTAGTGACTTTTGGTTTTATTATATCAGATAGCCCTACCTAAGCCTCCTCTGGGGTCCCCTTATATTCACACTTCTCCAAATAAGAGAAAGGGAGAAACGTTTCTTACCAGTCCTTCGATGTGTAACTTGAGAGGCACCTAAGCAGTATGTATGGTTAATGTTAAGACCTAACTATGACCCCACACACACACACAGAAACCCTTGCCTACTTAGGTACATCTATCTTATCCCTTCCCTGGGTATCTCTTTTCTACTCCTCATAAAGTTAGTACTAAAAAGTTCTCTTATTAAGCCCCGATTTTCCAAGTTCACACCCATGCTCTCAGGTGTACAGTATCCTTTTCCCAAAAATCTTTCTTTAAACTTTAATAAACTTCCAATCTGCTTCCTACTTTCTCATCCTAAAATTCCTTTCTGCCCCAAAGCCAGGAAAGCAGAACAGAAGTCTCTGAGAAGAACTCGGGCTGCTTCCAGTGATGGGCACGAAGCAGGTCACTTCCCTTCCTGTGGCTGACAAGGTCATCTTGTTTGTTCTGTGTTCCTGAACATTGATCTCTCTCGGTGCTCACACTCTGCAATTGTCTGTTTATCCATCTGTCTTTCACACAGTTCTGACGCTCAACCCTGCCTCAAATTAGATGTTATCATGGCACCTGCATTCCCACTTCAAATGCATTCGGTATGAGAGAAAGAAAGACCGCACTCACAAACAGCTTCCTTCTCCCCAGCTAACGGCCTCTACTGGCCAGCTGCTCCCGGATTTGCCACTGCCTTCCTATTCCCCTCTCCCATAACTTTTCTCAGTTGTCTGCTCGCTCAGTGGTCCAGTCATCCAGGACTTCTCCTTTCTCACGCAGGCTGTAGTTTTCCACCTTGGGTCTGCGAGGGTCATTCCAATTAAAACACATTCCATTTGGTATGCAGAGAAACTCAAGGTCAGGCTTAAACGCTGCTACCCCTGTGCTCCCTGAGCTCTTTGATCATAACACTAATATAGCACGGATCACATTGTGTCGTAGCCGGTGATCTATCTTTCCCACCACACTGAACCCTCTAATGAGCTAGAGCCCTCTGGTTCGTCTTTGTACCTTCAGAGAGGTTAAGTGAATGGCTTAAGATCAAAACCCTGGTAAGAAAAGAAAAGAAAAGGAAAACACAAACCAACCCTTTCATTCTGCCTCCAAATCCAGTGCTCTAGAAATATTTCTTCTAAGGTTCTTTCTGTTTTGACAAAGCACTGGAACATTTTACTAACGTCAACCACGGTAGCAGATACACACATGTATTTTTATTGCATCTTTTTAATAAAATGTCTGCCTCAGAAAAAACAGGGGAAAATAATATATGGGTAGGTGGTAAATTGCGAGGCTCCTTTTAGGAAAAGCCGTCAGTGGAAACCTGTGTACAAATTTCTGAAGCATCATCTCCTGTGGCCATGTAGCTTCCTTTGTTTTGTTTTCTTCTCCTCAATACAATTCTGGAGCACAAGATGAAGGCTAATGACAGTAGAATAAGTTGCCTGGATAGATAGTTATATGAGAACCTATTCTGGAGGAGAAGCTGCCTGCTAAGCAGTGAAGAAATCCCAGCAGCAAGCAGTCAATGCCTGGACTACTCTCTGGGCTGCACCCTCAGCGCCCCTTGCACATTTGCTGACAGCAGTTCAAATGCTCACCAGAGGGCTCAGAGGGCAGGAGGGGAGCAGAGCTTACTTTAAGGAGGCCAAGCGGCTTGGAATACATGCAGTGGCCTGAGCACAGGTCCGGGAGTCTGAGGCTTTCAGAACTGTAATCCTAGCTCAGACACTGATCCCTCCTGCACCCAGGGATAAATTACTCAACCTCTCTGCCTTGCTTTCCAGATCTTTCTAAATAGGGGTAATAATCTTGACCTCAGAAGGCTGGCATATGAATTAAACATCCGGGAGGCCTCCTCTTCGAACCCAGCAGAACTAAGCAGCCCCGGTAACTCTTTCGATGCGGGTTAACAAGAACTGTTTCCGTGCTAGAGGTGAAAGATAACTGAGCCTAGCAGCCTCCGAAGAAAGGCAGGCTCATAAATGAAAGAAACGGGAAGCCAGGAACAAAAACAAGCAAGCCATCAAAAACTTTGACTTCACCCCAAACCATCATGCCTGACTGGTTCATTCTCTGTCCAGAATGAGCACTGAGTTTGGCCCTAACAAGCTGAGGGAGGATGACTGCCTTTCTGGGCACGGAGCTACAGACTGAGTCTCAGCAGATATTCAGTGTGTTGTGAGAGTTTATAGACATATTTAGTGGGAGAAAGATTCAATTCTGATCACTAATAAGAGAAAAACCTTTTTAATATTTCGAAGTTCTGTTGAAAGTGCCATTTAGAGCTATACTGAAAAAGATTATTTTGTTAGCAATATAATTTAATACATAAAACCAAATTGCTTCCAGAGGAAGTGAGGGATGTAAGCTAGAGGATTACATGTAATTCCAATGTCACACTAGTGAAACCTGACTTTCCAATGGGGAGAGACATAATGCATTCTGGGAATGGTCGACTCCAAACCAGCATGATTGTTGGGACCATTTGGAGTCCTGGCCTCCAGTGGCTCTTCCCTGCTAGTGACCTTTTCTTGCCCTTTTGATTTGAGTTTCTGAGAGCTGTGTCAAAGTTGTTTAACAACCCTGCTTTCTGAGCATGCATTGCCCTGGCCTTGACTGAGGATCAGGCGATGAGGTCTTCACCTGTTGGCCCACCTGGCTGGGTTAGGTATAAAACCTTCGTGGTGCTGTTCAATAAAGGACTTCTTCTACCAGCAGCTTGAGAGGTGTATGCGTGTTAAATCCTGACGTCCTTCACTCGGATTCGGTTCCAGGCCTTGCAGGGGCGGCACGTGATGGCTTTGCTTCATTCTGTTTTGTTTCCCTAAGCATCATCTCTCTCAATCGGGTCTCCTCCCCTCAATTAACAGTAGAGCATAACACACAATGTATTTGTCCTTCATGTAGAGTTGAGGATCCTGGGACCTAATGCCCTTTAGTTTATTACGCTATTACTGAGATACATCCTTGAATGGGTTATCCACTGCTATGCCATAACTTAAACCCAAAATGTAAAGACGCAACCTAACACTTGTTATTTCACAACTTCTCTTGGTCAGGAATCAGGGTAGAACATAGCTGGGTCCCCTCGACTAAGACCACTCAAAATCCTGATATGGTCAAGAGGAGTTGGAATCATCGCCAAGCTTAGCAGGGAAGGGGCTGTTTCCCAGATGACCTGGAACACAGCAGGCCTCAGATTATCCACTACTACAGGGGGCAGATTACATCCAATGCCAAAAGATGGGGACCACTGAGGCCACCCGAGGGTACCACACTACAGAGTTCTACATACTACAGACTATAACTAACTCCTTTCAACACTAACAATATTCTGGAGGAATTTTCTCATTAGCATAAGACTTAACTAGTACACATTCATAGAACATTGTTATAAGAATGTAAAATTCCCTCTTAAAGTATCATAGTGATGTTTAATAACAGCCAAAGGGTCAGTAAGACCAGAAAGTGTGTGTGTGTGTGTGTGTGTGTGTGTGTGTCCCTGAGCTCCTGCAGAAGCCAGGAAAGGGTGTCAGGTGTCCACCTCAGTCATTCTCTATTTAATTTATGAAAGAGAGAGTCTTTTACTGAATCCATAGTTCACAATTTTGCCAGGTTGGCTTCAAGGAAAACTCTTCAATCCTCCACGCATGGACACATGACTTTTACATGGCTGCCGTGGCTCTCGACTCAGGTCTTCATGCTTGAGCAGCAGGGGCTCGTCCTCGCTGTTCTAGGTCTAGTGTTCATCAAAGCAGTCCTGTCACAGCAGAAACTTTTGTCTCTGGCAGTCACTTCTAAGATACAGTCTTCCCTGTCTCCATATACACTATGCTCACTGTTTCAAGGCATTGGCTATTTGAGCACCTCCAGGTTAGCCATCAGCGGCAAGATGAATTACAAAAGGTATATTTCAACTTCTGTGTCATCAGAGATAAGATGAAAAAAATAGGAAGTCCGTGCTTTCCCTTCAAACTTGGTGTCTTTGATGAAGGAGCTGCTGGCATCATAGAGAAAAATTCCCTTCCGCAAGGCTTTCAAAGTAACATGTTGGCTTCTGAAAAGCAGAAAATCATTCTGGGTCAATAGTTAGAATTCAATGCAGCATGCACTGAATTAATTGAGGAGAGACAGAGAGAGAGAGAGAGAGAGAGAGAGAGAGAGAGAGAGAGAGAGAGAGAGAGAATATAAAGAAAGAAAACTAGAGTACAAATAACAAACCCTTTCTTCTCTTTTCTTACAGGACAATGTCTTTTCAGTCTTGGGATCAACTTGAAAGTGATCAGCCTGGTGCCTGTGCTCATCACCCACTAAGCTAACAGTGCTGTGAGGGAAACTTGAAGAACCTTTGGGTGCAGCGTTGGTTTATCAGGCTGTCACAAGTGCCACCTCAGCCTAGAGATTTAAGCAACAGGGATTTATTGTCCCTCAGTTCCAGAGGCTGGATGTTTGAAATCTTTCCTAGAGCCGGGAGGGCACATCTACTCCATGCCTCTTTCCTAAGCGTGTGGATTGTAACCTCCCAGGATTTTCAGAGCACCACTCTGGGCATACCTGGGTCTACTTGCCCTTCTTGTATACCACTGTGCCAGATTAAGTTCCAGCCTTATGAACTATCTTAACTCAGTTACCTCTGACTCCAAACACACTTTCACCAAATAAGGTTACACCCTAAAAAGCAAGTGATGAGGATTTGCACACATGAGCTTAGGAAGAACACAGTTCAAACTACAGGAGACGTTTGCTATTGTTGCCATTTTAATTGCCTTATTTTTGAGACAGGCTATCATGTCACCCCAGTTGATCTCAAACTTGATTTTGCAGCTGAGGATGACCTCGAACTTCTGATCCTTCTGCCTTTACATCCTAAGGATTGTTAGGCACACACCGCCATCAATTTAAGCATTGCAGCTGGAACCTAGGGCTCTGTGCATGCTAAACAAGCCCTCTATCAACTGAGCTGCTTGCCAGGCCCCCGTAGGATTGCCGTAATCTAACAACAAAATACCGCAGATGGGATGGCGTATAAACAGGTCTGAAGCTTGGGAAGATCGGAATCAATGCACTGTTAGACTCTGGTAAGTGTTTCCTCCACAGATGGTTGTCATGCTACTGGGTCCTCAAAAGACAAAAAGTACAAGAGACACCCTACATCCTTTTTTGCAAGGGAATTCATCCCACCCATTTAAGAAAGCATTATAAGACATATAATAATTATTTTCAAGTTTCTAAAGGATTGGGCTGGAAAGAAGAATGTGATTTTTTTTTCAGGGCTATTCTAAAATGCAAACCAAAAATGAGCATAAAATGTCAGGGAAACAAAAAATTTACATTACATATTATAAATGCATTCTTTGAGACTCTGTATACCATCCTATAGGATAGGCTTTGAGTTTTGCAGAAATATAAATAGTAATATCAAAGTTTATCATTAGTAGTGACTGCTTGATGGGCCTTCAACTTTTCTTCAGTCTGTCTCTCTCTTTGGCTATTATTGTGCAGTGCAAGAAGGCAGTAACAACTATTTCCATTTCTTCTGTAGGAGCAAAACAAGATGATGAACATTCAAGACCTAGCACTGTGCTAGTTGCTAATATTGTTACTATTAACAATATTAACTTGCAGTTTCCCAATTACTGTAAGATGTTGAGCTCACTCTTGCAGTTGAAACAGTGGCTAGCAGGCCCACTCATCAGATAATATAGGAATTCTTATACTGTTGAAAGGTAGAAAACTTTCAAAGCAAGTATTTTACTGTTTCAGAAACACAGAAGAAGCTGGAAGTAGGTTGATTGCCTCGAGTTTTACGTCTTCCTATTCTGGCAAAACTGGAGTTGCTATTTCTTGATTGTATCACTCCTCAGATACTTAATTTCATAAGCTGCAGTGGTATTTTCCCATGTCATGTGTTTGTGTTTGATTAATGTGGAAAAATACCTGTGCAAACAACAACATCAATTTTAATGTAATCTTCAGTGTCAAATATTATCACAAAAAAGCAGCGCTGAATTATATACTGAGGCAGCTACTTAACACTGAAGGTCTTTAAATTTTTATTACATTGTATTTACTGTGTGTGTGTGTGTGTGTGTGTGTGTGTGTGTGTGTGTGCAAGCATACCGTGGCACACCATGGAGTTCAGAGGACAATCAGAATCAGTTCTCTCCTCCATATTGTGGGTTTTGCGGCGCACACACAAGTTACCAGGCTTGTCAGCAAGAGCCTTCACCCACTGAGCCATTTCACCTACCCATAATGCATTTCTTTAAATGTAAATCCCTTGAGGGCTTATTGGAAGAAGCATGAATTCACTCCTTCCTTATGTGAAGAAATAAGACAACACATCCCACCATTCATTCATTAATTTCTAAGCCATCAAAACATCTCCACCCCCCCAGTGAACCCTGCTATGCGTTCAGAGAGCAGTTTCCATTAAGAATATAAAATTAACACACTAGGTCGCCGCCTGTCTTTCACCTGCCTGTTTTCTACTGAATACACAAGGAGATCCTGATTTTCTAAAGTGCAGACAAGCACAGGCCATTGAAGAAAGAGGCAGATGCGCTCCTAACCACATTTTCAACACAGGGGCCTAGCAGAGGAAGGGTTTCTAAGCTTAGGACTGAGGGTCAGCAGACATTCACAGAAGAGAAGGGGGGAAAGAAAGATGCAGAAGACATAAAAACGAATATGAGATGTTCAGAGAAAGAAAGGCCGTGCATCAGAGGAAGACCTTTGGAATCCCCTTGGTTTCAGAAGGCATGATGTCTGCAGGAATATCGCATGAGCCAGGAGAATGTTCGTTGGTGCTCCAAGTCTTATACATGAAAGCAGACCATCCTGCATAACGTTTAAAATGGTAGCCAGTGTTAGAGGAGTCCACACATTATTTAAGACTTTTTACTCAAACAAATACATTTAAGACATCATAACAAATCCTTATACTGAGACAAAAATCCAAATTTCTCTATGTTGTGCTTCGAAAAACCAAACTCTGTATTCCCTTTTCTCTGCAGTGACCACAATGCCCAGTACTGTGGAAATGTGTAGCCCTGGATCACAGCACACGTCTCTCCTCAAAAGAAATGAAGGATGGTGTTATTCAACAGGGAGTGGTTTTTCCAAAGGAAACGTGAATAGGAATGGACTTGCTTTATTAAGGAGAAAAATGAGCTCTCTGTGGTTCTCTGGAGAGCATCCCAGACAGAAGCGTGGGAATCTGATAGACGCTCAAATTTTGTTGACAGATGCAAGTCTGAACCCAGTTTTCTGTTCCTTCCCTTAGTTTCCAGCTTTCTTCTTCACTCCGGTGAGCACAGTACAGTCCAAATGCATCGGTTCATTTCACGCCAGTGTGCCTTTGTTATCAACCCTCCCTCTATCTTCAGTGTCCATGCCCTTGACACCCAGGGCCCTGTTTCCCAGGTAACTGCCCACACATACCTCAAGACTCATCTCTTTTAAATTTCTCTCATGCCCTTAGTTCACACTTGGCCACTCGTCTCTTCGCCGTGTTCTTATTTTAACCCTTACCTGCTCTAAATCTGCTATTCATTTCTACACGTTTCGAAACACGTTTCTTTCTCCCATTACAGCATTTGCTATGATCAGTTCCCAGTGAACGAATGCATGAGTGTATGAATGAATGCATGAGTGTATGAATGAATGCATGAGGGTATGAATGAATGCATGAGGGTATGAATGAAGGCATGACTGTATGAATAAATGCATGAGTGTATGAATGAATGAGATCTCCTTCAGAGTTTTCAAGCATGGATTCTAGAGTTAGAACTGCCTGTTTCGAACTCTTTCTTGACTCCTACCAGACATGTGAAATTTTGGAAGTGATCTTATGACTCAATATCAGTTTTTCAATTATAAAATGGAAATCATAATAACACTATATGAAAAATCAAAATGAGAGTTCAGGGCATACTTAATACATGCACTTGGAGTCTTGGTTTTCCATATTCGTGTGCATGCACACACACACACACACACACATACACACACACTCATAAATATTTCAGTTAACATGACTACATTAAACACCACTAGTCCCTAAGTAACCTGGCTCAAATGTCAATAACTACAGTACATTCACTGTAACTTCCCTGTGTAAAAACATCAAAAATAGGTTGAAGGCCAGGAGTGGTATAATCCAGGTATGGTGATGCACCCTCTACCCACTATTTCAGTTTTTAAAAATTTTCATTTTGAAAAAAATTACTTTTTATTATTTTATTACTTTAAAAAATACCAATCCAAATTCCCACTACCTCTCTTCCTCTCACTCCCTCCACTCAACCTCCCACTCCTCCCCCCTCCAATCCTAAGAGAGGGCAAGGCACCCTGCTCTGTGGAAAGTCCAAGGCCTCCCTACTACATCTAGGTTAAGCAAGGTATACATCCAAAAGAATAGGATCCCAAAAAGCCAGTACATGCAGTAGACAAATTCCAGTGCCACTGTGAGTGGCCCCTCAGTCTGCCCCAACTGTCAACCACATTCAGAGGGACTAACTTGATCCCATGCTCATTCACTCCCAGTTCAGTTGGAGTTGGTGAGCTCCCATTAGCTCAGGAAAACTGTCTCAGTGGGTGAACCCTTCATGGTCTTGACCTCCTTGATCACATTCTCACTCCTTCCACTCTTCAACTGGACCTTGGGAGCTCAGTCCAGTGCTCTGATGTGGTTCTCTGCCCCTGTTTCCATCTGTTGTTAGGCAAAGGTTCTATAGTGATATTTAAGATAATCATCAGTCTGACTACAGGGCAAAACCAGTTCAGGTACCCTCTCCTCTATTGCTTAGGTTGTTAGCTGGGTTTATCCTTGTGGATTCCTGGAAATTTTTCTAGAGCCAGGTTTTTAAAAATTGGCCCTTGTAGAGGGTAGATAAGGGTCAGGCCTCAAAGGTCAGGTCTGAACAAGACTTGATCCCCATCCTGCAGACAGGGTCATAAGGCTGCCCCCTTCCTGATCCCAGAGTTCCCAGCAAGCTGGATATTCCTCCAGCTAAGGCTTAGCTATACACCATATTAGTCTCTTCCTTTAACCTATCAGTTTGGTTGACCCTTCCGAATCATCCCAAACACCCAATTCCTATTGCTCTTAGCCTTGAGACAGGCTCAAAGCTTTTCAGTCTTCTCTGTCAGTGATGGAGTCAGGAAAAGACCCCAGAGGTCATAGAGACCATCTTGCCCCACTTTGCTGCCCCCTCCCTACTTCTGACATTTTCTCTGTTCCCTTTCCCCTGTGTCCTGCCACCATCCTCCTTTGTCAAGGCTACTAGGACCCCTGAGGAAGCTCTACCAGGAGGGGCATCCAAGGGGTTGATTGGCTGTTAACTAATTGGCATTTGCTAGATCTGGGAACTTTCTCTGGTTAGGGACCAGAGGAAGCAGCAGGAGTGGATGAAACAAAGCAGAGCTTTGATGAAGGCCCTGTTCTGTTCTTCCCTGGCCTGGCGGAACGCCTCCAGGCCTCAGGTCTCACAGAGCAGAGGGTAGGCAAGGGTGGGGTGGGTGTGAGGTCAAGGGTCATTTTGCCAGCTCTTGGTCTGGGGCAAAAGGGTGGGAGGCATGACTTGAGTTGATGAACCATTGTGTACAGTGACAGTAGTTGACAAAGGAGAAGCAACTAGGTCCTAGGCTCCTAGTTCCTCTGGGCTTGGATATGAGGACATCCCTGGCTGGCAGCAGTGTGGCCTCATGGCCAACCAACCATAAAAGAACTAGCCCACCCCTTTCTGGATGCTGAGATGTTCACAGGATTGTTCTGAGGTGCAGTTCTGGGCCCTGACTTGGGCACTGTTGGGAGATGGGGTGGGGCTCAACCTCTTACAAGAAGGTACCCACACTGGTCTAGTCCTACAGGTCAGTGGCCAATATGACATCCTTTACTTCAAAGAAGGGCTCTGAGGATAGGCAGCAAACACTGTTCTCATCTCAAGGATGCTGGAGGAAGGATGTGGCCAGGAAGGTCTCACTGAAGTCTCAGCTGTCAACAGTCTACTCTATTGGAGGTTACCAGATAGCAAGGCCATGGACAGTAAGGCCCATGTCTCCATGTGAGGCAAGCTCAGCGAGGGACTGAGCACCAGGGCCTCTGATGAACTCAGCTCCTCAACCAGAGTGCCAGCCTGGAAGATGGCTTCCCAGTCAAAGTTACCTGTGAGGTATTCGAGCCACCCTGTCCCTCCTGGGTCAGCAGGACCTTGGCCATCCTCTTTAGCAGTGACTGCTGTGCTTATGCCCCAGCCTGCTTGCTCCTGTGTCCCAACCCAACTCCCCTGTTGACCTCCTCAAACTCCTGCAACAGCTCTGTCTTCATAGTCAAAGGCTCACCCCTAGTAATCATGCTGGAGTCCTGGAAGGCCTGGTGGGCAGCCTCTACTTCTTGAAGACTCAGCTAAGCTAAGCAGGCGCTCTGCTTACTGAGGGTCAATGTGACAGAAGGCCCTCTTGCCAGGTTCCTCCTCTCAAGGCACTTGGACGTAGCCCTTGTTCAGGGAAATGTTGTGGCAGATAGGATTCTGCCATATGGGATCTGCATGGCAGAAGTAGCAGAAGATGTTCGTCATCCACTTGAAGATGACTGACAGAGTGATCTGGGTGGCAGATCTGTAGGGCAGCTTGAACATATGTATGCCTTTAATCCCAGCCCCCAGAAAGTAAAGGCAAGTGAATCTCTGTGTGAGGGCCAGCAGGACTACATAGTGACTCCAGGCCAGCCAAGACTACTACAAAATGAGACCCTGTCTCAAAAAAAAGGCTGAGTCATACCTGATTCCTATCATACAACTAACAATGTAAACAAGATCTTATCGTCATTAACCTAAGTACAAGCAAGCTTGCAATGTTTTGCTGTTTGTCTTGAAATATTTCCAAGAGAATTTGGTGTGAGGTTTCTTAGCCAGGGTCAATTGCTCCAGGATGTCTTCAACTCCTTCTTTTCATTTCTGTCAGCTTTCCTTTCAGTGACTCCTTGTACCTTATATTGAATAACTCTCAAGGGACAACAATGTCCATCTTGCCTCTTTCTCCCCATCTCCCCAGTTAGCACCATTTGCTACTCCTGCATCTACTTAACAATTAATTCCCTCTTTCCATTTTGCTCCATGTCACACACACCTATCACAGGCAACACACTTGCATGGTTTGCTGTCTAGGAGTCCAGTGACAGATGGGCCCTGAAGCAATTGTTGTTTGCACAGTGGTTCCTGGACCATCCTAATCTCACGGTGTGTTCCCATCATGTCAAACAATAAAGGGAGAAGTTGGTCGGTGCAGCTCCATCCAGAGAAGCATCTTGCACTGTCTTCCCTTTCCTTCTCATTTTCCCCTCATCCCTCTCCTTCATCAGTATTCTCTTTCCCACCTCCTCTCCCTATTTTATATTTATCCGTAATCCACACAATCCCAGCTATGGAATCTCAACTTGACCGAGGTCACCGGGACTACCTTCTGTGACAACCATTGACCCTGAAATGGCAGTAAGAGATCTACAGTGATCCTGTAGATTCTGAGGGCCCCACTCTTCTATGATCTCCAGTTCTTGAAAGTAGGATATCTACAAGAAAAATCTCCTTGCTGGAAACATTAATTATCTTTTATAATGTAACTGGAGATGCAGTATTTTCATGTTTTCCTCTTAATTATGAGAACAGGGAAGAAAACAGATGTTAAATTATCATAATTTTTAGATAGTGACAAGGAATTATTCTAGGAAATATCAAAAATTAAGGATTGGGATTTTATGAAAAATACTTATTTTCCCAGACACTTTCTCACACCCATGACTTTTCAATAAATTATGACTAAAGACCGTGGGACAGAGATAATCTGGGCTAGTGTCCCACAGGAGGTTTATGGGGTGATTCTTTAGAAGCAGATCCTTGGTTCCTATTCAGAATCAACCACAGCAGAAGCAAGTGTGGGGATGCAGAGGCAACTTGACATTGAAAATGGCATTTTAGCAAGTTATCTGGATGTTGCTAATGAAGTCTGACATTTGGGGACCACAACTGACCGTCTTCTTCCAGTTCTGAGAAGGAATACCAACAGTGTGGCTTCTTCACATCTCTGTCGATGCTCTTCCTTCCTGGTCAAGCTCAGATGAGGCTTTTCCTTCTGACCAGTTTTTGAGAAAATACTCTCAGTACTCCTATAGTCTGCACTGGAGAAAAAATAAAAGATAGAATGTATTAAGCCCCTGAGAACTTGGCGCTATTTTTTAAGAGAACATAAATATTCTAAATGTAAGGAGATAAAGTGTCCTGAATATATAAATTACTTTCTTATAACTTAAACAATGGTAGGCATGGCCAAATTAAAGCAAAAGTTGTCTTTTGTTACGTCTAATGTAGTATAGTGAACAGCCCAGCCAATACCAAAGGAGAGCAATGACTCATGTTTAGGCCAATATCTCTGCCATAGCGTGACTCTATATATCTCGAGGACAACTTCTCTGTCTTCAGAACAATTTGAGAAGGGAATATTTGCCCAAGTCTCTAAGCATACCTGCAGATGAGCATTTCAAAGCACGTCTTCAAATCTATCTTATCTTTTCCAAGGCTCTCCCTAGTGATATTTTACAAATCACAAATATTCTGATCTTCCATGACAACAGGGCAAGACAAGAAATTATTAATATCCAAGAGTTGATATTCAAGCAATATGGTGCTGTTCAGTAATAGGAAAGAAAGAACTCCTATAGAAAATGTAAAAATCAAATTTTCTTTAAATATTGCTTTCTGCTATTTTTTCCCTGAATCTTTCCCCAAAACATGTTGGTGGGAAACTGAATTCACACTGAAAAGTGTTGTGTAGCGATGCTCAATGTTGGTTCAAGGCCACAAGTACTCTTCCTCATAAGAATATTAATGTTGATTATGACAATGTTTGAGAATGTGATTAATTTCTGAATCTTTTTGTATCCATTTTCTCTTTTACTATGGGGCAATGCTTTAAGGAGGCCTCTACCAGATGATCTTGGTGTTCCTAACCTCCACAATGGTAAGTCAATTAAGCTACAATCAATCTAAATTACAGAATGCAATGTTCTCTTAAAGTAATTGTTGCATAGCAATTTCTTCGGAATTGAAATATTCCTTCCAGGAAAGTTGAGGGGGAGCAATTCATGAGACTTGGAAACTAAACAAATGTCACATTTCTGGGAAAGCTGAACTCTAAAAGATTCACAGGGCCCTTCTCCAAAGTTATAGAAACAACAAACAACTATTGACCAGTTACGTTGCCTAGAGGAGACTCTTGGGCCTGATCAGCTGCTCAAAGTCATGCAGAGAGCTCAGGGTTGCAATTTTTGAGTCATTACCTATGTCGGGATGGGCTTTATGATGTTAGAGCTACTTTTGAGTGCTCCCTGCTCCTGTAAGTAGCCTCTTATCCACACTTTTGCTAGTAATCCCAGTAAGCTCTTAGGTTCGCATTGCTATAAGTATGTTGGTCTATGGTGGCTTGCATGTCTGGCATGGGTACACACATGTGTCATGTCTCCCAGTAAAATATTAAGATTATTATTAAGTAGCTTATTAAGTAACAAATGAAGGCACATTCAAGTGTGAATGACAGACAATCTACCCAAGCCTTTGCCAGATCTCTGATTTCATATTCCTGATGGTAGGGGTTAAAAACACAAATCAGAATGGAAACTAAGGTTTCTGGCTATGCCATCTCCAACTACTCATGAGGTACTATAAGTCAACAAAATGGCAAGACTCTGAAATAGTAATGTAAGTAGTACTGTCAATGCTACTTGGACCTGGGAGAGTTACATAAAATAGTATGGTGAATTCTCTTTAAGCATCAAGTCTTTTACATGGAAAGGAATGTCCAGATACTTCCTAACTTACCTCCAGTCACCTGAGCAAATAAACACATATGTAAATTAAAAAACAAAACAAGAAGTTGCCGCAACCAGGTGCAACTAATATGTTGCAAATGTACATGGAAGTCCACTCTGTATCTATGTAACATCTAAGCTTCATGTTTAATAAAATATGTCACATGCTTTTTGATTAATCTGTCATCGCCATGTTGTATAACAACAAACACTTCTATTTGATTATAATAAACAAGCTTTCTAGGCATAATTGGAGCTATGTCATTGGCACATGATACTTTAAAATGGTATGAAGCTACCTTTAAAAGCCTAAGCATCATTAAATGTAGCTTCCAACTGTAGTTGAAGGAGCTAATACAAATCAGGCCTCTCACTGGTGTTTTAAATGTAGAGAAAGAACACTTCCACATGTAGTAGAGTTATTTACAAACCAGGATTAAACAGCATAGAAAACAGAATATCCCTTGCATTATGGCTCACGTCAACCAAGTCAGGCAGATCACAGAAGCCCCTCACAGTACTAAACTAGCCATGATGCTGTCCCAGTATTTATGTGTGACCATTCCAGGATCTCTGCATCCTCCTAAAGCTTGTGAATCAAGGATGAGTTACCCCCAGGACTACCTCAATGGGAATAGCTTTTCAGCAGAGACAGTAGCTAAGACACTGTTAAGGGAGGATTCTTTGTTCTCTTCTCCCCTAGCTGTAAGAGTTAAGACATTCTGTAAGGGTTAAGAATGGCTCATTTGGTGTCAAACTTCCCAGAACACCTCCAAAGGCTGTCACACTGTTTTGTAATCTCAGAAAATATCCAGATCTGTCTCTCTCTCCCTCCCCCCTCTCTCTCTCACACACACACACTGACTTTGTTTTGGGTTGGATAATATACCCATTACTCAGACCTATATATGAACAAATCCTAGAGATTCACAATGTCAAGATTATCATTCTTAATTCACTAACTGGAAGTCATGACCAGAAGCAACAAGTTGATCATCACTCCATGGGGGCACAGATGCCCTCCATTTCTCAGGGATTTTCTTACTTACAGTGTACTGTCTTATATCAATTCCTTCCCCATCACACTTTCAAAATATATGACCATAATAAGAACGCCATCTAGGCTGGTTAAGGCATTTGTTCATTAAAAAGCCAACTCAGAGCTAAATGAAGAGCTCAGGATCATTAGAGGTGACAGAGCATGGAATGTCTGAAATGAGTGCCTCCCACAAGGCCTCAAATATCACCTTGGCCATTTATGACTCTCTTGGTGTCTATTTTATACACCATTTATTTAAAACAGCTTTGGGAGAAGGTCATTCAGGTATTTGGATGTGGGTTAACATCTAAAATGAACCATGGTTTATTATTCTTCTTATTGTCCATTTACTAAGGATGGTATAGTAGACGGTTGAAGTCTATGGCCTCATTTGATGAAGTGCAAAAACAGCACTTTTTTTGCCAGTCATATTAGAATGGATATCTTGATATTTAAGGCCCTAACCCTGTAGGAAAGAGTGCTGATTTTGTGCATATAAATACATCTGCACCACATCTTTCTAACTCTGGAGCATAATATTCTAACTCAGGCAGAGGAGAGGAGCAGCGAAAAGACATTAGTGTCTACAGCAATGTTCTCTTTAAATGAATTGGATCTTTAAGACAATCTTATCAGGCTTGCTTTAATGTAAGTGGCAGCTTTATGTCGAAGCACGAGAGCAGGTAGTGAAGGGTATCACACCGCACCATAAAGCTGCAGGAGTTTTACAAGCCAAGGTAGACGTCGAGATAATGAGAACAGATTCACTTGTCAGGGGCTGCGATGCCAAAACCTGAGTTTTCCCTGAGAAAAAGATATTTTCAAAGAGAATCCTCCACAATGTTTTCACTTAATACAACACTCAACAGCATTTGATCATGCACAGAAAGGTATAGAAATTAATATTAAAATGACACATCTATCTCTGCTGGTCATGAATGCCTGTGGGTAACCTGAGAGACACTTTATATGCTGATTTTTTTAACATTAGTATTTCTAAACAATCTCAAGTTTGTTCCATTCATGGTGGAACTAATTGGAGGGGCAGACTAAGATTAAAAAGGAATTGGTGCAAGATTCTGAGTGATGCTTTTGTCTTTGTTCAGTTTGCTTTGTTTTGTTTTGTTTGATTTTTTTCAGGTAGGGACTCGAATCATCTGGAATGGCTCTGACATATGCAGGGGAAGATGGCTGTAAACTTCTGACTGTAATCTCCTGCTTCTTCCTCTCAAGTGCTGGGATCCCAGGCACATACTTCATCACACCCTGATCTTTCTGAGAAGAATCTTTATAAATTTCCCCACAAGTAGAATTCAGGAAATGTAGTTACCAAAGGTCAAAGGACCAAGCTCCATCATTCAAACATCTCTAAAACGAACTAAGAAGAGTTAAGTGGTTATGGCTCAGAATAATTGATAGTGGGTGACATCAAGAATACAGTTTAAAATGGTTGATGTTTAATGAATTAACTAACCTATAGAAAGAAGGGCTTAGAGATACAAATGTGTCCACATGTTGCAGAAGTCCTCAGGAAAGTCAATAAAGAAAGAATTGTGAAGGTTGGTAGTGGCTGTCTGATTTCTTCCCACGATGCCCTCTAGGTGATGGACAGAATCAGGCAAAGATGGGAAAATACCTTTGCACTGGAACCATGGCTAACGTTTCTAACCAAAAAAAGGATTTAGGATTCTGAAAGGTCTGTGGAAGGTGTAAACTAGGAAACACTCAAGTCAGGACTATAACTAGAGAAAGGGAAGGTTCACTGACAGTGATAAACATGGTCATTGGAAATGATGAAAATAATCTATCCAGCACATGTTTAGAATAAAAAGGTTAATCTAGGACATTCTATCTGGGCTAACAAAGTCAGGAAATAATTATTGTAAGATTACAGGGTATATACAATGGTGGAGGAGGTCAATGGTGAACACCATTATATTTTAGTTTGATAAGCAAACTAGGCCAAATTTTACTTAAGAACATGGAGGGTTTTAAGCAGTGGAACCTATTATTTCCCCCCAAGACCAGTACCCCAGCTGCTCCAAATGGTGCAGGAAGATGAAATTAGTCAATTCCCTGGAAAGTCGGTAGCATTCAGCTTCAGGGCTTTGTTAATTCACCTTCTCCTGGGCTTCCCAGGGAAGCCTGGGAGCAGAGCAAGGAGGAAGAGAGAAAGGAGGAATTAACAAGCTTCCTAACATATTGCTACCTCTACGTCTTCCGAGGGAATTGGTTAATTTCACTTTGTACCTCCATTCAGATCTGCTCAAGTTTGAAGAAAGCACCAATTAAATAGTTGGTGAAGGGAGACAAAGGCAGTTGGGTGGGAAGGGAAGGATGGATAGAATTTAAATCAGTAACCACAGTCTGGGGTATTCCCCCACAATCCTCAAGCACAAGTATTTATTTTCTGAAAATATAGCTAGAACAGAAAGTTTTACATTTTGTTACCTGTTATTCAGCCTTAGGCTATGGGTAGAACTCCTGGCTTTTCTTTTCTTGTGTAACTGACTCACAGGGTTGGCAGTTGTCCTATTCATACAATAGTCAACCATGTTCCTCACAACCCCACCGCTTCCCAACAAGGGTTTTAAGGTTGAAAATGAGAAATATGTACCTGGAGGGAAGTACTGCTTTGAGTGGCACAATAATGGAAGACAGGAATAGGAAAGTTAAAAGGGTGGATAGAAGGGAAGGCTCTATGAGAAAAGTAAGTGCACATGAGGTACCCAGGAACAAAGGCCAGTATACTGTTAAAGATGACAGGAAAGAACACTGCCATACACATCCACGTGTGTCACTAGATTGTAGTGTCACAAATCCTCATTATGACCCCAACTCAGGAAACCTCACTGAAACAAATGCATAAGCTTTCTATGAAGTATTTGGTTCTCAAAATTACCTGAGAATCTCTCTTCTTGGTCCTCTTTGATAGAACTTAGAAGATCACTTCTTGTAATCATTTTTCACAAATTTGGCTCCAGTCAACCAATATTATAAAAACCCTGAGTGGGTACAGAGTATTGTTGACAGATTTCACAATAAAGTTTAAAAAGTACCACTTTGGTTCAGAACTGCAAACAAAATCTAAGTATGTGGCTGTCCAGGAGGATTCTCCATGTTGCCTTAGGAAGAGCGCTAGGCTAAGAAAGAAACTAAGACAAAAATGGCAACTTTCGTTGAGAAAAATGAGTATATAAGATCTACTGTGCAAAATTATTGGGTTGAAGGATAAAACTCTGTTCTGTAAACAAAGTGACTGGCACAACACACATCCACTGTCAATCAAATGATGACATCAGGGTGAAAGCTAGAAACAGGCATGTCTGGAGCTGAAAAGCAGTGTAAGAAGTCAGACCCTCAATGAATCTTCAAGTCAGTTTTATGTCAATACAACCTGTACACAGTTTCATAAAATTAGAGATTTGGGAGTCTCATCTCAAATATATCTAACCAGAATCCCTGTGAGTGGTGTCTAGAAAATTACTTCTGATTCTCCAGGTAATTTCAATTAATATTTTATATGATTTATATCATTTGTCAATATATTACAATGGAATGCAGAACCTTGAACCCTGGGTGTCTTGTGTCCCCATATGAGATCGTATTTTACCACTTTATTTCTATGGTCAACCAGTGTCAAACTTAGGGATATGCTTTATCATCATCATCATCATTATTTGATGTTCTAATGTTGTATCCTTAATAAATTTCACCATTTTCTCCTGAACTCTAGATTCCTTCTGGAAGATAACATGGGAACACATAGTTCATCTACTTTCCATAGACTACTATGTTGTGTGTAAACAGAGGCCTGAATAAGGTATCCAGATGTACAAACTTCCATAAAAGCGCATAAAAGGAGTGGTTAACCCAGACATAAGTGTGAGCTTTTAAGCAAGAAAGAGTAGCAAGCAACAGATTTGCCTTTCTGTCTGAAAGAACTGGAAATAGGTTGTATAAGACAAGATTCCAAAGACACAGGCAGCCAAGGGCTGTGATCCCTGCAAGGTAAAGGATGAGATCATGCCTTTCAAGCTGCATCTCACTCCCCAAGGAGCTCCAGGGCCATTGTGGAGGGAGGAACCCCTGACAGCTAAAGAGGGGTCAAGCCCTCAGAGGATCTTCTCTGGCTACAGTGGAATTAACTTAAAAATGAACAACAGTTGAGGCCCCTGAAAAAGTCCCCAAATATTTGGAAAGGAAATAATCCTTTCTAAAATAAACCATAAGTCCGTGAAGAAGCTCAGAATGAAACAAAGCTTTTTGAACTGCCTTGGCTTAGGTCCTAAGCGTCCACCAAAGTTCATGTGCTGAAGATCAGGTTCCCAATTCAGCCGGGTTGAGCAGTAGGACCTCGGTGGGTGGGGACATCATGAGGGCTGTGATCTCAGAGGGGATTAGTACTTCTATAAACTCAGATCATAATGGTTTGGAGGAAATGATTTTTATAAAAGTGCTACTTTTTTCTCTCTCTCTTCACACCCTTCCCTTTCTCTTCCTGGCCACTATGAGCTGAGCAGTGTGGCTCCACCATACACTTCCACCATGCTATGCTGCTCCAGCACAGCTGCAGGGACAAGGCCAGGGGTTGTGGACTGGATTCTCTGAAATCCTGAAATAAAGGGAATTGTTCCTTCTTCATAGGTTTGATTGTGACCCAGTCTTTAACGGCCAAGTATCTTTCCTTTTTAAAGACAGTTTTCTCAGTGATGGAAAGATAAGGAACTAAGGGATGATGCTCTGCATAGCCCCAAGATGTGGTGCTCAACACCACAGCTCCTCAGGCTAGTGATCAACTGTCAATCATCCCAGGCATCAATGGACTACCTCGTTGCTGTGTCCCTCCTCCTCTGAACAGCTAGTACATCTGAGGTCTAAGGAAAACACCTCCTTTTCTCTCAATACTCATTTCTAAGGACCCATGAAGATGGGCTCCATACCTCTTCTTAAAACACAGATTCAGTTGACATCTGTTTGATCAGGACCTCAGCTAAAACTGTAGCTGAAATAATCATCTGTCAGGCTGTCAATCATCCATCTTTACCTCAGTTTGGAGATTAGTCCAGGAGTAGTGCTTTGAGAGAAAACACATATCAACCACATCTTTAACCAGAAAATGCATCCTCAAGAGATTAAAGTATCCAGTGCCAAAAGAAATCCATGTCTTCTTTGCTGTCTTGTCAGTATAAACAAGCTGGATGATCTCTAATACAAAAATCATATGGTTTTATTGACCCATAAATATGCCGTATACTTATCGATGAATCTAAAGGTTTAAATGGCCAAAGTCATCAAGTAATACAGAAAACTGTAATTAGCCTGTGACCCAAGTACAATTTTTGTTAAATAAATAAAAAAATCAATTAATTTGTAAAATCAGTTAATTTAATGTCTTTTGCCTAATTGACTCATATGTGAAATTCAGATGAGAATAAAAGAGCCAAAAACAGATAGAAAAGAGAAAGATGAGATGAAATAATCTTAAAGAATAGAAATAATTTAAATATTTAATATATGTTTTAAAACATATTGGGTACATTTAAAAGTTTTAAAGATGAAGAGAAGGTCATTTCATTAAGCATGATTCATGCAAAAGGATCTACATATTGTTGCACCTATATTTTGTAGGGAATTGATTAGTTGCACACACTGAAAATAATAACTTCTCATGATCATGTATGTATAACACACACTACTGCCCCCTGAGTAACTCCCAACCCTACTGATAGAACTCTCATTTGCGAGCTGCTAAGAGCCGTAAGAACTCTACTTGAGAGAGAGGAATAAGACCTCCTTTCTCTTTTTGAAATCCTACCAGATACTTTTCCTGCCAACATAAAACTCTATTAGAGCTTATAGTGGAATTGCATATGTTCAAACTAGAACACTGAGTCTCAAGCTTTGTTTTCACAAATAATAGAGAGAAAAAACATCAAGTCACAGTATTTTGATTCCACAAAGAGCATTGTTTAAACTAATGTCATGGTTTAATTTGAAGAAATATTTATCTAAGAACTGCCAGGAATAATGGACCGTACACACATGTACAATCAATGGAAATCATAGACATCCACTTCAAAGGCTGTCAAACCTAAGGAGGTTTTTCAGACATCTTTTAAGGAGGTAGCAATATCCATGAAATGTGCCAAGAATATTTCTCCAGATTGTAAGTGTCCATAATACTGATCTTAAATCTGCTCTCCCTGAAAATCTCTCGCTCTGGCTACTCCCAAAGTACACATCACACTCCTGCAGTGGTGAAGTGCTACAGTCTCAGAGTTAGCAAGGGGCTGGTTAAAAGCAGCCAAACAGAATGATGGTCAAAATAGTGACTGCATAACTTTCTTGTTAAAGGATTACATTCAAATATTTGCTATCATTCTTTGAGGATTTCATGCAATGCATTTTAGAAGGCAGCCTTCTCCCCACTATACTACCAGTGCCCCACCAATACAATATATTTTGAACATGTTCATTTCCCTGTCAGTTCTTCAATTCCCACTTACCATTAAAATGCTCTTGACCTTCCCATCTCTTCACATTCAACTTGAGGCTTTTTCTTCCTCCTCCATGTCTCCCTCCCCACTTCTCCTCCTCCTCTCCCTCTTCCTCTTCCTTCTCCTCCTCCTTATTTTTCTTCCCCCACTGAGACTGGTCTCTGTTGCTCAGTTAGTCTTAGGAGTGGGGCCTGGCCTGGTAAGCACTCAACCTTCTAGAGGTCATACCTGACTCTCTTTCTCCCAACAGCTCTCAAATGCCAGTAGCTCTTCAGGTGTTGGTGGGATGACCTGTCCACCCCTCCCTACTCTATACTGGGATTTTGGTTGGGTGGAGTTGGATCAGGTCTTGTTCCTGTTGCCACAATCACCTTGAGTTTGTAAGATCATCTGCCCCATTGTTCCTAGAACCACTGAATCATTGAGGTAACTGACTACCTCTGGCTCTAAATTCTTTCTGTCCTCTTCATGGTGACGATCCTTGAGACCTGGTAGAGGGAGGGAGGATGTTAATGTCCCATTTAGGGCTGTACAGTCATTGATTCTCTTATTGTTGTCTGCATGAGCTGTTCCACCTCACCCACCATCTATACTCTTGATGCCCACAGAAAGCCTTTATTTGAGTCTTAACCCTCATTCCTTGCTTAGTACTTATATATAAAGCAAACCAATCTTGGGCTTCCTGTGACATGCTCCAGGTTAAAATTAGTGTTCTCAGGAAATCTCAGGGTACAGTCTCCTATCCCCTTAGTTCATCCACTCTGTCCACCACCTCTTGCCCCTCTCTGTTCTTTCACAGAATCTTTTTTATTTAATCTTTTTTCACTTACAAACGAGCTCCTGTTCTCCCTTCCTCCTCTTCTTCCACTCCCCCACCTGCCTCCACCCCACACCCCATCTACTCCTCAGAGAGGGAAAGATCTCCCTTTGAAAGTCAATGAAAGTCTGACATAACAGGTTGAGCCAGGACCAAGGCCCTCCCTGCAGTATCAAGGCTGATTGTGGCCTCCCACCTTTGGGAATGGGCTCCAAAAAGCCAGTTCATGCATCTGGGATAAATCCTGGTCCACTGTCAGGGGACCCCACAACTGATCAAGCCACATAACTGTCACCCACATTTAGAGGCTCTAGTTTGGTCCCATGCAAGTTCCCCAGCTGTCAGTCTAGAGTCTGTGAGTTTCCACAATCTCAGGTCAGCTGTGTTTTTCCCCAATCATTATCTTGACCACCTCTGCCTCCCCCGTTCATGTGATCTCTCCTCCCTCTCTTCAACTGAACTCCAAGAGCTCAGCCCAATACTTGACTGTAAATCTCTGCATCTGTTTCCAACAGTTACTGGATGTAGGTTCTATGATGACAATTAGGGCTGTCACTAATCTGATTATAGGGGCAGGCCAATTCAGGCACCCTCTCCACTATTGCTAGGAATCTTAACTGGAGTCATCCTTGTGGATTCCTGGGAATTTCCCTAGCACCAGGTTTTTCCCTAATCCCTAACTGGATCCCTCTCTCAAGATATACAAGCAAAGGGGTCATGACCATAATGGGGATACCCACAGAAACAGCTGACCTGAGCTAGCGAGGGCTCACTGTTTCTGGACTGATAGGGAGGAAACCTTCATAGGAGCAAACTAGGTCCACTAAATGTGGGTGACATTTTAGTGGCTTGAGCAGTCTTTGGGACCCCTGGCAGTGGGCCTAGGATTTATCTCTAGTGCTTGAACTGCCATTTTGGAGCCCATTCTTTTTGGAGGGATATCTTGCTCAGCCAACATATAGGGTGGAGGGCGTTGGTCCTGCCTCAAAGTAATGTGTCAGACTTTATTGACTCCCCTTGGAAAGCCTAACCCTCTCTGAGGAGTGGATGGGGG
>NC_022009.1:100568154-100583947 GCF_000317375.1 Microtus ochrogaster
TGTTCTCCCTCTCTGTCCCTCTCCCAACTTGGCCATCTCAAGTTAGATGCCCCTCAGCTGAAGAATGCATAAAGAAAATGTGGTACATTTACACAATGGAGTACGACTCAGAGGTAAAAACAATGATATCTTGAAATTTGCAGGCAGATGGATGGAACTAGAAAAAGTCATCCTGAGCGAGGTAACTCAGACCCAGAAAGACAAACATGGTATGTACTCACTCATAAGTGGATACTAGACATAAAGCAAAGGACAACCAGTCTATAGTCAATGACCCCAGAGAAAATAGGTAACAAAGAAGACCCTAAGAGGGTCACATGGAGGGCTGCAGGAAAGGGAAATCATTAAAGATTTTCTGGATAAACTGGGAAGGGGAGTAGAAGGAAGGAGATGGGGAATGGGAATGTATATGAGGGATCACAGAATCTTCTATCAACAGGTTCTATTTAGTTTTCTTTTGTAGGTGAAAGTTATCAAACCTTGATTTTAGCCTCAACTCCATTGCTCCAAACTCTGTGACTTTTAATGGACTTTCAGAACACAATCATTATTTAATGAATGAATACACTAAGCAATTTAGAGATCAGTGACATAGAACTCAATGAAAATATTAGGACATTTGGGGAGTAAACGCAGTTTTCATTCCCGTTCATCTGGATCTTCCTTTTCTAAACATCATTTTCTGCTTCTTCTTGTCCACCCTTCCTTCCTTGACAGCACATGTCTCTAGCTCTCTGAAACTGAATGAAGGTCAGCGTGAAATTGAAAATTTGGGAACTGGAAAGGGCTAAGCTGTATCTTCCTTTGCATTGCGTGTCACTTATTCATTTGCTTGTCCCATTAAATGGTTTTGTTTGTGCGTTGCTTAGCAATGCTAGGCATTGAATCTGGGGCTTTGTGCCTGCTAAATAAACCCTCCACAGCTCAACTACTCTCCCACCGTCCTCAAAAAATATTTTCGAAGCCAATATAGACTTTCTTGTTACTTAACTTCTCCTGGTTTATCCCACCCGTGTTTGCCCCAATGTTATTTGAACATTTGTCTGTTTTCCTCTCTGCAGCCACACCTTTCATGAAGAAACCTTGGATTATTATGGGTAATACTGAAGCACGTTCACAAGATGTAACTTAACAGTTTAGGAATTTAAGACCTCCCAGCTTCATGTTCTACAATTAAAGAAAAACAACAATCTGGAATGTAAGGGACTTTTCTAATGTCATTAATTTGGTCATTGAAAAAAACCAAATGAATTTTTTTTTACTTTTATAGATTTTACTCATTTTTAGCTTTTATGTTTACTTCCACTAACTTTTCATATACGAAATATAACAATTTATTTTTTTCTTGGTATTTCTGTTAACACTTAGAGAAAGTATTTTTTTTTACTTTTTTAAAATTTATTATTAGGGTACTAAAGTGGTCTTTAATAGCTAACTTAGTAATGCTGTCTATTATATATATGTATATATATGCTTTTTTATTGATTTTTATTGAGCTCTACATTTTTTTCTGCTCCCTTCCTTGCCTCTCCTCCCCTTTAGCACTCTCCCAAGGTCCCCATGCTCCCAATTTACTCAGAAGATCTTGTCTTTTTCTATTTCCCATGTAGATTAGATCCATGTATGTCTCTCTTAGAGTGCTCATTTTGTCTAGGTTCTCTGGAATTGTGATTTGTAGGCTAGTTTTCTTTGCTTTGTGTTTTTTTTTTTTCTGAGGCAGGGTTTCTATGTACCTTTTGGAGCCTGTCCTGGAACTAGTTCTTGTAGACCAGGCTGGCCTTGAACTCGCAGAGATCTGTCTGCCTCTGCCTCCCGAGTGTTGGGATTGAAGGCATGTGCCACCACTGCCCTGCTTCTTTGCTTTATGTTTAAACACTACTTATGAATGAGTACATATGATAACTGTTTTTTCTGGGTCTGGGTTACCACACTCAAATAACCTGAGCTTCATGGGTAATCTTACCCTTTCTCTTTCTATTTCAGTCTTTTCTGCTCATTTCCAAGGCTCTAACTCCAGCCTCAGAGAGAAGGGTCATAGCGGGAATGGCTCAGCTTTTGGAGTTGGGTGATCATTCCTCCCACCTGCTTTTGCAGGCTCCTTGGAGTGTACCTCTAAACACTCACCAAGTGTGGGTCAACCTAAGCAAGGCCCCCTCTCTAGCGACTCCCATGACTGATCTGAGTTGCTGCTGAATTCTCCTGGCCTCTTTGAGCAGAACTTCTGATTGGTGCTTTTTAGGAACTGGCCTGCTGCCAGTTTCCTTCACTGGGATTTAAGTCCCTAGAATGGTGAGGGTGTGTGGTTGCTGATCCCTGAAGCAGGCACAGCTCATCCACCAGAGCCACATCCTCCACTACCAGGAAGAGACGACGCCAGTGAAATAACTCCACCATAACATCTTCAGACATCCAGATCATGATGAGCATATGTTCAGGATTTATTCTTTTTTTACATTTATTTTAATTAATATCTAAAGTCACTGAAACTACAGTAGGTACCACCTGATGTTTCAAGATGTGTATACATTCTGTGCTATTTAAATTGGGCTAAGTATCTTTGTAGCCTCAGATGTCATTCCCTTATGGTAACATTCTTTCTAGCTGTTTGAAGTCCATGGTATATTCTGGATATTGCCCTGCACAGTATCACACCAGACTATAGACTATCTAACCCCTCTACTCCTGATTTACATACTCGATAATCAACTTTTCTTTATACTGTCTTCTCCCAGCTCCATGCTTCTCAAGCTCTGGAACCACAAACATACTCTCAATTTCTACAAGACTGAATGTTGTAGAGTCTACATATGAGTGAGACCGTGCAGTGCTTATGTCTCTCTGTCTGACTCAGTTCACTTAGTGTAATGACCAACATTTCCATTCATGTTGTTACAGGTGACAAGACTCCAACTGCCATTGGTTGAAGAGAATTCTATTGAGACATATTCCACAGTTTGTAATTCCATTCATCATTTGATGTATAATTAAAATGATTTCTAATGCCTAGCTCCTGTGAACAATATTGCCATAAATAAGGAAGTGTGTGTTTCTCTGTGGTGTGCTAATCTCATTGCCTATGGGTTGTATTTGCTGGATCATATATTAGTTGTGTCTTTAAAGTTGGGAAGAATTGATAGATTCCCATTTATTTAATTACCTTTCTCTTTGCTGTGACAAAGCGCCTTACAGAAACAGATTGAATTCTAAGGGATTTATCTGAACCCATAATTTCACAGCCTCCCAGGTCATCATGGTGTGGGGAGGAATAACAACAACCGTGGCTTACTGCTCACAGCAGCAGTCAGAGAGTAGACCGTAGCCAGACCACGAAGCAGCGATAAGCAAGGCCCACCCCAGTGACTCACTCTACCAGCTAGAGCCTCACAACCTAGGTTTCCACAACCACTAAGAACAGCACCACTGGCTTGGACCCATGCACCCAAATAAATGATGCTCTGGGGAGCACTTTGTGTTCAACTGATAATTTAAACCGTGAGTCCAAAAAGTCCCCTACAGCGCTTGTCATAGTGAGTCTTTCTCTTAATTCATTTTTATTGGATTATAGTTTGGATTTTTGTTTCCCTGGTTGTTAGTGAAGTTAGTGATTATTTTCTTTTGAGAAATGTCTAGTTAGGTTTTTGGGGTTCTGGTTTTTGCTATTGAGTTTCTGCAATTCTTCTATATCCAATGTGTTAATCCCGTAACAATGCATAGACTGGAAATGTTTTATCAGATTCTATCAGTTGTCCCTTCACTTCAATTATTCCTTCCTTGTCTGTGCAGCAATATTTTAGTTTGAAGTCATTTTTCCTGTTTTTGTTTTGTTTCTTGTACTTTCATGAACTTGCCCCACCCCCAAAAGACTTTTTCCATTCTGTTCCTCTGCAGCATCTCTCCTGCTTTCTTCCAGTAATGTCATAGATTACAATCTAATATTTATGTCTATAATCTAATTGGGACTGTGTTTTGGAATGGTAAGAATTTGAGTCAGTTTCCTTCTGTGTTTACCAAAAAGACTCTTCTGCCTTTAATGTGTACTTTTGACGTTTTAGTAGAAAGTGCCTGGTGACATGTGACTTTGCTTCTAGACTATTCTGTTTACTGTTTAATTCTGTTCTTTTTTTTTCTTACAGTACTGTGTTCTTTTGAAGACTACAGCTTCTTACTATATCCTGAAGTCAAGGAACATAGCAGTTCCTGCATTGTTATGTTTTTGCTCAAAATTACATTAATAATTTGAGAATTTTGTGACTTAGTGCAATTTTTAGGGGAGTTCCCCAGTTCTTAGAAGAATGTCATCAGCACTTTGGAAAGGATTGCACTTAATATGTAGATCAATTTTGTTGAAGTAAGAGCGGCGGGGCTGCGTCCCCGGCACCCAGCCGCCCACATGGCTAGCTCTAGCTTATGTCCCGAAATAATTACATGGAAACTGTATTCTTTTAAATACTGCTTGACCCATTAGTTTCAGCCTCTTATTGGCTAGCTCTTACATATTGATCTAATCCATTTCTATTAATCTGTGTAGCCCACGAGCTGGCTTACCAGGAATGATCTTAACCTGTATCTGCCTGGAGTGGGATAATCATGGTGACTCTCTGACTCAGCTTCTTTCTCCCAGCATTCTGTTCTGTTTACTCCACCCACCTAAGGGTTGGCCTATCAAGGGGCCTAGGCAGTTTCTTTATTAATAAGAAATCACTCCCACATAACAATTTGAATAATATGGATATTTAAAACATACTGAGTCTGGGGTTAGTGAGCTGATTCAATGGGTAAAGATTTTTGCCACCAATCTTTACTTATGTTTGATTCAAGAAATCCACATGTTAGAAAGAGAGAACAGGCTCCTATAAGTTCTCCTCTGACTTCCTTATGTGTTCCATGGTATATGTTTGCCTGCATACAATATGAATACAAACAATAAATAAATATAATTATAAATTTTACATATCCAAACTTTCAATCCATGAACATGGAATGTTTTTTCACTTACCATTTTTTTTAGTATCCTCTTCAATATTCCACATCCATGGTTTTCATTGTAAAGATTTTTTATGTCTTTGAAACTTATTCCTAGATAATATCTGTTGTAGGTGAGGTTACTTACTTGATTTTAATTCCAGATGATTTAGGATTGGCATATAGAAATGCTGAGTTTTGTATGTTGGTTTTAGATCTTTGAATATGACAAACCTATTAGTTCTAATAGCTTTTTACTAGCCTTTGGAGCTACATGTTTGCCATAGTTTTTTTTTTTTTAATTTTGCCCATTGTCCCCAGATGTTCTTATGATAAAGCTTTTCTCACCAGGATGGTGCTATTCTAGTGGTAAAATCTTTAGGGAGTACAGTCTAATAGGAGGAATATAGGTGACTTGGAACATGCCCTAGAAGGGAACACTTGAAGCTGAGTGACTATCTTTCTGTTTTATGCTCCACTCCTGTGATGTACTAGTGCAAACCAAAGCAAATGGGTTGCAACAATCATGGATGAAAACTCCAAAACTGAGTCAACCAACACAAGCCTTACCTCTCCTTCAGTGTGTGTTATGAAAATAGGAAACTGACCATCACAGAGTGTTCACTTGATCCTGTCTTATCCCTCTCACTTAATGTAAGGCTGGTAATTGCAGGTTTCTCCCAAGTCCCATAGACATGTCTTCCTGAAACCATAAGGCATATGATAACTGGTATGAACAAACCCACTTTGAAATCACAAACCCTAATTTATAATGTCTCATTATTTGAATTTGGGTCCCTGGGGAGAGGCAAACAGAACTTCTATTGAACACATCATAGCTTAAATAGTCTTTCTCACTTGGGTAAGCTTAGAAAATGCAATGGGCAGCCTCTACTCTTCAAGTTTAAGAATAGAGTAGACAAGATCAAAAACAGTGATGACAGTTTATGCTGGAGAGGGTGTAGGGTAAAGGAAACACTTCTCCGTGGAAGTGGAAGTGGAAACTGGTACAGCTGCTTTGGAAATCAGCTCTCTAATTTTCTCAGAAAATTAGGAAACAATCTACCTCAAGACCCGGCAATACCACTCTTGGCCATATACCCAAAAGACACTCAATCATACCACAAGGACATGTGCTCAACTATGTTCATAGCAACATTATTTGTAATAACCAGAACCTGGAAACAACCTAGATGCCCCTCAACCAAAGACTAGATAAAGAAATTGTGGCACATTTATGCAATGGTGTACTATCTAGTGGGGGAAAAAAAAACCCGACATCTTGAAATTGAAATTTACAGGCAAATGGATGGATCTAGGAAAAATAAAACATATTGAACAAGATAACCCAGACCCAGAAAGACAAATATAATATGTACTCACTCATAAGTGACTTTCAGACATAAAGCAAAGAAAAACCAGCTTAGAGGTCGCAACCATAGAGAAACTAGACAACAAAGAGAACCCTAAGAAAGACATACATGAATCTATATAGGAAGGTGAAAAAGACAAGATCTTCTGAGTAAATTGGGGAGTGGGGGGGTCACAGGAGAGGGTAGAAGGAGAGAAGGAATTAAGGGAAGGAAGTGTAAAAATGTATAGCTCATTAAAAACAATTTAAAAACTAATTTAAAAAGATTCATAGCCATAAAAAATAACAGGCTAGATTTGGAGTCCAGATTATCAGGCCCCAATAGATGCTCTAATACAGACTGAGAAAGCCATAATCCCTAAATGCCTGAGAGCTGTTTTGGTGGGGGTTCAGGTCCCAAAGAGGATGTGTGGAGTCAACTGGGGAGAGCGGGCAGACACAATCTGAAGGTGAATTGGGAACTGGGAAAGCTGTCTGCAGCCTTTAATTGAAAAAAGACTACACTTTGTATACTTTACGGTTGCACAAAAAATGCAAGAGGGGGCATGTGAGCTGGGGTGTGGCTTGAGATTGAGGGATTGAGAAATTTAGCACTGACCTTGATTATAAACCCAAGTCACCTGTTAAGAGAAGGGTCACAAGTTCCTCTTGTAGAAATAAGACAGGCTCCCTTTTTAGCAAGCAGGAACTTTCCTTAAGCCCCCAGGGGAATAGAGACCCTTATCCAAATACCTGACCTTGGGGAAAGAACTTCTACTGGCAGCAGACACTATATTACAATTTCTTAGTCTTACTATATGAGCCTGTTCCTCTCATAACGCTCCCAAAAGGGAAGGTCCTGATGTCTTAATCTTTATCCATTATACTGCACCATTCTGATTTCTCTACATTTTTAAACTGAACTCTTGCCCTTAATGGCCTCAGGCCCTGGAATCTAAATTGTAGGCATTTTATCGTTGGGATCAGCGTGTCTAGTTCGTAACATTCCTCTTCCTGGTGTAATTAGGAGAGCACAATGAGATTCCTGGTTCCATGGTGGTGGGGATGTTTTTTCCAAAGAATTATTTTGTTTAGAAAGGCTACCGCTGTACATATTTTTATCCTTTACCAAAGCCCACACAAAATTTCCCAAAGGAAAAGGCATTAATATTGAGAATCACTAAAAACAAAAGTAAAGAGGTCCTGGAGAAGTGTGGTCCACAAATGTTGAAACGCTGGAGCTGTGTCAAGCAGCAATAGTCACCATGTGGTCCATGCCACCCAAAGACCTCTCAGCTCTTAAAATCTAATAGTCCACAGGCTCCCTATGCATCTGATGAGCAGAGATGTTTCCTGCATCTTCACAAACTAAAAAAGGAGACTATGATGCAATTCTGCAAATATCTCCACATGTTTTTTGGATATTATTTATTTGATCTCTTCCCTTTTGTTTGAACTGGTCCATCATGACAGTACAAAGCTTGCCATTTCAAGGGTAACACAAAACCCTACCAGGATGAAAGAAGTATTCTCAATTCAAATAAGCCAAGGATGCAAGTACCACAAAGCTTAGAAAATATGACAGTGATAGGACTGGAAAAGGTAAGACATGTGGAAATAGCATTGCTCTCTTTAAGATTATTAAATGCTAGTGACGATAATAGACACTATTAACAAAATTTCATTGTCTTCTTCCTTTCCTTTGGGCTCTTTCATCTAACTGCATTTGCGTGTCTTCTTTCTTGGGGCCAGATACTATAAAACATAATTAGGGTCTTGCTTTCTTCCTGGAAATTTGCTCTAGTTGAAAGTTTCTTTAGTTTTTTTGTAAAGAAATGTATTTTAGATTTTAGATGACCTCTTCCCAAGTCTTCTCACTCCTGAGTTACCCACATGTGCATTTGCTGATCTCGCTCAGTAAATTTGGGCTCAGAACTCATTGCTTCTCTGACTGAGCCTGTATGTACACACACAGGCCCACGTGGCATAAGTGAGCAACTTGGGTGCCCTCCTATAAAGAAGATGGATGGTCTAGTTAACATTTTACAAGGCACGCCATATAATATCAACAGATATTCTGGCCTCTACCACCCTCTTCAACTCAACCTCCACTGGAGGTTTTCTTTTTCTAGCTTTTCTCTCAGTCATCAATGTTTGTGCATCTCCCCCAGTGGTGTTCCCTTTGACAGCAGCTCCTACACTATTGAAGATATAGTTCAAATATGTCTGAGTATTAGAACATACTTATTAAGGCTTTGCCCTGCTCATTTTAAGCTGTATCACAATAGTCTTCTGTATGAGACGTTCTCCTTTCATTCAATATACAATCCCATGAAAAAACAGAAAGAACTTTTCTGTCTGAAGACTTCTCTGTCCTGTTCATTAGACCTGAACGTATATTCCTTATTAGCCATAACAGTTGCACTCAGTTATGTGATCCAAATACAGGGCACAGCACTGGTGGGGAAGGAATGGACAGTGTCACCACTTGCCTGTGAAAGTGTGTGAGTCAACAGGCCCTGGGGACTTGGCCAGAAGGCAGACTTTGCTTTCCAGAGCCCACTTGTCTCCCAGGTCTGAGAAGCACATTCCACAACACTCTTTTGATTTCTAACCAAACATCTACAAACTTGTTGAGGGAGAAATGATGATCACAGTAATCCAGATAATTATATCTTTAATTTACAGGACACTTTCCTGAACAGCTCAGAATTTGTTCATGGCTCTAAGACTCCCCATCACCTCCCTTCCCGGAATCCCATAATCTAAACAGCAGTGATTATAACTGTAAGTAAGACATTTCGTGAGTTTATGAGGGTGTCCTTAGATGGAGTTCTGGAACACTCTCCCTCTAACTCTGGGGAGTGATGAATCAGAAGTTGGCAGTGAGCTCTGGCCCCTGTGATGGTCATAATGTAGTTTGCTTTCCGCCTGAGTAAAGTGTTAAGACATGCGTCAGGTATTGTTAGGGATGCTGTTCAGCAACTGTCGGCCCCCAGATGATTACAGACCACAGGCATCTCAGATGTGCCTTTTCCAAGGGCTGAAACCACCTTCCACCATTTTTTTAGTCAGCCCTGCAGAGCAAGAATGTGAGGGATGGCCCTATTCTCACCTGAGGCTAATAATTACGCCATGGCTTTTTCTCTACCACATACACATTTGATTGTTTAGTATTGTCAACTGGAAGGAAGTCGATGTAGATTAAGGTCACCGTAGACTTCCTCAATGGCTCGTTGTTGTAATAAGAGCGGACGGGCTGCGTCCCCGGCACCCGGCCGCCCACATGGCTAGCTCTACCTTATGCCCCAAAATAACTACACGGAAACTGTATTCTTTTAAACACCGCTTGGGCCATTATATCTAGCCTTTTCTGGGCTAACTCTCGCACCTGGACTAGCCCATTTCTAATAATCTATGTAGCTCAAGAGTTGGCTTACCAGGAATGATCTTAACCTGCGTCTGCCTGGAGTGGGAGAATCATGGCGACTTTCTGACTCAGCTTCTTTTTCCCAGCCTTTCGTTCTGTTCACTCCTCCCACCTATGTTTTAACCTATGAGGGCCAAGCAGTTTCTTTATTGCTTAACCAATGAAATCAACAGATTGATATATGACACTCCCACATCAGCTCGTGTGTGTGTGTGTGTGTGTGTGTCTGTGTGTGTGTGAGAGAGAGAGAGAGAGAGAGAAAGACAGACAGACAGACAGACAGACAGATAGACAGAGAGAGACATACAGAGAGATATCAACATCTTGCAATACCTGTAAGTCAATGTAGGAAAGGAAAAGTGACATACACATGACTCCAGCCAAAATCATCTCTTCGAATTGCTGCTAAACCCTGGAAGGATGTCCTTGATGGTATCCCCAATGACACCCAGCAGGGTTATTTGCATCCCGCAGGTCACATATATCTTCGCTACATTGATTTCAACCCATGTTTTGCAAAATAACGACACAGAAAAGCACACATCAAGAGACTTCGTTGACATTCCTTAAATGCTGCCTTCATTCCTTCATTCAGAGAGGGCTGGTCTTCGTGTGGCTAAGAGACCATCATTTTAGCCTAGCAACGCTACTTGTTACGCAGAGAAAATGAAAGCCCTTTGAAGATTGATGCATCTGCGGGGCTTCATTCATTTTGCAAGGGCACAACCACGCTGTTTCCTGCACTGTGGCAATTTACAGAGAGCGAGCATCAGCCTCACTTGAGAGAAATGAATCACGGTACAGAATTCTCTAGACTTCCCCCTATTTGCCCAGCCTCCCACAGTTCTCCGGCTCATTCCGTCTATACTCAGCTCTCCCAGAAACTACTGGGAGCAGAAGCTGAGTCTTGAAGCAAATATGAAGACATATGAAGAGGTCAGACCTTTGGCCCACCCCATCAGCATGTCCTGGTTAGCACGCAAGAACATTTTGAAAAGGCATGTGGGTCCCTTGGAATACTTATTTGGACAAGCATAGCACACACAGCATCATATTTGCCTGAAGTGCATTTCCATCCTGGCTCAGGCCGATGAACAGGAAAACAAAGCTGTCCTTTTGGAGCTTCCTGCCCGGGTCCCTAATGAGACTTTGCTTTGTTAATCTCCACTCCTATAAGTGGCCCTTTTTAAAATATATACTGCATTTGGGCTTACAGCTGTGTGGCTTTGGCACTGGGATTCTTTCTTACAAGCTTTGTCTAAAGGCAATCCATTTGATCAAAGTGTTCCACCCTCTGACTTCATCTTTTATCATTCCCCAGTCAGATCTGGGCTATGGGTAGAATCCTGCAGTTATTTTATTTAACATAAAAAATGATTTCATTTTCCTGCCAGAAGCAGGTCTCACTGATCATTTCGCTTGCCACCTAGCAACCCAGAGAATCATGGCTTTTACATAACTCGCCGTAGTGGGAAATGGCAGATCATCCTAATTAAGGAAAAAAAAAAAACATGGACAGGAAGAAAGATTACAGCATAGAACAGGAAGAATAGCGGCTCTACCGAAGTCATTATTTCCGTAGTCAGAGAGACAGAGAGATTGTGAAGGCAGCAGGAAGTGCTTTCGGGGCCAGACTCTGCCTGAGATGGCGTGCAGCTGACTGCACTCGGTCCTCCACCTCTTTCTTCACTTCAAGTGAGGATTTCAATTTAATCCAGTGCCACGATACCAGCAGCTCAGAAGAAAATATTGCGAATTCAGAAAGGGAAATCATCTTACTATTGCAGTCTCCACATTTGGGTTCAGAAGGTCTGAATATATTTCCCCCCTAGGCATTCTTTCTTCTTTTTTCCCAACTTCAAACCGTCAGTCAGTACCTACTTTCTGAAAACTTGAGAGGTAACGTAAGAAAAGGTAATCCCTCGGTACCATGACTGCTTTAAATGATACTTCGTGTGTTTAACTTGGGCTCCTAAATGCTACCAAGTGGTTGGAATGCATTAGTTGTAGCTCTGTGTCATGGAAATGAGCATACTCCAGGGTACCAGGGCATGAATGCTAACTCAGAATGTAGACATCTAGAAAATACAAGATTGTCCGCAAACTGTAGCCTGTTGTATACATGCGGTGCCAATAATAGATACCCTATGTTTTATGAACAGCCTTTGAAATAAAAGAACAAGGTGAAGCAAGTCTCTAGAACCACAGACATACATGTGTAAACACATGAAGAAATGGAGTGCCTGGTGGGTATTTTATAACATATGCAAGCTGCATGGATTCCAGTTGTCATGAGCAACTGTGGAAAAGCTTCCGACCAAAGAATATCAAATGTCAATAATCTCTCAACCCGAAATATTACAGAAATATCCTTTACAATTAAGAAACTACAGGTTGTTATGGCATTTAAAGGATTTATCTAACAGGGTACTACAGTTATTTCAACTAGCTTCTGTTTTGGCTAGAAAGGAATAGAGAAATAATTTCAATGTAGAGAATTTCTCTCTCTCTCTCTCTCTCTCTCTCTCTCTCTCTCTCTCTCTCCCTTCCTCTCCCTCTCTCTCTCCCCCATCTTTCTTCCTCTCTCATTTTCTCCCTCTGTATGTGTGTGTGTCACATTTATTGTCACTAGAGTAAAGATATTATAACCTCTTTAGCACCAGAGATGAAGGAAATGATGGTACACTCACTCATAGTCATGGTTTTTATTCCTATTCTATTTTCCATTTGGAAGAAATAATTAATCAGTTTCTCTACTAAGTGTTTTAAATGTATAAATGCATATAAATACCCAGAAAAGGTGAATATTTTTTCCTAATTTTTGAAATAAAGAAATTGGAATGTGAAAAGCTGGAATAATTTTTTCCAAGTCAGCACAGCAAAACTATAAGGACAAGATTAAGACCCAATCCCTTCAACAAGGCCATAATAACCAAGTGGCTCAGCACTGATAAGCTTTGCTGGCTAGAAATCTTAGCAGTTGTAACTTGCAGGTCATGTGAAATAGGGTAGTCTACTAAATTGCCACTAGCTATTGCAATACCCCAAAGCTGACAGTATACGCTAGGGAAATAACCACATTTCAAGCATGAAATCCAGTTATCAGGAGTTTGGGATCTAGTCCTGGTATACTGGAGGATGTATCACATTCATTTATGTCCACTTTAGGGCAGCATATAAGAGGTTTGCCCATGCCACTTTCCTGAACTGAAAAGCAAGAAACTTCATAGGAATGTGAAGATGGCCTTTTGTATGAGTAAATAAATAATTAGATTGTTATTCTTCATAATTGAGCTTGTGCTTAATTTAAAGTGTACTTAACTACCATTTTTGTCTAAATTGTTTCCAATATGAAAACAGAGACCCTTGAAGATTTTGTCAACCAAGATCACATGGTTTATGTTTTTGATAATGTTTGACCCAGAAACATCACGAGCTATCTTAAGACAAATCACAGACAAAAGATGTGTTGTACGCAAGGAGAGGTTTGCACCCCTGTTAACAAGGATAGAAGAGGACCTGGAGCCTAAAATACAGATGAACTTAAGACATTGCCACTTATTTTGTGTTGCATAACCACTGTCATTTAAAAAAAAAAGGAAACAGGAGGTAAAAGGTGGACAAATTTGGGGAAACAATCTCACATTGACTCCAAAATCCCTTACGCATTTTCCAAGTAACCTGATTAAACATACGTTTTAGTGCACAATGTAAAACATATGGGACTTCTATACCATGTCTAAAGGGGGGGTCCGGCTACTGGGGAACATACCAAATGTCGGTGTGTACCTTTGTGTTTACCAGCATGCTCTACAGTTACCAGACCATTGGACTGTAACCAGACAGGAACCTCTCTCCTGTCAAGCTCCGGCTTTGGTCATTTTCCAAACCCAGACTCCATAGCCTGTGTATCTGGAAGTGCAGGTCTCTGAAATAGGAAAGGCAGCCAACAGGAGAGGTTCTGCTTCATCAGTGTCTGCTGAGAGCAAAAGTCAGGGCTACGTTTTTTGTGTAAAGGGAGCACGTGTATGAACAGGAGCTAATTGTACCATTTGGGGGAGCTTTGTGGAATCTTTAGGGAGGAAGTGGCTCACTAGGGGTTGGGTTCTGAGAGTTAGATTCCACCCTCCTCACCACCTGGGTTCTCTCTGCGGTTTTGTGGGTGACAGAAGAAAAGAGCAGCTGCTCCTCACTTCTGTCATCATTGATACCGTTCCCCACTGCCAAGCCTTCTCTGTCCCGAGAGACTATAGCTTGAACTGTCAGCCAAAATAAATTGTCTCTCCCTGAAGTTGCATTTGTATGTAAAGTATTTGGTCACCGTGGTGACAAAAGCAGCTAATACAGCCTCTCGACTCTGACACTCTATGTCACAGCTGGTGGATGAGAATGAACCTGGGTTAGCCAAAGAGAATTGTTCCAGCTGCTGTCAGCCTTATTTCATGACCTTGTATTTACTACGTATTTATAAAGTTTCTATAAAGATGGGGAACATGATGAACTAAAGTACACACCAACTACTCGCTTTACCTGGATTTGAACCTGGAGTCTATGGACTACCATGTTTACCTGTGAGCACAAGAATAAAGTAAGTCAAACACGTGTTTTATAATATGCCCATATTATCATATATGAATTAGTATACTATATTATATACATATATGTATTTATCACATATCACATAAACATGTTTATACATTAGTCTACTGAAAGTATAGAAGCAGTATGATTTTTATAAGGACCACTTCCTAGGTACCATGTAGAGAAAAAGCACAATCAGAGAACTGCAACTCAGAACTTCTTTGAAATTCCACCTCACCCTAATGGCAGTCATTGAAAAAATAAATAACAACAAAGGATGAAAGCGGTGTGGATAAAGGTGAGCCCTTACACAGTGCTGATGAGACAGAAAACTGCCCAAACCACTTTGAAAATCAGTGTGCAGTTTCTCATAAAACTAAAAATAGGTCTATCACATGATGATGCTGGATAAGTCTTTGGTATTTACCCAAAAGACTCCAAGTCAACATATCACTTTAGTGCAATGAAATTATGTAACCAGCCGTTGTGCCTAACAACAGAGGAATGATAGAGAAAATGCAGTACCCAGTAGACCATTACTCACTCAGTAAGAGTGAGCTCATATAGCTTGCAGGAAATGCAAGCAACTAGTAACAACCATACTCAGTGAATTAAGCCAGGCTCAGAAAAGCAAATATTTTTGTGTGTGTGCTCTCAAATCAAATATTGTAGCTGTGGTTCCTAGATGTCTCTTAGTCAATGCATAAAGTGAGATATGTATATGTGATATGAAAATAGAAGTAAACCTGTCTTGGGGACCGAAAGAGTCTGATGGGAATAAAGAGGAATGAGAAAAGAGAAGTTGAGAGTGTGAGAAAGATAGGCTTGCACACCGTCTATACCTGCAGGAAAGTCATCTCATGTAGCACAGTACCCAACACAATGAAAATGCACAATAAAATTGTCGAAAGAACAGATAAGGGGAAGAATACTGTAAAAGCCGAGACTTGAGTTAATCATCTGGTGTTCCCAGCAGATCCCTACCAGCATTTCTTCTCCTTGGGGACACAGAACAGAAGATTCATTCATGTAGAATCATGGGCTGACAAGCCCACAGAGTTAGCTTAATTTAGCCTCTTCTATTGAAAGCAGAGATCTATAGAATTTCAGTCTGAGACCCAACATGATGGCCTCAGCACATTATTATTAAGCAGGCATGAGATTTCTCCCAAGATAGAAAGCTATTATACTGATTTATTGATCTTCGAGAAGCCCCTCAACACTCAGCTGAATTAGTCAAAGAGCCCTTTCAAACAATGGTGGGTTTCGCATCAAACCACAGATAGTGAGGACCACAGCAATGGTTGACACAAGAAGTTATATGAAATACTGCATGACAAACATGGTTGAAATCAGCTATATGCCTGTGGAAAGAATTGAACTGAATCAGTTAGAGTTGTACGCACTTGTCACCCTAGGTCTCAGGAGACTGGGAAGTCAAGATCAAGGCCAAGGCCAGCCTGGGTCAC
>NC_022009.1:100584112-100602501 GCF_000317375.1 Microtus ochrogaster
AAGCAAGCAAAGGGGTACCACTCCAAGGCTGGTGTACTATATGCTCAAGCTGTTAGATGTCTAGTTAGATTGATACAAAAGAGGTTTATGAACTCAAAGACAAACTCTAGCCTAGTGTCGAGCTTATTTATACACCTGAGCCAGGACTCCAGGTCTGGGTAGCATTTAAATTTTAGATGCCACCATTGGTTCATCTTTCAGATACAAATATCTTCCTGAAAGCCCACCCCAGAGGCACAACTCCTCCAAAAAAGCCACACCCACTCTTATAAGGACACACCTACTCCCATAAGGACTTGCCTCCTTCAACAAGGACACACCTCCTAATCCTTCCTTGAAAGCAGCTAAGTATGCAAACTGACGAGCCTATAGGAGCTCATTCAAGACCACTGCACAGGTTAAGGACCTTTCTCTGTGATGGAAGACAGAAAGTTGGAGCTCTTATGACAATTACAAGATCCTGCCCTAACAGGTCTCAAAATTGTCAGCCACCAAGAAAAGCAAGATCCAAAGAAGAGGGTAGCACCAGGTATTTCCCAAGCTCAGGTGTGAAGCTGTATAGCCCACTGACCAATTCTGCTAAATCATCTTCCTTTAGCTGGATTGACCTTGGCCTCCTGGAAGACCTTTTCTCCCACTGCATCTTAGCATTTCTTTATTCAGTCAATGAAATGGATTTTACTCAAAGTTCACGATTGGAATCTGTTTCTTGGTAAAATATTCCAGCAAAAGATACATTTTACTGCAGTTTTCCCTCCTGATCTCGTCCAGAAAATCCAATCCAGGTCCCTAGACTCCAGCCTGCTGCCAGGATCCCTTTACTACCCAGTCCTTGGTTGGCCTCAGGCATATAGCTCTGTGGAGCACGGCTGGGTTCCACTTTCTGTCTGCTGTGACCATTGAACCATGTTCTGCTCTTCTACTTAGCATCAGAACAGTCTGTAGGCAAATCATTTTCCACAAATGTACAATGTAGCTTAGGATGAGGCATTCGTGGGCAGCTTGAGGACTGGGCATATCTAGACACCTGAGCAAGTTATCATATTTTTCATTTTTCTCTACCTTTTTATTATAATAATAATAATAATAATAATAATAATAATAATAAATAAAGGCACAAATTTTTCTTGGTGCAAAATCTGCCCATATGTGGCATAGATGCTAAGGACAATGTTGAATACACATTTATATTAACCATAACATCACATGACAAGGAATTCCAAGAAGAGAGTCTTGATTTCCATTTCATATTTCAATTTTGATTTCTTAAAACTACTCTAACTCCAAAGGTTGTTTTGCTCTGCAGACTAACACTTTAAAAGCCTCTTCAAGCAGGATGCACCACTTTGTATCACCACTGCAATGAGCAAGTGTGTGGTGGAGAGCTGGGAGAGAAGCAGAGGGAGCAGTCATTCCACTGTCGAAAGAGGCAGAAGTGGAGACTCAACAGCAGTGAGGACCAGGTTGATGGGAATGACCTGCAGTACTATCTGAGCCCTTGGTGATTTCCATCAACCTGGTCCTCACTGCCCCCAAGAGCTATTTCTGGGGCCAGGGGCCTGCTGTCGTCAGGGTCTGTGTTGATGTCTGTGACCTGTGTTGCCACCAAAGGCCATGGGGATGGACATGGTCTGGGCTGACCCCTGAAGCTAGTTTGGCCTGAGTGGTCTGTGCTGCCATCTGAGGGCAAGTTGATGTTCATGATCTGGGCTCCTTCCAAGGGCTTTGCCTGGGTCTGTGGTCCTACTGCAGCAGAGGGCTCTGTTCATGGTCTGTGCTGCCACCACAAGACAGGTGGAGGCCTATGATCTGTGGTCCCACTGACTGTGAAGAGCAGTGGTATCAGTGATTGCAGATGCCAGCTGCGAAAGCTGCAGTTTAAATCCTAGCCATGCTGCTTAGCGGATTAAAGAATTATGTGCTCAGAAAAAGACAGAGATGAACAGTAAAAAAAAAAAGAGATTAAGATGGAAATTAAAAAGAAACAGAGACGTCTAAGTTGTTTACAGTGTGCTTAAAAATGTATGTAGGCTTAGGAGAGAAAAGGAAAAGGAAGAGAAAGCCCTTAAAGAAATAGAGCAGCCAGGTGTAGTGGCGCACATTTTTAATCCCAGCATTTGGGAAGAAGAGTCAGGCAGATTTCTGTGAGTCCAAGATGAGCCTGCTCTTCAGAGTGAGATCCAAGACAACCAAAGATACACAGAGAAACCTTGTCTCAAAAAAAAATCCAAAAATTTAAAAATAAAAATAAAAAAATAGAATAAAAAAAGCTAGTAATGATGGAAAATACACAAAGAATCTGAATTATGTATATTATTGTGTTTTCTTTGAATTTTTTGACTGTGAATGAGCTAACTAATGAGAGACATTAGATTGTATGGGGTGCTAAGGTAAACCAGCATATATCTATATATATCTATCTATCTATCTATATATATATATATATATATATATTATATATATCTAAAAAATGGATGAGGAAAATGTGGTACATTTACACAATGGAATACTACACAGCAGAAAAAATAACAGTATCTTAAAAATTGCAGGCAAATGGATGGAGCTAGAAAACATCATTTTGAGTGAGGTAACCCAGACACAGAAAGACAATTACCACATGTACTCACTCATAAGTGGTTTTTACACATAAAGTAAAGAAAACAGCACACAAATCACAATCCCAGAGAACTTAGACAACAATGAGGACCCTAAGAGAGACATACATAGATCTAATCTACATGGGAAGTAGATAAAGACAAGATCTCCTGAATAAATTGGGAGCATGGGGATCTTGGGGAAGGGTTAAAGGGAAGAGGAGAGGCAGGGATGGGAGCAGAGAAAAATGTAGAACTCAATAAAAATCAATAAAAATAATTAAAAAAATAAAAAAGACAAAAAAAGAAGGATATGATATTGAAATAAATACTTTACATTGGTAAGGACTTTGGTTTATTGGTACAAATTTAACTTCATTTTTGTTATATGTGTATTCCTACTCTTGTTTAAGGTATTATAAACATACAGCTCACATCAAAATGTAATGAATAGTGAAAAATTACAGATTAATAGTCAATTTTAATAGTCAAACTCATAGTCACGTTAGTTAGGTTTTCTAGATATACAGGGATCTATTTCAGTTAGATAGATAATCTTCAATACCTCAAGAAACCTGCAGAACATGACACTGAAAAGGTTTCAAGAACTTAGACTTTTCTTTTCTTTGAGACTTGTCTTCTTCTGGCAGCATCAATTACTTCAGAGTGGTTGATGGGCATTGAAGAACCTCGTAATCAAATTTGCCTTCAGTTTGATTAGGCTAGCCATTTGGGCAAAAAAACTGCTCTTGTCTAGATTGATTGATGGGATGATGTAAAATATAGACATGTAGGACCTACAGAAAAGCGACTGCTGCTGAACTTTCCAAAAGATGGCATGGTTCCTCAGTGTTCTTGTTTCAGAGAAGAAACTGCCAGACATTCTTCATGATACAGAAGAAAGCAACTGACAAACTTTGCTAGTACAAGGCAGACGAGATCTTCAAATTTCCTGCTTCACTGAAAAGTCTGCCGGATGTTACAGGCCTGGATGTACCAGTGTTTCAAAAGAACTTTGGGTGAGTGTCCAGGCAGTGAGATGACTCTTGTCATTTCTAGAAATTTGTAAGTTGCTTACAATGAACTTCCTGTCTACTTAAGTGATATTATTATATCCTTGTAGGGTCTTTGATGGAGTTGAAGACAGATAGTTATAATTATAGTTTTCCTTAGTTATAATAAAACATAAATTAGATACAAAACCTTAGACTCACAAAGAGAAGTGATAGAGTATTTTCTTTAACTTTGTCAGATGCAAATAGACGAAAAATTGTAACTATAATTCTCGCTTGACAACTGCTCTGTATATGTAATTTTACTATGTTAAAGTTAAAACCTGCCTTCTGTATATGTGTTACTTTCATTGGTTGATAAATAAAGCTGCTTTGGCCAATAGCTCAGCAGAGTAAAGCCAGGCAGGAAATCCAAACAGAGATACAGAAAAAGAGTAGCCAGAGCCAAAGAGATGCCTTTTAGCTGCTAAAGACGAAAAATACCAGAACATCACTGGTAAGCCACAACCTTGTAGCAGTACATAGAATTATAGATATAGGTTAATTTAAGACATAAGAGCTGGTTAGAAATAATGTCTGAGCCATTGGCCAAACATATTATAATTAATATAGTTTCTGTGTGATTATTCAGGTCAAGGTGGCCAGGAAAACAAAAGCACAGTCTCTGTTTACAGGGCACAGACATTGGGAAATGAGTGTGATGGGGTGCAGAATGTGAAGTCCCAATCAATAAAAATATTTTTAAAAAAACTTACCCAAGCATAGAGCTATCTGCCTATATATATACAGCACAGGAACACTTTACACCATGCAAGCATTCTTAGAGTCAGTGAATGTCACCTTAATTGAAAAAAAAATTCAGGTAGAAGCCCAAGCAAGGGTTGAGAGTTTGAAGACACCCATAGTTTCATTATTTCAGAAAGGGAAGAATTTGATTTCAGTCAAGTGATGAAAACAGGAAATCAAACATTGGTTATACTAACCAAAAAAGATAGCCAAAATGATAGTATCTCTTTGTCACTACAATTAAAACATTTAGAAACCACAGACCCCAACTTGAAGCATGAAGAGCGTGGTTTAAATTTGAAATGTTGGTCACATGAATGTCCTATTTGCCAGCACCCCTCCAATGGCCCTTAGCTATGAAAAGGGGATAACTATACTTTGAGAGAAATTAGCATTTTACCTATAACACAGCTAGATAAACCCAACCAACATCTAAGATATCGTTTAATACACATGTTCTGCATATGGATGATGGAAAGGTAGTTCCAATTGACATGTACAGATTCCTGGTTTGGGTAATTCTCTTCGGCTTTATTTAATTATCCTGTGATATTTGTTTAAAATTAGTTAGAAAGGTCATTGGGGGCTGAGAGATAGCTCAGTTGGTAAAATGTTTGCTACACAAGGCTGAGGGTTTGGGTTCAGTCTCCAGCATCCACCAGAAAAGCTGAGCATGGTGAAGTGGACCTTTAAAACAAGCACTGGAGAGTAGAGGAAGGAGGATTTCTGGGGCTCACTAGCCAGGGAGACTATCTGGTTTAGCAAGGTTAAGGACCCACATGAGACCTGATCACACAAAACAAGCTGATGGCTCCTAAAGAGTGGCACCTGTGGTTGACCTCTGGTCTCCACACACACACTCACATGCGTGCGCATGCACACACACACACACACACACACACACACACACACACACAAGGGAAAAGGTCAATGGACTGCTGTAATTTCCTTCTATTTTTCACCTAAGTTCACAGTGTTAAAGCATTATGGGGGACAAACAGTCCCTCCAAATCCCAGAACTGTGTGTATTGGATACAGACACAATTGACTTTCAAATGGTGAATGAGAGGTAGGAACGCAGTCCCTTGAGCGGTAGACTCTTACCACCTTGGGGAAGTAAGTGAAAATGTGTAGGATTCAACAACAACACAGCAAAAACAAACAAACGACAACAAGAAAAAACTGAAACTCATTGTCCTTATTAAGATGGCAATCCCTGCTGTGAAGGACAGGCAGCCATCGAGTGAGAAGAAAGACACAAGCAGACTTGTATTTTAGGAACCTCCCCTGGTATTTCAGTGGGAATCAGAGAGGGACTAAGTGCCAAAACTTTAAACACAAGCAACTGCCGGGATGTAATGCAGTTGTCACAATGAATGATGATAGGACCCTGAGCTGATTCACTGCAAAGGATGCCAGAAAAGGATGCTCAGGAGATATTTAGTACGTTAACAAAGTTTGGTGACAAATTGGATGCTTACACCTGTCAAGTAAGAGCCTGTACTGGCCCTTTATTCTGCCCCCTGTAGTAGGCAGAATAAAAGTCCCTCAAAGATGCCTGCATTTTAATTCTGGAAACTAAATGTTTGGTAACACCAGAAATAGTATTAAGGTATCACACAGAACTGGGTTGCTAATTAGCGGCCCTAGAAATAGAGAGAGTACCTTGGATTATGCAAATGAGCTTGCTTGATGGGATCACAGCGCTCTTCAAATGTAAAAGATAGGCTCAGAAGAGCCAAAATTCTGAGTGCCTTGATGGCCACTGCTGTTTTGAAAGCAAAAGAGAGCCAGGAACATGAGGGAGCTGGGCAGCACTCGAAGTCAGGGACAGCATACAAGTCTTTTCCCTGTAGCTTCCAGAAAGAAAGGCAGCCCCTGCTCAGGCCATGCTGATCTGGGTGGTCAGTGCTCCCACCTGGGGCCATGGAGACATGCAGGCCCCAGGCCACTGCTTAGAGTCGCGTCCATGGTTTTGTAATGGCCAGGGTCTGGGGGGCGGGGTAGCCATGGCTCCCGTTACCATAGAGAGCTCTGCAGATGCCAGGAGTCTGGTCAGCCACCTGAGACTATGTTGGTATTCAAACAGCCAGGCTGGTCCTAGGGCCAAACTGATCTGAGTGGCCTGAGCTACCACTGGGTTTATGGTGATATCCAGGCCTGAGCTGCTGCTGCGGGCCATGTCTGGGTCCACGGCTCTGCTGCATCTGGGGTCTGTGATGATGTCTAGTGTTTGCAGCTTATTTAGAATCTAAATTTTAAATAGCAGGTACAAGTTGGTTAGGCCATAACTCCAGTACTCTAAACTATGAGGTGTGTTTCCTAGGGAGAGAGACGTCTGTCAAATTCCCTCCATATAAATTTGAAGGCGAAGAGCATTTTGTGGCGCAGTCTCATCCTTCCTTGCCTACCTACTCATCAGTCACCTAACAGTGCTCAAGCAATAAATAATTTAGTTATAAAATGTAGGCAGCTTTCTGTCACAAGATATATTTATTTTGCTGGTGAATTAATTAATGTTTGGGAAATGCCATGTAAATGTTAGCTCTTATCCTTCCCTTATTTATAGTAAGTAAATAACTTCCGATTTAATTCCCTACACTAGGAAATGCCGAGAAGAATAAGTTCTAAGTTCTCATGATGAAGAAATATGATTTGCCCTCATGGCTTTCTCTGTAACCTACATATAATATTCAGAACTTCAAATGATGGAGATAATATCTCCCGAACTAGCTTGGCCCAACAGTCATGAAACATGGATGTGAAGGATTTTGGCTCGCAGCCTTAAAAGAGAATGGAGCTTTCTACAGCATCTCCAGAGTTTTCAAATGAGAGACGAGGTAGAGAGGAGAACATAAGATATTGTTCACATTCTACCTTGAGGGCAATTAAAAATTGTATGTTCTTACTTACAGTCCAAAATTGCATTTGAAAATAGATTTCAAAAAAAGAGACTATTTTAATTCTGAGTTAAGGTCTCTAAGAGTCTAACACAGCATTTACAGAGATGGATAGCAACCAGAACAGTGTTTTATGTTCACTAGGCTCTACCAGATGTTTTTAAAGGTCAACAAAACAGACGACGGCATTCCAAAAGATAAGGATCCTATCATTCTTTGAGGGACTAGGAGTGTTGGGAATATCACGTTCTTTGCTAACGTGGCAAGCAGCCAACCAGGCACATGGGCCAAGGATCTGCTCTCTAGGTTAGTCCTAGTTATTATGCTACTATCGAAAGGACAAAAGACCTCCCGGAGGATCAATAACAGGTGCACGAGTTGTGTGTACAGAAAGGGAGCTTGTTTCCAGGCACAAAATCAGCAGGAGACACCCCTCCTTAGAATCCAACACTCTCTAATCTATGCTGTTAAACCACAGAGAAACAAAAGCCGAAGTGAAAATGGCACCCGGTGCTGTCATTGGATTAACCTTGAGGTGCCACAGTTCCAAATTACAGACAAAACAATCACTATCCAAAATATTCAAAAATCGTCAGGATTTCTGCAACTTAGGCCATGCGCCATAAATCTCCAAGTGCAGGGTAGTTGCATCCCTGTGGCGAGTCTGTTTGCAGTGTAACCCTGCATTTGAGCATCCCTGGAGGGGTGGCGGTGTCATCTGCCGCAGCTGTGTAATTGCGAAGGATCTGATGCACAGATCCATACAAGTGATTTGCGACTAGCGGGACGCGGGGTGTTTTCCTTCGGAGTGCAACGGTAAGGTTCTGGGTGAGAGCTGTATTTCTCCCTCACAAGTGCTTACACAAGCTTCTCGTGGTGGCAGAAGCAGGTTCTAAAACAGACAGCACAAGTATATAGTATATTTCACCTCAAATGTGTAATTTCAAAACAAGAAGTTCCTGCCTGAGCCCAGGTATGCGGTGTATCTATCTTTGTGGGAATGTTGACTGTAAATGAATTTTGTAGGAAGCAGATATCCTGAAATCCATCAACTGTGTGTTCCCATTAACTTCCCCCTACTAAATATTGAAACTAAGTAACTCATGGTCTGTTCAAGAGAATTTTATGACTGCGTATCTGTAGGTGGTTCCACTTACTGTCCAAGCTCTGGTATCACAACAGATTCTCAGAAACGTCCACTGCCTTTGTTCTCTGAAAGACTTTCTGCTCCATTAATTTGAGCGTAGTTGTCCTGTCTCTAAGCTTTCTGCAAGAATTCCTACCAAGTATCATCAAGAGGGTTTGATTTCTGCCTTCTCTTTTAGAGTTACCTTTACAAAGAGCAAGCTGTAGGCCATACACAGACGTAACCTAAGCACAATGTCATTCAATAGTTATGTCCCACATCCTTCTTTTATCTGTGAGAAACTAGCTGAAGAAAAGGCCACGGGACCTCCAGTAATTGCTAATGAGCTCCTACCTCCCTGTGGGTTCCTTTCAAAACACCATCTCATCTGCATAACTTGGACATGGAAGACTCTCTGATCCACACAAATGGACCTTGGGCTGTTCTTGGAGTCATTAGCAGAGAAGGTGGCTCATTTCAAAACCTGACTCAAAATCGGGACTAAGCTGCAAAGTCAGCTTCTCCCAGAACGTGGTTTGTATAGGAGAGTCAGGAGGACGCAAAAGGAGAGAACTGACAAGCTAGCCTCACATCAGCTGGGATCGGATAGCAAGGAGGGGTCTCACAGAGTGCAGCACGCCAACCGTTCTTCTCTGTCTGCCACTATAGAATCCTACTCCTTATTGGTACACGGAGCTTCTGACTTCGCATATGGCATACTTATTAGCACCACTATCATGAAGAGTAGAATTAACTCATGCAGACCCAGCCTGTGAGTTTCTCTCATAGAGATGAACTCTGAAGGAGGAACATAATCAGTTTCGCCTGACTGGGTTGGCATAGGATTACAGAACACCGACCTCTAGGCATGAGGCGATTGCCTCTTGAACCCTCAGTACCTGTAATTATCCACCACAAGACCTGCTTAAGACTGAGGCTGGCCCACTAATGTGTCTGTCCTGGAGAGGGTCAGGGTCTCAACTGCCTTGCCTCTTCACCCCTCCCCCGAGGATATCTAGACAATGAATAGATTGCTAGGAGAGAGAAAACCTTGTCCTCAGTGTGAGAGCCACTAGTAAATTGACCACGTTCCTGTCAATAACCCCTCATCCATGCGACTGTGGGTGACCTCACGCATTGGGTGACTATGTCGGACTTGAGCGGAGTCATTTCTTTGGTCTGTGGTGGTTGCCCTGATCTGGGGTGAGTAGATTTTCCCATTTCAGAAAAGAGGGTTCATGCAACACACTAGTACTAGGCAGACAGTGAATGTCAAAGAAGGATTTTTAATTTGTCTTCTCTAAAACTGTCCCAAGGATATCTAGTGTCTACCAAAAGGAAGGTCAGGCCCCCAGAATTGGTACCGGAAATACCTAGACACCAAATTCTCAGCACAAAGTAGATGTATTACCCTGGGGGGGACCAAGTGGGGTGGGAAGAGGCTGCAAAGGCAGCAAGCACATGCAAGCAAGAAGAGAACAAGAGAGGGTGTTTTTCAGGAGCGGGTTTTTAAGGATAAAAATGGGGAGTCTGTCCTAGAGGGAGCTGGTAAACCCTGATTGGTCATTTTAGCCAAATAATGAATTTTGATTGTTGGACCTTGGTGTTTTGTCTCAGAAATGAGTCAGTGGCCAAATAAGGGAATAGACCTTGGGAGCTAGCTTTGGGAATGCAACAGATTTTTTATCAAGGAAGAGAAAATGGGGTAAAAGGGCAAAACCTGTGTGCAGTGCCCGCTGTGCTTGGCCTGTGTTCACAGCGCTCAGGCCTGTTCCAGGCCCTTCGTCTGCATCTTTCCTAGCAGGAGTACTTTCTAAGTTTCGTGACATACAACGAAGGAGCATGAAATCAGTACTTAAGACAATAATCATACCCTGACATGGTGTCACAAGACTGATTGTAGCTTCTGTGCTTATCAATAACCCATTAAATAGACGAGAGTGAGCATCAAGACACCTGTTGGGACTTAGGGGTGTTTATGAATGTGAAAGCCCCAATAGCCTGAGAGAGTTTCCTGCAGACTGCGAGCAACAAGATAAAGGGAAAGTATTACCAAGCTCAATTGAGAGTTCATTGCAGATATTCAATACATGTGAAGTAACTGACTGGCAAATGGAGATTTGGGGACTCATAAAGGCTGAGTTAACAATGAACATAAATTCTGACCCACCCAGGGAAAGTACCTCTACTATTAAATTCTCTGCAAACATGGAGGTGTCCCTGTGTTTAATTGTTTTGAGTGGTTTTTGTTTTTGTTTTCCTATATTGCTTCTATTCCACTGGGCAGATCAAGAAGTGGGGTGAACGTCCAAAGAGTGTCATGTGATTCTCAGAGTTCTTTGCATTTTCCTTCAGTCTCAGTAAAGCAAGAGAATCAGAAAGAGCTTGGCTTGCACCCCTTGATTCTCGGACCTCGGCATAGTTCCTCTTCCCTTGAAACACAGAGGCAGCCTGTGCTCTCTATCCCTTGCTGAGCAGCTGTACAGTGGACGACATCTGTGAGACGATGTTGGGGACAAGGCAGACCCAGGATCACTCAGACAACACATTACAGTGGCTCAGAGGTGCAACAAGCCTGCTCAGAAGCTTGACCACCCCACTCTGGGGCTTCCTCCCATCAGCAGAAAAGGTGCTCTGTGTCCGTCCTGCCTGGTCACCAGGCTGCTGTCTCTGTCCTTGAAGTTTGGTGGCAATACTCCATTGTAACATAGGTACTCCCTATGCTTTCATTCGGAACTAGAAAGATAGGGGCTGAGGCTGTGGCTCGGTCAGTAAATACCTGATATTTAACCACAAGGACATGGGTTTGGATTCCTAACACTCACATTTACAAAGCGAGCTAGGGCAAAACACCCTGTCACCCTAGTGCAGGGGTGGAGTGAGACAGAAGAAACTTTGGAACTCACTGGCCAGCCAGTCTAACTGATGAGTGTGCACCAGTTGACTGGGAGACCCTGTCTGAGAAAAGGAAGGTGGAGAGTGATATAAAAAAAGACACCGGATGTTGACATCTCTGTACAGACACATGCACAAAAGCAGGAGCGTGTGCGCACACACACACACACACACACACACACACACACACACCACACTGTTGAAAGATTAAAACAAAATGACAAACTTCTTAATGCGGCCCTTCTCTTGTATCTTGCTCAGGCAAGGGAGCTCCAGGCAAAGGCAAGGGAGAACTCTAGGCCCAGATCAAATGTGTCATTGATGTGTGGTTATTCTCACCAATGCTGGCGCTTGGTTTGTGCAGATTCCCGTGCCAGAAAATGGGTCAACATGCCCTCTCCTTGTTCTCTATGCACCTGTGCAGCACACCTACTCAATGACCAAAGCAACCGCCAACCAAGGAAAAGGAAGCCCCGTGAGGACTTTCAGATCCTATTGGAGAATCCTCCAAGAGCAGCAGGCAATGGCCTTGAGTTCTCTGTAGTCTCTGTGACAGTGCCAGGCCCTGTGGGTCAGGGCTTTGGAGAAACTGCTGGCCTTGGCCTCTGAGCGCAGCTTTCAATGCTCACGCAGCTCCTGGGAGAATTACTCAGCCACTCAGTGCCACCACTGTTTTATCTATACCGGGAGGTGATGCTAACACACCTACCTCCCAAACACACCTTTAACAAGCACCTTGTTTGAAAGAATCCACACAAGAAGCAAATACCCCCTAAGCCTTGGCTGTGCCGACGTTCGCATCTGAGCGGACTGTAAGAAGAAAAGACTAGGAAAAAAAACCAACAGTGAGTAGGATCTGTGGTCTTGTGGGAAAAGGAAACATTTTCATTCCAAAATGATTTCAAAACTGAAGGACAGAAAAAATCCTTGGACATATAAATGGGAAAAAGATCCAAGGCTGCTTGGTGTCAATTATTTGGAAGAAGAAAGTTCTCTGTACTAGGCAGTGAAGTTAAATGTGTTTTGAATGAACATTTAAAAACCCCCGTGATTGAATCAGCCAACCATTAAATTTTAAATTAAGCTAAGCCCTATAGAAAAGATAGACAGCTATCTAGGCAACAAAAATAGAGATTAAAAAACCTGTTAATTTGATTTTCACATGGCCTCTTTTATGATTAATATAAATATCTGCAAAGGAGAATGACTTAGCCAAAATTTCATATTAAAAACGGACCTAGATTAGTTATTCCAAGTAAATCAAGCAAGTTTCTTCTATAAAAACACAATAGATTTCTTATTTGAGCATATAATAGCATATATAGCTATTTCAAAAAATAGCATATATAACTATTTCAAAAAAAGGAGTAAGAAAACAAAGAAGAAACAAATATATCTCAAAAAACCAATAATGTTTTCTTTTTTTTTCTTTTTTTGGATTTTTGAGACAGGGTTTCTCCATAGCTTTTGGTTCCTGTCCTGGAACTAGCTCTTGTAGACCAGGCTGGCCTCGAACTCACAGAGATCCGCCTGCTTCTGTTTCCCAAGTGCTGGGATTAAAGGTGTGCTCCACCACCACCCAGCCCAACCAATAATGTTATTAGGCCCAACCGTAATGTACTTATTTATTGACAACAGAAATGATATATAAAGAAATCAAATTTCTCATCATATTATTAAGATTGTGTAAAATATGATTGAATTTTAGAAACATTTTAAATAATTGATCATCCTCTCTAATTTCTAAAACTGAGGCCTAAATATTTCTAAAATTATAATTAAAATGATTTGTAGGTATGTCACACAGAAAGATAGCTTTCCTCTGTGGCAAGAACAACACAACATCGTGTGGCTGTGGAGTTGCTTTCCTCAGACTGCCATAACAAGTTAACACAACAGACAGGGCTGTTTTCCCTCTGCTAGCTCCAGGGGAGCGCATGTCTTCCATGCTTCTGGTGTCTTCCAGTTTCCCCTCACAGATGGTGTCCCTCGATGGCTCCTCCTATTTCTCAGCCACACTTTCCTTCCATCAGTAACTCCCATCTTCTCCCTTAGAACACCCATGGGACAAGAGTAACAGAATAGGCTTCCTCTCTAGATCCCTCACTGATCAAAGTACTGGAGGTCAGGATGCAGAGACTCGAGAGGTAGGAAGAACGGCACTGAGCCCACCATTGCCTTGGCAGCAGCAGCAAGCCTACAGGTGTGCCTGAAATAGAGATGGCACTTCCAAAAGGCTTCAGGGTAAACCTTAGACAAGGATTACCTTTAGCCGCTTGCTCAACAACTCATTCCTCTAAATTAACTGAGATGTGATCACAGAACTCAGCTCACCATTTTGTCAAGGTCTCAGGACCCTCTTCAATTTTGGCATTTGAAGTAAAGTCAAAGAAGGCAAAATGGACACATTCAATTATCTCTGCATATTCTTAAGCCTCCCTGAAGAAGACAGCCGAGGAACAAAACAGGTTTTAAAAAAAAATCCATGCATTATGAAAAAAAGATACAAAAGAAAGAAAATCAGGAATCAAATAGTGAGAAATGGCAAGCCGATGGGCAAAGGGCAACTGACATAACACAGCAAAAACTGCCACCTGGAGCTTCCAAAGGGAGAAGTCAAGACAATGGAAATAGAGTGCTTGCTGCTCTCCAGAAGACAGGAGTTCAGTTCCCAGTGTGACTCAGGTTCCAGAGAACCAAATGCCTCTGGCTTGCATGAGCATGTACATGAGTGTGTACGGACACGCACACACACCACACACACACATACACACCATAAACACACACACCACACACAGTCACATACATACACACATGCAAACACATGCACAGCACACACACACACCCCAGTGTCGCCACACACACACATGTGCACCCCACACATATGTGACACACACACCACACATAGTTACCACACACACATATACATGCACACATGCAGACACACACAGATGAATAAATAATAAGTAAACATTTAAAATCTGTGCATCGATTCATGCCAAAAACATGGGAGAAAAGTTAGGGAACAAAGGTATCATTATTTTCAAAGGCACACGTAAGACATAAAAAAAAAAATTAACTATCTTTTCCCTAACACTTCCAAATGCAAAATTTCTGACAGATAAAATTGTTTCAAAAAATTTTAGTACATACCTAACTTATTTGCTATCAAAATATGATCTAACGTATCTAAGGCTAATTATAATCTCTATTAATCCTCCTTAGTAAGAATATTCATGTTCCACTGAAGAAAAAAAAATCAATGTGTTTAATTATGGAGACTACTGCAGGTGATATATCAATTACGTATCTTATTATTTTCTAAGATCTGAAAATTAATTCGCATTTTCAAACATGCCTAGCCCTGAGGAGTTTGTATAAGGCATCATGGGTCTCTATAATGAGCCTTTTCTAGCCCCAAATGCCCCTCTTCTCCTTCTCCATCTCAACAAGAAGGGGTCTGCTCTCTGGGGGAAAGTTAGCTCTAGTTTCTGTAGGTCTTACACACCATGGTTCACTCATGGCACCATCCTGAAAACCGAGACAGGAGAGCCCAGTCGTCCCCCACCCCCAGTAGGCTCGCAGATAGGAGCAACAGGCATGTGTTTGAGTTGGTGAACTTTGTACGTGTGTACATTGACATAAAAAAAAATCATCAATGTCCAGTGTTCTCTTTAATTGCTCCCAGCTGTTTGTTTGCTTGCTTGTTGTTCCTATTGTTGAGATAGGGTCTCTCAGTAAACCCAGAGCCTATTGGTTCATCTAGGCTGGCTGGCCAAATTACTCCAGGGATCCTCTCTGGCCCTGCCCCATCACATACCCCCACCTCCCCAGCTTGGATTGTAGATATGCCTTCAGCAGTGCCTTGATTTTTACACGTGCTCTGGAGATCCAAACTCAGGTCCTCTTCTTGTGTAGCAGGCCTGTCCCCTCCTAAGCCATCTCCCATGCAGTGACATTTTATTTGTATTTTAACAAATAAAGCTTGCCTGAAGGTCAGAGTGCTGAGCTAAGCCACTAAAGGCCAGGCAGTGGTGGCACCCACCTTTAATCCCAGGACTCAGGAGACAGAGGCAGAGGGATCTCTGTTAGTACAAGGCTATCCTGGGCTACTTGAGATTGCATCTGTCTAAAAGAGAGACAGAGCTCACACAAAGGTGATCCCACGCCTTTAACCCCCGCACTAGGGAGGTGGAGACAGGAGTGATATGGCTGGGCAGAGAGAGAAATCTAAGGCAGGAGGAGACAGGAGCTCTTTGCAATCTGATGTTTGGTGGAGACACATGCAGTCTGGAGATGCAGTCTGAGGACAGGATCCCCCTTCAGTCTGAGGATTTGAGAGAGGTTAAAGGTCTCTCTAGTGGCTGGTTGCACTGCTCCTCTGATCCTTCCGTTTTCACCCCCTAATATCTGACTCCAGGTTTTATTTATTAAGACCGATTAGAATCCGTGCTACACTCCCCAGCTCCTAGTTCTTGCTTTTCAGATTTGGTTTGGGGTGTGGTTTTGCGATCAGACACCGTGTCATCTCTTATCTACCCCTCCCGAGTGCTAGGGTTACAGGTATATACCACCACTTCTGGGTATTTCAAAAGTTTCATTCTGTGGCCTCTTGTCACTGCTGCTCTGAGCCTCTGTTGTCACAGGACATCATGCCAGAAGGACAGGAAGAAACAGAAGAAAGCAGGGTCCTCAAGTCTCAATATCCTCATTAAAAGTCCCCCGTCAACAGTCTGACTTCCTCAACTTTCTCAAAAGTTCTATCAGTTCCCAATATTACTCCAGAATGGGGACCAAAGAAGGGCTTTCAGGACAGTAAAGACTCAAATGTGTAGTAGCATTCTCACCAGAACGGCACAGGTTGGGAATTTTCCCCTGAGCTGGTCAAAATCAAAGATCTGTCCATTTGACACTTGAAGGTTCCCGGGAAGACTGTGGGAACTCCATCTGTTCACCTTCCGCAGTATCTCACCCAAGTGTAGGGAGCTCTGAACTGAATGAAAGTCAAGGATCGTTAGACATCCGAGGGCATGAAAGAACAAGTCAAACCCAGGGAAAATGAGCTCTTGGTAAGCGCGGGTCCAAAGCTGTATTTAATAGCCACGCCAAGATAAGAAATTATATCCATGAGATGAGACTAGAAATAATTTTACCTTTTAAAACCTTCAGAAAATAAACAATGCAATCAGATCAAGGATATAAAATATTTATATTGAATGGAAACATTAGAAATTAAAATTGGGCAAGAACAATGGCCAGAGAATAAAGCAAAAAAACCACATGCATGAAAAATAATAAGGAAAATCAATGCACTCAATAGTGAAGTTCAAGACAATAATGGATTTCTTAAAATCCCGAAGTCTCCCAGATATTGCAAATGTGCTAATCATGAATACATAATTTGTGATTATAATAATCAAAATTCAAACAGTTGCATCGTTGAGAACTAGAAGATAATTAACCAGTCTTCAAATTCTATGAAAAAATAATCTCCACTACATTTGTATATATGTATTAATTAAAGCAATAATATATAGATATTAATATTTTTAAAAATATTACGTTTTGCATGACATAATAGGCTACTGATAGTACATACTTCAAGAAAGCCAGATAATAAAGAAAAAAAGAATAAAATAAAAAAAGGAGTGCCAACTCAAACAAAAAGAAGTTGGCATTTTAAATAATATATAACTCATATGTAACAGTGTTATCTGAGCACCGGTTTGCCGAGTGCCTGTTTGAGTTGGAGAACGATAAAGTGTCTAACCACACTGAAAAGGCGACAAGAACAGGTAAACAAAAGAGGCAGTTATCACCGGCAGCACAAAGCAAGTACCACAAAAGAAGTGTGGTGGCCCTAGTCACCCAGGTGGCTTAGCCATGCATCATCCTTACACAAAACGAATATGAATAGCAAATCAAAAATGGCCAACCCGGCTGCACTCGAGCAGGCGAGGAGTATGGGGTGGGTGGAGAGGGTTGGCATGACAGAGTGAATGTTCATTTTCAGATTAGGGACAAAAGATACTACCTAAAGTTTAAAATTTAAAACTCAAGAATGAGCTATTTATGCTTGATACTTGGAAATTAGGAGGGAGGTGTAGGAAGAAGGTGTGTGCTCTGACTCAGAGACACGGCAGCTGCTGGACCAGAGCAGAGGGCAGCACCATCTGTGATGAATCACTGGCATTTTATATTCCTTAATATGTTATAAATGAAATCTGATTTCACTAGCAACTTATTGATTATTAGTAAATGAACAATTCATAATTTTTATTTGTGAATGTTTACTATTTTCTATTTTCCGTCAAAATGGTATTTTTCTTAATGGACCAAATCAGTCTTTGCAGTATAGCTCAACTCTTTAAGAACAGTAAGCGATCAAACTCCCTCATTGGCTGTTTACTTTCTACCCAGCCTGTTTCCCAACTCTCTTACTTTGCAGATAATGGCGGAACACTGGTACGTGGTCTGGTGGAAGCGTGGTTTATTTTGCTTCTTCAGTGTTCAGCTATTGGTCATTCACAGATCTTTTATTGGGGTCCTGTGTCCTCTTGCTATCTTCCTTATCGCTTTTCACCTACCAGAGTTTTTATTCCCGTTCATGTTTGGTTTTGTCTGACCACGTCTTTGGTTTCCCACTATAACACGGCTCACACTCTTGAAGTCTGCATGTGAATTATGGGATGTTAACTCTGCACCTCAATGACATTACTGGGACTCTCCACAATCCGTACCATGTTTGCAGTGCCTCCCTCCCATTGCACCTCCCAACCTATAGAATAACCTTAGGCTTCCGGAACAAGAAGGAAGGCTGATGAAATAAAAGAGATTTCTTTTTCTAAGATGCTATTTTATAGAGATACTTACCATTGCCTTTACTAAAACTGGGTCACAAGATCAGTCAAGGCCCCTGAGATACACAAAAGATCTCCATGAACTAGTTTTGGCTGCTCTTCTAAGGTAGAATGCTGTACTTCTCTCTCTCTCTCTCTCTCTCTCTCTCTCTCTCTCTCTCTCTCTCTCTCTCTCTCTCTCACATCTCACCTGCCTGACAGCTTGAACTTGAGAC
>NC_022009.1:100603263-100620721 GCF_000317375.1 Microtus ochrogaster
CACAAGAGAAACAAAAGCAGTTCTCTCCGCAGGCACAAATGTTGCAGATGGCTAACGGGTAATCTTTTCCCTGTTGCTTGGTTTTTAAGGTAAAATCGGTCTGAAAGACAAGACCTTGGATGGATTGATTTATCAAGACATTTGAGAGTGAATTTCTTACATGTCACAAACACGAAAGCAAACTTTACATCTTAACATACAAAAGCCTTCTTTCCAGCCTAAGGCTTTAAGAGGAGAGTGGTGTGTTTCAAGGGTTTGTGCTCCACATTCTAATAAAGATCCTCAAAACTGAAGTTCACAGGATGAACTCCTCTCTTTGCTTTGTTTAATGTGTTGGTTTAGGCTAAGTTGGGTTGAAGTCCAGAGTTCCCGAGTCACAGGCATCGCTTTGAAGGTCTTCTGTAGACAAGTGGAAGCCCCTCTCCCACCAGCTGAGTTTCAGCTTAGGCAGATTATCTCTCATAGTCTGGGCAGGCATGATCTGAGCAGCAGGGGGAAACTAAGAGCAAGGCTGAGTTTCGAGCACAGAAAAGGACAAGAAATCCTCCCTGTGGATAGCTCCCGTCCATCCATAAGTATATGCTCGAGTTTCTCTCATACCTCTACCCATGGTCTTACTTAACCTGCTCCCACAGTGTGAAAGGCAAGTCTTGGAGTACATCTTCCTCCATCTCTTCTTTTCATCATCCCCCATCAACTATATAGCCACCTTTCATTGATCCATTCACCTAACTACCTATCTACCTTAATACTTATCCATTCATCATCCATCTGTCTAGCATCTAGCATCTATCTACCTGCTGTCTCTCTATCATCCATCTATCAAGCATGTAGCATCTCACTGATCTTGCTTGCTTCTCTAGTTAAATGCTGGCTGATATACTTAAAGATAAACTACTTCAGACAGGACCATCTTCTGGTTTAATATTATTTCTTCTTCAAACTATTGTTTCTTTTCCGTTCTTTCTTACTTTTCTTCATTTATTTTGTGTGGAAGGTGGGAGTACCATGTGCCACATCTTGTGTGTGTGTTGCGTGCAAGTCAAAGAACAACTTGAAGGGGCCAGTTCTCTGCTTCCACCATGTGGACTTTAGGACAAGCCTCGGGTCCTCAGTCTTGATGACAAGCACCTTTACCTACTGAGCCATCTTGCCAACTCTGCACTAATATTTCTATAATTCCTTTCCTCTTAAAATTATACTGTTCTATATAATATAGATAAAAAATGGTACTCTACTCCAGTATCCACAAATCACAAGATGTCAATTCTCTAGAACGAAACTTTTTGCAAGTCTGGCTGATACAGTAGAAAGTTGAGGAATGGCTGTGTTAGGGAGAATCTAGGACAGAGTTCGAAGGTGAGACTGCACACTCATAAGATGAAAAATAATTCATGTTGACGTTTTGACAAAATAAATACGTCTCCAACATCCACTGGTCCAGGGTGTTTTGAGTCCTGCAGGAGGTTGTTGACACAGTGGGAAAAGCAAACAAGAGTTCAAGGCAGACTCAGTCCATCTCTTGTCTTTCAACAGAGTCCAAATAATAGTGCTTGTACTTGTCAGAGAAACTAAAGTTTAACAGTCTTCTATGTGACAAGATTCCAGACCATTTTCTATGACATTTCTTCAGTCTTTATTGCTCATTTGAAAGAGAACATAATGAGCCTCAGAATTACCTTTCCTTTGAATCCATCTCAGGCATTATTTTTGAACCAAAATCATCAAAGTAGCACAGGTTTTATTAGGTAGGCTATTGAAAACAAGTTTTGTATAAGAATGTTCCCTGTTTCTCTCCTTTATTTTTAAGTTTCTTCCACTGAATATCATTTGTTAACTTCATTATTTTCTATCTCTAATACTGTCATATAAATTGTAGGTCAAACCTTATATATGAACTTCAGTGTATTCCGGAAGTCAGCATAATGTCTGGCACACAGTAGATTCTATTGTGTGGCACATCTATTACTCCTGAGTGTGTAATACAGACATAGTGATAGTGCCCAACAGCCTAGCTTATAATTATGGGAAAAGACATTTTGTATAATATTCTCAAAAATCCTCATCAGCATGAACCCCAGGTTTCCATGTGGGCATCAATATCTGCTTCCCAACAGAGTGTCTGGAACTTGGAGAAAAATGGGGCAGAAATAAAACATCAATCAACTTAGCTTGCCCTCAGACTTTACAATTCTGTTTTTAATGTATTGAATTCCCTATCAGGGGTATTGTCTTGGGTTGTGAGCTATCAAAGGACTGTGTGTTCCAACCAAGTTGCACATCAAATAGGAATTGAAATAAATTGAAATAAACCAGAAAAACCTTTTTCTGGTTACCGTTTAGTCAAACCAGACAGATGGTCAACAAATGGGATGATTATTGCCTTCCATGATGCTGGAGATCATGGAATATTAAAAATAGATATGACATTTTTCCAGTAATTAATATCAACAAACATTTCAGATTTTTAGCCTGAGCTCTCTTCATTGTACTTGGCAGTCTGCCCTCTTCTTTGTTCAGCGGAATGGAAGAGAAAATAGATATGCGTTCTGTAATCAAACACTGAATGGAACTCTCACATAAACTCATTTAAGTATTCACCTTGACCCCAGAGACCAAGGAGCAAACATTTACCAGGCCACATTCTCTAAGGATTCTGCCGTGGAAAATGAAAGATCCAAAGTTAAATAGAATATGATCGTGTATAAAGTCCACGGAGACACCTACAGGAATCTCTGTGTTGACTGTATCTGAGTAACAGGTTCATCTGATAGGGTTGTTGATGTCCCCCTGTTTTCTGCAGGGATCATGCATTATTCAGACTCCGATAATAAGAAGAATAGAAAGGTTTTTGTTTCTTTGAAATGGTATTTTAGATCTTAGAGGCAATAGAAATTTTACAACTGCCTGCAGAGTCATATTTTCATTAGCTAAAGAGAATGCGGGGGGGAGATAAAAAGCAAAGAGGAGTTTGAAACATGAAAATAGGTAAATGTGGGTCACACAAGAAATATAAAGTCAAAAGACCAGTAAACAAACTCCTCGGCAGCTGAGTTAACTTAAAGCATTTATAAGCAACTTCTCTTAGCCCTTCTGATATTTTTCTGTAAATGCCAGGATAGCGTTGTTTTCAGGGGCTGCCGAGTTGTTGGCAGGGGACAAAACACAAAGTGCATTTTTTACTAGTAATATTTTACTTTAAAACACCATTGATCTTAAGCTACCTCCCCAACTGCAAATTGGGGGCTTTTCAAGTAATTTATAGGAAAAAACTATGAAGTTTATCTTTGAAATGAAGTGAAATAATACCTGCACTTCCTACTTTGGGGAAATTTTATGTCAAATCACCCCGACAGGCAGAGATGACAAAACATTGGGAAATATTTAGAGATTTCATTTCTCTTCCCAATAACGACAAGGTTGATTTTGTGCTCTCAGAGGGGACATCGTATCTGATTTACCATCAGCTGCCTCCCTGCCACCAGCCACAATTCACATTCTTTAAACCACCACAGCTCGGTGACGCGGACTACCCTTTACTGTGAGGTTGATCAACTGCCAAATGCCTGACGGATCACGAAACACTTTTCCTCTCTGCTACCTGTTTCTTTATCGTGATGAAGCGGGAGTGCAGCAAGAGGCGAACTGTCATAATTTTATTGGCGAAAGAAGGCTGATTTATACCACCTCACTTCTCAACGCACCAGTGAGAGGGGCAGGTTGCCGTGAGTTCCCTCTTCTCTCCCTCTTGCTAGCTCTTCTGCTTTGTCTTTTTCAAGCAGAGGAATTACGCGCTCCCTGCCGTGGCTGCATCTGAGGAACGTTTAAGTCAGATTTTTTAAGGAAGCCCAAGAGAGCATAGGAAAAGTAACCCTGCCTGGCCTTACTCAAATAACCCACCAATTCCTATTCTGATCATGAGTCCCAAGCAAACCAACAATGAGCTGAGGGAAGTCTTAGGAAAAAGGCTGTGTATTTAAATGTCCAGCAGGACAGAATTTAAATGATCAACCATTCTGCAAAGCTCACAGGTGGAGCAAGGTGTCGAGGTGGAATTATCATTTGGAGGAAAGTTTTCAGATTTCGTCTCCAGCTGAATCTAATAGTTATGGTTCATGCATTGAAAACATTAACAAAAAACTGGGCATTGTTTTCCACTCCTCACTCCTCCCCACTCCTGTGTATGCCCAAGTCAACCCATCAGCTCATCTGAGTTTTACTCTATGGAAACTTCTAAATCTCAGTGCTGAGATCTGGAAACAAAGGAGGAAGGCCAAAGACAACCTACTGTGATAGTGAAGACATTCATGCCAAGATAAAGGTCGTGGCTACCCATTAGTGTTTCCCTCTTAGATAACTGAAGGCAGGACATAGAAAAATGTTTGGAGAACTAGTCTAGACACACAAGGAAATCCTAAATTTGCCACTTCAAAGAAGAACAGAGAACCAGTGTGATAGATGCTCATTCCAGTCCAAGTTATACTTAATCGCCTATCTCCCCCTTCTGAAGGATTAAACTGTTCGAAAGAGCTATACCCAATTTACTGTGCCTTGTCCTTTAAAACAGTTACTTCTCTTTGGAAGCATGCATTTCCCAACCAACTTTGCTCTTCTGCCATCTGTTGAAGACCTAGCTTATTTAACTAGTTGTCTGTTGGACAATGTCATGGTGATACTAGACCATCTCTAAGTTTCAAACTTTAAAATCTGACTACTTCTCCTCAGCTTGGTATTCCTACACACACACAGAGCAAGGATTGTCTAGTCAGATGACTCCCCCTGCTCTGTAAAAGAGAAAAAAGAGAGACAGTAAAAAAAAGCTGTGTGGGCATGTCTAGACAAAACAAATGCTCACAGCAAAGACTGCTGCATGGTCCTGGGCTTACCAATTTACCACTACAAAGTATTCATAGACATGGAAAAGAAAAACTGAAGCATTCTCATTTTAAAATATGCTAAGGAGCCTTCAATTGATTTGACAGATTGATCATTGGATTCTTCTAAAGCCCCTGATGCTTAGTTTATGGTTCAAATATTCTGACTTTTTTCTTTCATGACTAGATCACAGCTCCTGAAATGCCTTTCCCTTCTGCCTTGAGTTTTTCGACTTCTGAACCCTATTCATACAGCTTGTGTTACCATGAATATGCCACAAACATGACTCTTTACAGGAAAATGTGTGTCTATTATTTATAGTCTCCCTCTCTTTTCCCGCGCCCATCATCCTGAGGCCAGAAATTTCTAAAGGAGATCTTCATCTTGCTGTACAGTGTCACTGTGAATGACAGGAAATAAAGGACAGGGAACTTACACACAGAAACAAAGACTCTTTTGTGGAAGATGAGCAGCAAGGGTGAAGATTAAGGTTATAGAAAGAAATGAAAGGGATGAGGTAGCTGTGTTGAGAGGGAACCTTGGGGAAAGTACTGAAATATTGAAACGGAGTTTGGCTATGGGTTGTGTCTTACCTGATGTGTTTACAAGACCTTGTTGAATTGCATATTCATCGATGTTTCTGAAGATGATTTTCTGTCTGGGTGGTTTTGGTGACTTTTGTTTGTGTTCATCTCTCTATGACTTTCAAAGACATGTTGATTTTGATCTCTTTCCTCTATAGAAGAAAAAGAAAAAACCTATCACAGTATCACAGCTCCTGGGTCCTGTAATACCCAGGTCTTCAGCTTCCTGCCGGAATACTTTCTTCCCATGCCAACCTTGGGCATCTCAAGCTCAACCTGCCCACACCTAAACTCAAAATCCTGCATCTTGTCTCCCAACTCCCTCCCAAAAATGACAGGACCATCCACCTGTTTGTATCTGTCATGAATATTGAAGGACACCCCTGTTTCTCTCTGTGTGTCAAAGCAGCCACCATGTTCCAACTCTTTAATACCTCCCAGGGTCTCTTTTGTCCATTTTCTCTATCATAGTCCTACTATAATTCCTTTGGCACTATTGCTAAAGCTTCTAGCTTTACCTCCTTTCAACCAGAATTATCTTTAAATGTGATGAACTCCTAAGGGTAGCTCCTACCATTCCAGTTTTACAGTCAAGGGGTTTCAGGTTTGCTTCCCACCCATCTTCACAATCCTTTCTTCCTTCTTCTCTTGTTATGTTCATGATTGATCCCTGTTTCATTTCTCCAAAGAGCTAAGTAAAAGCTCAGCCACAACTCAAGCCCAGCTTACCTTCCTTATCTTTTCTTCCACCCAATCTTCTGTTTCAGCTGTTCAGTTGGAAGGTCACCTCTTCAGTAAAGTATCCATCCCTGAACCCCTGTCCAACCCCTCATCCCTTTCAAACTGTTACTTTTCCTCATTAGTGTCTTTCCTTGTATAGCCTACATTTTTCTGACAGAATTTATTTCATTTATAATTTGATAACCTTTTCTATAATTATTAATGTCTGCTTCCATGGCAGACTCTCAATCCTATGATTCATAATGTTATTGTCAGTGTTATGCTGCTGAATTGCTAATTGTTTAGTGTTGTGTAGACAGTCATCTCTGTGATTGCTGCTTCTGTGATAGCATTGTTTAAAGCTAAGACAATTAAATATTAAAAGCTCTCTATCCAAATCATACTTATATTTGCTATTTCTATTTCTCTGTTTACTCTAGGAGAAAGACTCTAAAACATCCAATGAAACTAGAAACTAAGATCGAAACATGCATGAGACTAAATTAGGAATCATGGGACTGCCGAGGGACTAGCACTCTTTTCCCAAGAGCATGCGGATCACTTACAAGGACAAGATCTCACATCCCCGCACTCATCGCTTGCACCTGTAGAGAGGAAGCAGCCCTAGCCGCTTCAATTCAAACAGCATCCCCATTGCTGGAAGAGCTCACAAATGGAGTTCATGAGTGCCACGCGGGACGGCAGGATTCTGGTTCCATCATCCTATCTGTTAATAAATGAGCTGATGAGCCAAATTCCCTAAAATCTCTCCTCGTCTAGAATATATCGTAAGATATCGAAGTCGAGCTGATGGGGTGCTTCCTGGTATTGCAGATGTAATAAAGCTTAAATCTCTCACTGCAAAATGGAAAGTATGCAAAGTGAGCTATCTTTTTAACACAAAATATTTGGGGGGCTAATCACCCATGGCATACATCTCATCGACGTGAACCAAGAAAAAAAGACATTCATAAAGTCAACCTGATTCCATCACCACCAGTCCAGCCTGTCTTTGCCCCCAAGGGAAGCAGGACATGCAGGTGTCCCCACAGATACCTCGTGCATCCTTCAATAGAAAGCCACTTCCCTCCTTTCCTCCATTTAATACCCATTATGTGCATTCTCTACCCTTTCCTTTGGTGAGAATTTAATGTCTGCTCGATAAATGTTTATGGCCGATACTGCTTCAGACTGTTGAAAGTTGAAATAGCAGGTAAATAGTCACAGCTTTAAAACTCCATTAGCAAGTTTGGTGTGTATAACTTTCATACATCAGTATACACAAAACTAGCAGTCAACTAATTTTAAAAATGCACGCTTTTGGTGTAGATCCTCTGTTGGGTATTAAGTAGGTTTCAGGATAAAATGAAAGTCAAGACTTTATAAACAATGACAAGTTAACCTATAATTACATCTATATATTATTTAAACGGTTGGACTAAGGAGAGGGAAAGATAACAAATGGCTGGTGTTTGGGAACAGTAAGAGAAAACAATGGGAAAACAGGGACACATGAATTAATATTTTATTATATTTCACATACCTGGAGGAGAACATGTGAGCAACATCAGCAGGGACGAGGCACAGCTACATGGTTAGGCTGATGAAAGGTTCAATTGACAGAGTGATTGCCTAATATGTCTAAGTCCTTGGGTTTGGGCTTGATCCCCAGCATGTTTTACAATGGGCATGGTGGCACACGTCTGCAATCCCAGCAATAGGGAGGTAGAGGCAGGAAGATCAGAAGCTCAGAGTGATCCTCAGCTACAGAGCGAGTCTGAAGACAGCCTGAGCTGCAGGAGAGCCTCTCTCAAACAATAGTGGGGAAGACTATGTGTTTAAACTGAGCGACATAATAAAAATGATGCCACAAAGATTCATTCATAGATTAAGGAATAGATTTGCCAGTGGTAGGAAAAATTGGGGATGTCTAAAATGATCAAAACATTGATTGCCTTATACAGACTGAGAATAAATATAATAAATTAAATAGCAAAGAATACTGAAAAAATAAGAGTCCGTTTCTATGACAAATGCACTGATTTTAGGGGAGATAGATTATAAAAATTAAAATTACTTGAATATAGTCATTCTTAAAATAGAAAAGAATGGTTTTCTAATACAAAAAATGGAGGAACTAGAGGGTTCAGTGATTAAGAGGACGTAGCGCTCTTGTAGAGAACCCAGGTGTGGTTCCTCATGGTGGGTCACAGCTACCTGTAACTCCAGCTCCATGGCCCCAACATGTTCTTCTGACTGTTATGGGCTTCTGCATGGATGTGGTGAGCATAAATACACACATGTATACACATTAAATAAATAATAAATAAGTAAATATTTTTTTAAACTAAAGGGACCTATCCACTGTCAAACTATTCAAAGAGAGAAATCCCCAGTATCCAAGGAATCCAAGTCTTCAGGAAGGTTCAGGAGTCATTTCTATTTTATTTCTACCAGAGGTGAGAATACTTTCTATGGTGCTAAAGATCCGCTCCTATGTTGACTTGATCTTTACGCTTCTTTAGCTTTAATGTAGCTTATACATAAAAGGTTCATATTTTCCTTTCTGGAACAACGTTGAAAAAAATATGTTCATAACCTTTGCATGTGACAAATCTTCAAATGGGAGCGTGTTGAGTCATTTTATTGTAGCTTTTAAATAATCTACTATTTACAGCATATGAAGCTCATTAGCACAATTAATAAAAGCCCGTGTTATTAATGAACACTTCTAAGACAACACAAATAACTACCACCAGACTTACTGATGCTATTTCAGTCTTACAGTTAGATTTATGACGTTCCCTTGTTTTAAAAAAATGCAGACAACTTTCCCTGAGAGCAAAGAATATAAAAACTCTATTCTAAATCAAAATGTCTCGAGTTTAATGAAAACCAGGAACAGATAGTCTAAGGGCCTGTGGTAGGGCCCGTAACTTGAAAGAATAAATTAAAAAGCATCAAATTCAATTTTCCAAAAGATTGTGATTTTCTATTTGTATGCGCTACAAATTTGGCAGGCTGTACAGATTTAGAAAAAAATTATTATTATTTTTCCAATACTTTCAAAAATGTATTTGCTTCTAAACCTTAGGGTGCATTCAGGTAAAAGAAAAAAAATCTATTTACGTATCCATTATCTCTGGGTAGAAGCTGAGTTTGATGAACGCGCCACACAACTAACAAATGTTTGCCTGCCCAGATGGCTTTTGCTCTAGCATTATGCCTCAGAAAATAAATTATTACTATTATTTATGCTCATCATAAACTATGTCTGCATAACAAGTTTCTCCGAGGAGTTGAAACTAGTTTTTGCTGATTCTACAACACGTCTCATTTGTAAAAGTCAGAAAACTGTACCTTTGTTGTTCCAAGCAAGGGAATGTGTTAGAAAGGCACGCAGACGCGTGGAAGCGAAAGTGAGGGCTCAGTGTGCCCATGCGTAGAGACTCTCATGAATCAACACTCTGGAATATGGAAAGACATTCAGTTTCAGCAGTGCTTGCAAAATCAAATTATTAGAGACTTTAAAACTACCAACTACTGCAGGCACCTGCTGTGAGACCAAGATTTCTTGACATAGAAGAAAGAGCCTATCCCCAAAGATAAAATTTCAAAAGAAGAAATAACTTTGGACTCTTATAGGAGAGAATATAATGACTTGTTTAGGAAAGGTGGTTGCTAAATTATAGTATAAGCCATAAAGAAAGTTCTGTTTTATCCCCCATTCTGCAACCACCCAATGCTACTTATTTATCCCACTTGTAAAATGAAATAAACCTGAACACTACAGTCCTATCCCAGAAGGATAGGTGGGGATTAATCTCTTGGAGGTGTCTGGAGTTTCACAAATGTTGTGGTGATATACAAATTGTGGTACCTTCATCTTGCTTTTATAACACATTCATGGTCCTAACACACTGGAGGGTACCTTAGCTGTCCTGGCAGTTCATCATCAGGCCCCCAGCACTGCTCCTCAGCATCTCCTGAGGATGAGCTGAAAACCAAGCTAAAAATACTGTTCAGTGATTGCACAGTAAATCACCCAATGCGGAGATATCCAAGGTCTCAATTTACTTTTGTAATACAAAATTAACCTTGTAGGTGCAAAATTGCAGTATTATTTTATAATTATAGCTGTGGCCTCTATATTTATGAGATATTACAAAATACCTGACCTTCCCCATACAGGTTGGCTAATTATTTTGTATCCAGCTAGAACAAGTTCATTAAACTTGAGTCTCAGTGGAAGGGTGGCTAATGCTTCATCTTACCAAGTTCCATTTTTGTCATTGTTCATCGCGTATTAATTAAATTTAGTATTCAAGCATGAATTTAGAATCTAAAAGACCTGGCCAAGTGCACCCCAGTGACAATTTGTTGTTTACAGCATCAGATACACAATGTAAAAGGGCTATAAATAACCTGATATTTATCTGTGTGCTGTCATTTTATCTCCTTTATTAGACCTTAAGCTACTGCAGGGAAGCAAAATTTAGGGCTTATTTTTGCATATGTGTTTCTAAACATAGCTCTGAAGGAAACACTTTGTAAAAGGAAAATAGATATCAGCCTGAGCAATTTTAGGTTGAAGTGAAAGATGTGGATTTTCTAGTCAGTTGTATTAGGGAGGAAAGGGCTGTCAGACAGCAATCATATTCTTATTCATATTTTAACCAATTATAAGCCTAAAGTTCTGTACAATGAAACGGTTTCATTTGCCTTTTAGCTTTGCAGTCACTTCTTAAGGAGTACACCATAATGTATGAGTATGTGGCGGTGTACAATATCAAAGAATTCAATCTCATTAGAATGCATAGAGCTGAGGTGTGGCATCCTCCTTAATCACAGAAGGTGGAGAGCAATATAGGAATCATCTTTTCACACTCTTGAATTTCAAATGTGCATAATGATAAGAAACACTTCAATGTTCAAATGTGCAAAAAAATTAACTAAATTAAAACTGATTGTTGAAACTTATTTTGTAAGTATAAAGCTAGGAGAACTATTCCTGACCTTTGTAATACCCTTCCTGTGGTTCAGTTTCTCAACCTGAAACTTCATATTTTCTATTTCTTTTCCTTTCTATATAAAAATGCAAGAACCATTTGCTTGCCATTCTTTCTGTGAGTAGAACTCATAGCAAGCCTGCGTTATTAATATGAAAGTTTTAATTTAAGAATTTTAATATACATCACAGAAATCCTTTTGATAAAATAGGAAAATTCAAGGCTCACTTATTAAGACATGGCTGTGAAATTAACTTCGCTTATTCTGAAAGAATTTCCATCTTAACCATATATATTCCATATTCTTTCATAAGATTGATGCAGGTCCAATTTGACATTGCTCAAGTGTGCTTCACTGCTAGTTTAATTTCGACTAAGAACAGTAGAATAATATCTTTCATTTCTGCTAAGGATGGGAAAAAATATGAGACAGTGGTAGAAATGCAAATGAAATACCAAAGTTGAGCTTGGAGAGCTTAAAAGTAAACTTGTAGAAACTATTCTCAGACTCACAACACAAGTAAGAATTATTAACAATAACAAGTCAATACATAGAAACCATAGAACACCAACTCTACTCAGGGAATGTGTGAGTCCTTCAGATCAAAAGGCCTTGTAGCTGCTGATGGAGGCTGGTTCACAGCCAGCAGTCCCCACCCATAGGCTTAATGGGCTACAGTAGATCAGGACCAGCTTTCTTTCATGTTCTCTGCACAGCAATGGTATAGGTATGATACCTACATTGAAATAGTAGGTGGGTAAGGACAAGAAGATGAAAAAGATCAGGTTGTAAGAGTTGTCCCATGCCATATCACCATTGACCCTCTGAGAACTCGTATATTGAACCCTTGTGTTGACTAGCTTTATATCTTGGTGACAAAATAAACAAAGAAGAGGGTGATGTTGGTCCATTGTCTGAGTTTTCAGTTCAGTTTCACTTATCACTGTTGCTTCGGGCCTGTGGAGGCTCAGGGCACATACACATGTGATAGAGGAGGCTTGTTCCCATTGAGCAGATAGTCTAAAAGAGACAAAGGTCCCAAAGTCTCAATCTCCAGTCCCAGAACACTCCACCAGGGGTCTAACTTCCTTCATGAGGTTCTGATTCTTAAACTTCCCAGCCCTTCTGAGTAGCACCATTAGAAGAGGAGTAAACCTTCAACACACCGGCTTGTGGGATTTTCTTCAAACCATGGTGCTTCCCTTTGTTTTACAGTACCCAATTTACCTCAGAGTAATGAAATCATATTAAACATCAACAAATTAATAACTATAAGAACTTTTAACTCTGCTTAAAAGATCAAAGAGGAGGACTACTAATTTTCTACCTTTTCTTTCTGCTTCAAGACAAAAATACATTTTATTCACAGTGAATACCAAAGTGATCTTGACTATTTATTGTGAGCAAATAATTTAATCAAACTATTAAAAAAATATAGGCAACAGATTTGCTATCCTCATGAAAGTTCAACTGCTTGTGGAGAAATAGTTGTGCCTTTCTTTCTGCTTTCCAATTCTGATGCTCACTATAAATTTATTGATCTCACTTTATGACATTGTGGTCCTTCATGAAGCACCATTCAGACCTGGAAAACAACAACAAAATCAAAGACTGAAATTACTGCTAACATAAAAACTAAGGAAAGTCAAGAAAAGAGAAAAGGGTACCAATCTGACAAGATTCAACAATTATTGAAACCTCTGAAACACAGTATTTCTCCTGGAAAGATTTCAAAGCAAAAACTCTTTCTTTCAATGATCAAACTATGCTACTACTGATAGTGTTTGTGATACATCTGTTCTCATTAGCTAAGTTTTTCGCTGTCATGGTAACATATCTGACAAGAAGCACTCTAATGAAAGAAAGGTTTATTTTGGCTCTCGGTTAGAGAGCACACAGTCCATCAAGCCAGAAAAGGCATGGCAGTAAAATCATGAGGTAGGTAGCCACACCACACCCACAACTGGGAGGCAGAAGAAGAGAAGAAGTGAAGTTTTCTAGAAAGCTTTAATCCCTCCTGATGCAGTGACCCACTCTCCCCAACAAGGCTCTACCTCCTAATGCTTCCACAGCCTTCACAAACCACTAGCACCTGGGAAACAAGTGTTCAAACACATGATCCCCTGGGGACCATCTCACATTCAAACCACACTACTACTGAATGAACCAGTATATCCAAGAACGGTAGGTGTTAGTTGTCTAATTGACTCCAGCAATAAATGGATGCAAGCTCAGAGCATGGATTCCAAGTTAGGTCTGCTTTATAAACTTGAAAGACTTGATCAACACACTCTTGCAGTAGCCCACCTCACAGGTGTGTTTTAGGTCTTAGGGGAAACTGCCTAGATAGTTTTTCAAGATTTGTTCATACTATTTTATGAGTTATGAGTGGTTGCTTGTATATGTATGCATGCGACTTGCATCCTTGTGCCTTCAGAGGCCAATGGAACTGGAGTTAAAGATGTTTGTAAGACATCATGTTAGTTTTAAGAACTAAACCAGGATCCTTCTACAAGAGCACCAAGAGCTCTCAACTACTGAGTCACCTCTCCAGTCCTGAGATTTTTGCTTTTAAATAAGGCAAAACTGATATTTATTATTCATCCTGGAAGTACATTTAATAAATTCTGAACTGAGGTAAGTGGAAGAAGGAGATTGTTAAGAACTCAAATATCTTAAGCCAGATGTAAAGTATATACCTTTAATACCATTATAAACCCTGTCTTGAGAAAAACACAAACAAAAAATCATTTTATTTTGAGATGATTATATTCATTTGCAGCCATAAGAAACAATACAGAGAGTGCTATTGTACCCTTTTTACCCAGTTTGGCCCAATACATTTCGAAAGGCTATATATAGCACAAGGTCACAAACAGAATATAGTCCTTGATACAGTCATGACAAACCAGTCCATCACAGCAAGGACCCTTGTGTTGTGTGTTGTCCTTTTGGGTCCATACCCATACTCTTACCCACCATCTTGATCTTAGGCAACCATTCATCTCTTCTCCATCTCTGTAATTTCTCATTTAAACATATTTCAGTTCTTATAATTTTTTGAGACAGGATCTCTCTATGTAGCCCTGACCATCCTGGAACTCACAGAGATCCCCACCTCCCTACGGAGTGCTAGGATTAAAGGAATGTGCTACCACCACCCAGTTTTAATTTTATTTTATTAAAGAAAAGAACTGAAGTATGTCAACATTTAGCTTTCTTAGACTCTAGTTGGTACAAGAAGCCCAGCCCAGGAATTTAACTCTTGTTAGATAATTACAATTCATAATTCTTTTCAAATCCTTCTAAAATTATCTAATAAACACTTGCCATATGTAATGTCTAAAAGTCATTCCACGTACCCAAGAACCAATGTTATTAGCATAAAGAATGAAAGGGACAAGAGGAAAAGCAATGCTGTAAAATGGTTTTCACCACAGCCCCAGCACATGCTGCTCCCTTACTCACCATCTGCATATTTAAGGGAGTGTGTATGTGCATCTAAATATAGAGGATTCTTGGCCAGCACATTAGGAATGCCACACGGCATGGACAAGACAACAAATGGGTGTTCATATACCATGAGTATAAGTAAGTAAAAGTTAGACCCCCAGGAAAAACTATTTAACATAGTGTATTGTATCCACTTACTTAGGGAAATTTACTTTAATCACAACTTGGAAGGTTCAATTCTAACTTGAAATACGTGCACCCAAGGTTTTCTGAGTAATATCTGAGGTACCATAAGAGCTTGGTCCTGTCTCTGAAGATATTTTCTTCCTTTTGAAAATCTTGGATAAAACTTAGGCTACAAGGTGTTTGGAGATTTGTCTGCGGCCACAAAACAACTGTCATCTCTTGGGGAATCTCTGGGATGCTGTGTGTACCCTGGCATGCTGTCACAAAAAGGAAGACCCATGGAAGATGCTTGCCCACAAGCATGAGGAACAGACTAGAGAGGGCTGTGGACTCTGGGAAACTTCTACTTGAAGCTTGATCCAGAAGAGGAAATGCATATTATTAGAGTCAAAGTGCCCTTAACAACTATAGGCTCCTCATCTCATAGCAAGACAGCGATGACGGAAACATAAAACATGTGACCACTAAAGATCATAAGGGTGACTTGAACTGAGAAAACATCACAGCTAATCTTAACTGTCAACTTGACAGTATCTAGAGTCATCCCAGGGACAAATTTCTGGGCATGTCTGTGAAGGAATCTGAACTTTGGGTTAATTGATGTGGAAAGAATCATTCAATGTGGGTGCCATTTAATAGAACAGGGAAAGGGAGCTGAACACAGTATTCCCCTGTTTCTGTTTCCTGACTATCACAGCAACATGCAACATGCAACATGCAACTCAGGCTCTGTTGCATGCTTTCCCCATCATGGTGGACTGAATCCTAGAAATGTCAGCCAAAACAAGCTCTCCTTTCCTCAAGGTGCTTTTGTTGGGTATTTTGTCTCAGCAACTAGAATAGTAACAAACACAAGAAGTAAATACTATATTCCTCAACATTAACCTGCTTCCTCCTTCTTACGTGGTTTCCATAGATATCTCAAATACTTTAAGATTTATTGCAAGCAGCTGGGAGGTGATGGTGCACATCTTTAATCCCAGCACTCAGGAGGCATAGGCAGGTGGATCTCTGGTCTACAGAGCTAGTTTCAAGATAGCTAGGGCTGCTTCACAGAGAAACCCTGTCTCAAATTTAAAAAAAAAATCATTTCAAGCAACTGATAGAAGAATACTTCTCTCTTTCCAACTAAAAACAATTTTACTTGTATTAAAACTTCAATTACAGCCAGGTGGTGGAAGCACACATCTTTAATCCTAGTACTTGGGAGGCAGAGTCACTCAGATCTCTGTGACTCCTAGTCTAGCTTGGGCTACAAAGAGAGTTTTAGGACAGACAGAGCTATTACACAGATAAACCCTGTCAAGGATAACTAAACAACAACAACAACAAAAAGATCAAAAAAAAAAAAACTTCAATTACAATTGCTCTGATGGTATAATGAAATGAGTCTAGGGAGATGGGCATTTCGCATTGTCTTCTTAGAATTCCTAAGGCAAACTGTAGTCGGAATATTAAAGAACATAGGAATCAGGAAGCTTACATTCTAGTTTCATTTTTCCCATATACTAAACTTCACTTTTTAAATAAAGACATTTTAAGAAAAATCGCAACATCTCTAGCACTCAATGTTTTACTTTCAAACCAACAAAATTACACTGAATTAGAACTTTGAAAAGGGTCCCTTGTCTGTAGACATAACTTGAAAGTAGGTGACAATGAAGAGGGCAATGAAAGTAATTTGATTACCGTCCACAGCTAAGTCAGTTTAATTCACATTGAGACAAGCGTGAGAAAGCTTATTTGAGTGGGCATAGATTATATAGTGTTCTGTAAAATATTTTAAAGAGAAAATTACCAATTAGTGCTTTTCAGGCCACATGTAAGAAACATGGGTTGTAAAATTGATTGACTATCTATTCCTGTTCAACAAATCCCCTTAGTTGTGATTACTACAGGTCAGAAATTCCCAAGAGGCTAAGATCGGAGTCTCTAGTCCAGACCTAGTCTTAATGTCAGCCAGGATGGAGTCATGTAAAGCCTTGCTGGGACTGGCAACATGCTCAACCACATGACCGGCTACGGGCAGAGAACTCACAGGAACCTTCCTAAGGGTACTTGAGAGTCTTTTTTCACACACCACTTACTTTTCTGTATCTTGAAAATTCAAGTTGACAGCTTCAATGTTTTCAATGACTGCATCTCAGAAGTCATTCACTGACCCACAAGCCTACTGTGCTCTACTGTTCCCGTGGTTCTGTTTAGGAAAAGACCATAGAAGGGCTCAGAACCCAGAGGTGAGGACCTCTGCGAGGCATTGTGAATGTTGACTACTCCACACAACCTCCAGAGACCCTTCTTGTTATAAGATTTTTTGATTCCAAAATCTAAGAAATTTGGAATTACTGCTCATGACATAGAGACACATTCCACTGAAAATGCACCTCATGGTGTAGATGTGTAAAACACAAGGCTTCCCAAACAGGTTACTGGCTCTTCAAGGCATCCATCTCCTAAGCCTTGGGATCCAGGACTATATTACCTAGTAATGGAAAGGAGACTTTGCAGGTGCAAATAATTTAAGACCTTGAAATAAAAAGAATATTCTGAACTGGCCCAAAATACCAGAGCCAAACTTAACATTATTTCTGGATGTGGTCAAAGTCTCTCTCTCTCTCTCTCTCTCTCTC
>NC_022009.1:100620821-100636931 GCF_000317375.1 Microtus ochrogaster
TCTCTCTCTCTCTCTCTCTCTCTCTCTCTCTCTCTCTCTCTCTCTCTTTCCTTCTTTCTCTCTCTCTCTCTCTCTTTTAATGGGGGAGGGGTCAAGACAGAGTTTCTCTGTAGCTTTGAAGCCTGAACTGGAACTAGCTCTTGTAGACCAGGCTGACCTCGAACTCGCAGAGATCCATCAGCTTCTGCCTCTCCAGTGCTGGGATTAAAGCCATGTGTCACCACCACCTGGCTCAAAGTCTCCTTTTTATGGAAGGAAGAAGAGTAACAAAGACAATAAGAGGATTCGGCTCTCGGTGTCACTGGCTGTGAAGGTGGAAGAATGAGCCCAAGGAAAGTCAGTGTGTTCTAGAAATGGGAAGAGAGAGAAGAAATTCCCACTAGGTCTTCAGGAAGGAACTCATACTTCAGGTGCTTTGAGTTCAGTTAGCTTAAGGTCAGACTCATCCTGAACTTCTGGCGTACAAAACCATAAAGACCCATAACCCATAAAATTTGTGCTCTTGGAAGTCACCAGTTCTCCCAGAGTGACTTATTTTTTAATATTTTATTATATTAAATTTTGAATTATTTCATTATTTAGTGGAACTGTACATCATCTAATAGTACTTCCAATCTGTGAACCATGGGTATTGTATTTTATTTCTTTATATTAATATTCAAGTTTTGCCTTGGGATCAAACTGACAAAAATCAAAATCCCCCAAGCCTGAAGCTATATTATGGTGAAATTATTTTGAAGAACATGTCTCACCTCTTCAAGAGACTACAGTGGCTTTCATTTTTAATAACTCTTTGCAACAGCTAAAGGTGTTATATATTTATAAAGTGCAAGGAGAGCCTTAGAGTGTAGTGAACACGGGAAATGTTCACATATGGTCAATTTATATAAAGTTTGATTGTTTTTATTTCAAGTGATTTACTCTCAGTGTTGGGCTTAATTTGCTCTAGAAAATAATACTATCTTCTTTCCTGTGTATTATGTATATAATATTATTGATATTTTCTAATTTTTTTTCTATATTCCTAACACTGGGAGACTTCAAAAAAGTTAAAGATTTAATGACTAACCTTGGAGCATGCATCTCCATATGAGAATATGAAATGATGTATTAAATATTAAATTGCAGCAAAAATGAGCAAGAAGAGAGTTGGAAATATAACAAGTGACTACTTTCCACACAAGTGATTAAGAAAAGTAAGCTGTCTGGAACTACAAATCAAAAGATATCATCACATGAGATGAGGGAAAACACCATAATAAAGTTGTTATTTAATCTGGGTTTTGAAATTTATGAGAAATTAGCATAGGGAATCCTGAGTAACTAGATTAAATGTACAAAAATGTTTCTATCATAATAGAATTCACCAAATAATTTTGTTATTATTTATAAATTTCTTAAGAACAAATGGATGTCTCATACATGTCCTCTGGGACGAATTGGAATCTCAAGCAAAAAGAACAAACTTAAGATTTAGTATATATATATATATTGTATATCATGTTTTGATGTTGGTGCGTATAGTGAAATGATTGTTCTCACAAAGCAAGTTAGCATGGCCATCAGTGTGTACTGACTTTTGTGAGTGTTTGTGTATGTGTGTTTAGTGAACCCTAAAGCTACCCCAACTTTGTTTGCCTAGTATACAATGGAAAATTATTGGCAGTCTTCACATAGCATATTGAACCTCTGGTCCTACCATGTTTATCTGAAAGATTAAACCCTTTGTCTCAACATTTTCTGATTTCTTCCACCTCCACCTCTGCTAGCCACCATTTTGTCATTTCTATGTGCTTTACTTTTTAAAATTCCATATTTAAGTTATATTATGCATGATTTGGTTTTCTGTGCTTCAGTTCATTTAACATGAATATTTCATTGTTCATATATTATTGTCACAAGTGGCAGGATCTTCCTGTTTTCAAGACTGAATAATATCGTGTGTGTGATGACTATTTTTTAGCGATAGATTCTTAAATAATTTTCATATCTTGTCTATATGAATAATATTGCAGTGAATTTGGATGAGGTTTTGGTGCATTTTCCTTTGGGTATTTACTAGCAGAGACATTGTTGAACCATATTTTAATTCTAGTCAATAGCTGTTGAGCAGGTAAAATGGATAACTGTGGAAACAATGAAGTTATAATGAGAAGAAAATATATTTTTATGAAATAAATTTAAAGACAAATAGATTGCTGTCTAAAAGGAGGTTTCTAAGCCTATCAAAAAGTTGCACTAATTTTCTGTAAAGAAGATAATAAAAAAAAACATAATTTGAGAGCTTCCAATAAGAAAGGAAGAGATACAAACACTATTAATAAGAAAAAAAATGACAGAAGTTAATTAATTAGATGTAGTGGTGAAGGTAAATTCAATAGGAAGTTCAAGTTTTAGATCCCAAGTACCATGATAATGACGCTGCAGTTCACAATAATGAAAGAAGGACAATTCATAGAAAATTTTTGTATGGTTTTAGGGTGTTTAATAAAGTATAAAGCACACAAAACATGTATGGATGGATGAATAGACAGATGGATGGATGCCAGAAATGATAGATGGCTTCATGGATGGATGGGAATTTTTGTGGTTAGTTGAATGATGGGTAGGTGGGTGGATGGATGGATGGATGGATGGATGGATGGATGGGTGTATGGATGGAAGAATGTGTTTCCGTATCTCAGGAGAGAGGAAACCATCTTGAAAACTGTTCCACATAAATATAATGGAACAGTGAGGAGGGATAACGGTGGAGTAAAAAGAAGTAAACAAAGATGTGATATAGTAATATAAAAACATTGTTAAATTAGCAAAACTTTGGGTTCAAAAAGGTTTCTCTTACACACCAGTAGATAAAGCAAGCTGCCTCCTCTCCTGCTGACATTTTTTGTCAACACAGTCTGCTAATTATTCAGGATAACATTTTTCATAATTGGCAAGGCCATGTCCCCTACATGGACCTTCTCACTAAATGATGAAAATTGCTATATACAATTTGGGTGATTTATTTTTGTCAAATGACCTTATTAGTGCTTCCCCTGCTGAACTATGTTTGTGGGTGGACGTGGGTATGAAAATGCAGTCTTGACTTTTTCAAGAAAGAAGTTACATAATTTTACACTTCATAAATTTAACAACCAAAATGTTATCTGTAATGTTTCGAGGAAGTGCTATTTACCACTGGCTGGTTTGATGGAAGTTGATTAGATAATGGTTTTTCATCTGTGTGCTGTCACTGATATTGGCCCCATTCCAGTTGGCTGCTAAGGTGTCTAAACACCTCAAAACCAAAAATTATCCATAAAGCTTGTGACAGCATCCTCTGGGTTCATGGATACAGATCACTGCACATCTGGATGGGTTGTTCTGGCTGAGTTTATAATGTCATACCCCTTGTAAACACAATACACCTGTCTCTCGGTTTAACGGACAGTTTGTGAAGCTAAAGCATTTGTTTTCCCTGAGAAATTAGTCACAACACATTATTTACAAATAGTAAACCCAGAAGTCAAGAAAACATTTCAGTATTTCACTTATTCTTATCTCCAGACATACTAACCCTTTGATGGAAGGAAAATCTACCTATGTCAGCACTATGGGAAATCTCACAGGGAGATTATGAAAACAACAAATCATTGATGAATTCCTTTGCCTATTAGAGAATATAGGCAAGGATTTGTAACTATTTGCATTCTCCACGTCTTGGATGTTGCTTCTGCCTTCCGTGTTACAAAGGATTGAACGACAAACTTTTCGCGTGCTTCCGCTTAGTACAAGGTTGTTCCTGACACTCAAAACGCGAGCAAGGAACTCAGGACTGCGAAGGGTACACCCACACACAGAGACAATGAGGATATTCTATCTGGAATTCACCAAGGCCAGCTGGCCTGGGTCTGAAAAAAGCAGGGGATAAAACCGGACTTGCTGAACATAGCGGACAATGAGGACTACTGAGAACTCAAGAACAATGGCAATGGGTTTTTGATCCTACTGCTCGTACTGGCTTTGGGGGAGCCTAGGCAGTTTGGATGTTCACCTTCCTAGACCTGAATGGAGGTGGGCGGTCCTTGGACTTCCCACAGGTCAGGAAACCCTGATTGCTCTTCAAGCTGATGAGGGAGCGGGACTTGATCGGGGGAGGGAAATGGGAGGCGGTGGCGGGGAGGAGGCAGAAATCCTTAATAAATAAATAAAAAATAAAAAAAAAACATTGCAGAGCTTTTCTCCAATGTTACACTGTTCTGGAGGAGCTCAGAACCCACTGAGAAGGACAGAATGGCTACACACGAGAGGATACCACTCACCAGTGAATAGATGTCAATCACGCGCCAGGTGAGAGTGAAGGCTGCCCTTAGATTTAAGTCCCCGATCTAAGTCCTGATCTGATGCCTTCCAAGTCACTCACTGGGAGCCACTCTGCCCCTCATTTTAAAATCTTTGACTCTAAATGAGCCACTTTATTATTTATTATTCCCCATCACACCGAGAGCTGTATATCAGGTTTTCCTTCCCCGTTCCCTTGGTCAAATGCTAGGGCCTCACATCTGAGTAGCATTGCCAAGTGCACACAGGCTCAGCCTCATCATTATGCTCTGATAACATCAGCCAAGATAGTTACACAGGGAGGGGAACTCAGAAGGATCCAGCTGTCACAAACTGTTAACATTTTTGGAGGTGGGGGTCGAATAACCTGTAGAATCAAACCCCTGGAGTTCTTTGCCTCGTAGGTATCATGCACTTGAAGTCTTTTAAGAAAGCAACGTGAACAATGAACAATTCATAAAGAAGAAAACACTTCCAGGAATTTTCCTTGTGATGAGGAGACTTTACACTCATTATTCTACGTCAATGCATTTAAAATGGACCATAGATTTTCTCATAATTCATTTTTTCCATCCCGTGTACCTTTATGGAACACATGCTATCTGCCAGGTTCTCTGATAGATGCTGGGTAAACAGACTTGAACCAATCGGTCTCTGCACCCAAGGAATCTGACTGTTGATGATGAAGAGACAGGGAAACAAACTATGGGGAAGTATAGCTGTGATAGATTATACAGGAGCACAGACCAAGGAAAGAAAGGTAGCCAGGAGTACACAACAAAGGGCAAACGTGGAATGAATGAAACCAGAGATCATCTCATTGAGTGAAGTAAGGTGGATACAGAAAGGCAAGTATTGCGTTTTCCCTCATATGTAAAAGGGAATTTCAAACCAAAACATCACAGCTAAAACAGAGAACAGAATGAATTCAAGGAAAGAAGGAGAGAATGGAAAAGTAAGGGGAGCGGATTGACTGAGGCATGACAATAGGCATTATGGGAATGTCACAGAGAATCCATTAATATTTATAACTGTATAAATTAATAATTATCATGAAGGGCAAAGAGAAGGCAGGAAAAGAGGGCAACACATGCCAGAAGTCCATGGAGGCTCAAGAAATAGTACTTCCCTTCCACCACCAAAAACCTAGGGGAGAATAACCCAAGGTATGAGCAGAGAGGAGACAGTGTGCCTCCAGCATGTGTGTTCCCCAGACTTGTGCTGAGCTCCTGTTCCCTGGGATGATGACACCAGGTAGGGCCCTGGAATGTGGCTAAGTCTCAAGAACGGAGCTGTGTGAATGAACGTTCTTATGACAGCATCCCTTAAACCTCTCTAGTCTCCTTCTGTAGTGTGATGACTAAGAGGTCAGCTGTCTGTGTCCCAGAAGAGAACACTTCCCCAAAACGCATGATGTCATCTCAGACTTCCAGCTTTGATAACTTCTGCTTATAAACTACCCAGGCTGTTTCTCATACCGAAGACAAGAGATCAGAAAGGCTCTATTTTATATATGCATTAATGCCCACCCCATTTTCAATGCTATGAGCCCATTACACCAAAGCTAATAACGGTTTCAATATTTTCAAGTGTGTGACTCATAGTGATGATGTCAATCTGTGAGGAATATAAAGTTACAAATTCTGTGACAAGAAACTATTGCTAGACCTAGTGTTACTCTAAAGTTTTGAGGTATAAGACAATTAAAGAAATATTGGTTTTGTACATTCAAATAGAAGAACTGCATGAATTTAAAGTCATTCACTTTTGACTAAATTATTGATCTTGCAAAAAATTCTGACAAGCTATTTCCTCTCAATGGCCTGCAACACGGCAATTTTGTTTTAGTCGACATAAACAACTCCATGAAATGACCACCTGACTTTAAAACAATTGTTTCTGATTCACTCCGTTATTCAGATCAGTTCTCTAGAAAATTCTTTCCTTCCCTCTATAAAAGATAGACTGCAAGGCCTTAAACTAGAAGTGGGGAAGTGGTCATGGTGGAGCATATATATTCACAAATGTGGTGTGTGTGTGTGTGTGTGTGTGTGTGTGTGTGTGTGTGTGTGTGTGTGTGTGTGATGTATATCAAGAGACTGAAATACCTTGGATTGTTCCAGAACAATAACTCTGTGCATAAATATTGGCAAGTAAACAGCAAGTGAGAAATAAAAGCCCCCTTGCTGTGGGGCTCTGTTGCTCTTCCACCCAGTAAACAGCATTTGCATCAGCCTGCCTACTCCAGGAGTGTTCCAGCACCCTGAACCAAAAAGCAAAGCAAATGTACCTGTATTTGTGAGTGTCACCTCACCTTAAGAAAACCCCTCCCTGGCTTCTCAGGACTCTGCTTGGCTCCTGAAGCCCTCTGATTCCTGCTGCTGAAGCTCCTGTTTGCTCTCTGAACTGTTTGATCACTCAAGGGCACAACAGAACAGCATGTCGCTCTTGCCTTTTTGGCACAGGCTTGAAGTTCAGCAGTAGGTGGTTTCTCACCAGTTTGGCTCTAGCTTCAGGACAATGAGTGACAAGATGTTAGTTCACACAGCACGACTTATGTAACTCACAAAAGAAAAAAGATCAGGCTGGAGGTTTGTTCAGCAAATCAGCAAGATTTTCAAAGCAAGAATAGAAGTCCTTTCCTGTGTCCCGAGATAAAGAGGGCTTGGCCCAGCTACCAAAGGGAGACTCAGGGCGAAAATGAGTGAACATGAAGAATGCCCTTTTGAGGTTAATGCCATGCAAAACAGCCAGACCGGGTACCCTGAAGAAAGGGCCTTTTGTAAGGGGAGAAGTAGCAAACAAGATATTATTTATCGAGGTGTTTAATCACTGCGACAGTTCTCATGGGACTATATGCAATTTAAATCTTTTTTTTTTTTTTTTAAAAAAAAAAAAGTCTATCCCGGTACACAAAAGCTACATAGGATTTTGTTGAATTCTGATAAAACCTTATGTAAATGTTTGCCTCTTGCTTTGAGAAGTTCTTAGATCCACAGAAAAATCGTTGCCAGAAAAGTCAAACAACTCCTCACATGAGATCCCATGGCTGTTCTTTGAACTGGGGAATTGGTGGTTTTGAGGTTTGCCCTTGTGCTTTTCAGCACGGCTGTGGGAAGTCGCATGACTGTGGCTGAAACAAAGGTCGGGATGTCTCAAGGAGCTATGACAATTTGTTCACATTGGACTCTTCCTCTTTGACAGAAGAGTCACAGTGTAAATAAAATTGCCAGAATTGTCCAATGTTTGGGTTTCTTTTTCGGTTAAGGAGGAGGAGGAAGAGAAGAAGAAGAGTAGAAGGAGGAAGAGGAAGAGGAAGAGGAGGAAGCAACCACAACAGACTTTATACCAGTCTGCACAGCTATTCTGCATGCATTCATTTCTAATTATGTCTGAGTCAGTTTCTTCCAACTTTAAAAAGGAGTTAAGTTTGGCCAGGCAACTTATCTTTACTCACCTGCTACAACCACCTGATAGCACAACTATAATCACATGAGATTCTTCTGCCTCTACCTCTACAGGTATGAAGAATATCTATGTATCTTTAAAATTAAGGGAAAAATGAATAACTTATAATCTTATTTTCATAGAAATATGACCAGAAGATTGAAAAATCAACCAATCCTTGTTCTATTAAGCTTAAAGCCAGTGTACACATTACTTATTGCAAAGTTCTAGACTTTGGTTTGGTTTGGATCAGCTTGGTTTGGTTTTTGAGACGGGTGCTCTTTACATAGCCCCGACTCATCCAGAACTTGCTATAAGGACCAAACCTCACACTTAAGACAATCCTACAGCTCCACTTCCCAAGAGCTGGGATTACAGGAAGATGCCACCGTGCCTAGCTAAGGGTCTGTATTTTTGAGATACGAACAATATTGAAAAGGTTGACTATAGTCATCAAAGCACAGAAGGGGGGCTTAAACTGTGAATGGGAGACCATTACGCGTACAGCTAAAGCGGTGGGCTGCCTCCCACCTGAACATCCGAGATTCTGGCTTATGATCGCCGCTTCATTCATCGACTTCACAGAGCAGCTGTAAAGTGCAGCTCATGCCATGAAGGGAAAGGTGTGTAGGAGGCACTCAGAAAGGTTAGATGTTAGGGATACAAGTGAAGTGTGATGGCTTGTCAGGATGATGCGAAAGCTGCTCGCCTCATTCATCCACCCCTCCTTTCCATCTTTGTAAAGAACACTTTTCAAAATCAAAACACGATCTGCTCTAGAACTATCCCTTCTCTCCTGGGTGCCTCTTATGTTGCATAGTTTTATTCTTTCAAACAGACGAAGGATGTTCCTGGACCAACTTACCGTCACTAGTGATAATTTTGGACACAAAGACACTAAAATACAGGTACATGACAACATTGTCGCCCGGAAGTCTCCACCGCAAGGCCAAGAAAATTATAGGCAAAGAATAGTGAGACTCTGTCCTTAGTCTTCTGTCTTTCTCTTTGGCCAATAATACCTCTCAGGGTGATTAGCACCAGGGTCATGAAGTGGATATCTGAATGCCCACAAGTTCAGGGAGGACCCTTGCTAGTAGAGTTAACAGTAACAGTCAGATCTGGCCACCTGCATTATTTGTGTTTGAAAAGCATCCATGTTGACTGAACAAACACTCTCGGGTACCACACATCTGTGCTCTTCAGTGTTGCTTTCATCACGCCAAGCCTGTTCTTTGAGAGCGGCCGGCTTCACGCTGAACTCAGCATGAGGACAACAGGGCAGGACACCAATTAGTGGAGGCATTTGCACCAGCCTGACAGGACCACTGTGCAGGGAAGTTCACTGGAGCCTCTACAGGGGTGGAAGCATGTCCTTCGGCAGTAAATAATTAAACTGAAAGGGACAAGCGTTGTGCTCCGTAGACGAAGATTTGATTTATGTTCAGGAAAATGGGCAGCCTTCAGAAATCTGATCAGTTACGGGTGCCACGTGGTCTCGACAAAGCTGCTAGGAACTGCACTGTTCCCTTGTACTATACTTTCTCTGTCATCCCAATTCAATTTTTGACCTTCAGCGGGGTGGACATAAAAACACAGGTCAGGCTGTGAGTGAGTACGGCACTGTGTAGAAGTTGTCAGAACCCCATCTCCTCTTCTCAGAAACAAACACCAGCCGTCATGATTTGCCATCCTGGCCAGGTAGCACTTCAGTCTTGTAACTTAGGAGTTTTCACTTAACTCTAATGATTAAGTATCCTATCTGAGCTTAAGAGCTAAAAATAAAAATAAGGTAACTAGCCAAGTAACTGAATGTTATTTTCCCCTAGCATATACATTTTGCATTTAATCCCAGTATAGATTGAACTCCCCACTTGGTGTATTTCCATTCACGTTGATGTTCTAGAAAATACAAAGGACAGATCACAAGGCAAATCTCCTGTGTGATAACATTCTCAGAAACCTTAAACGGCTTTCAGAAATTTGGTCTCAAACCCGAGCGTTAACATGATCGCTCAATTTTAATGAGGTCAAGCAAGCTGCTGGGCATCTGGCCGGTGCTCAAGGTCCTGCCCTGAGTGCTGAGGGCCACCTTGTTCTTACCAAGAATGTAAGAGTTAGTGACAGGTGATAATGTAACGCGGAAAGCTGCTGCCCTTAGTCACTGCATCTTTGAACCCCAGTGGATTCCCAGAGGCAATGGCATAGGCTCGAGCCAGGTGTAAGCAGCTTCCTCATTATCTAAGGAGCTGAAGAAGACTTTTTGCAGAGAAAGAGTGTTTTAAAAAAAAAAGTTAGTGAACCCCTAATATGTGTGGGTTTACCAGCCTGAAGAAAGAAGGAAGAAGAAAACATCTGTAGAAATTCTGGGCAAAGAGATGAAGATGATGGTGCAGTAAATATCTACATTCTATCGTTTAAATCAGGGGAAATCCAGCCATCTGCTCAGTGCTTGCCTATTTAATGGGAGAGCATTCAGGCTCCTTCTAACCGGGTGAAATGCATGGTGCATTGCCACTATCTCTAGCACCATTATCTAGTGTGTGCGCAACCACACGCTAGAACTCCGTTGCCCTGTCCTCCTGTCACCTACCAGCTGGGAATCAGCTTTTGTTTGGGACTCCAGCCATTAATCCGTGCTTACCAGACACTCAACCCCGTAAGAAAAGGATCTCAAGTTTGAAAGCTCCTTTCCCAGGTAATGGTGAGAGTGTAAATTAGGATAACGGGTTCTTCAGCACTCTGGGGCAAGTCCTCTTCGCTCCCAGCAATGCTGAAAACGCTCCATAGCTACCCAGCCAGGGCAGGGGCCATTAGCTTCTCATAGGCACTGAGTGTGTGAGGTGTGGCTACACTGACTGGGCAGCACATTTTCTTACTTAATTTGAACTAACTTCAGTTTAAATTGTCCAATGAAGCTAATGGCTACTGCATGGGACAGGGTGGTTGCTAAAATGCACACACCCGAGCTGGAGAGGTGACTCAGCATTTAAGAGCAGCGACTGAGTTTGCAATGGACCTGAATTGTGTTCCCAATACTTATTTCAGGGGGTTCATAATATCTGTCCCTCCAGTTCCAGAGGATCTACACATACAGATGCCACAGACACCTACACTCATGTACACATACCCATCTATCTCACATACACAATACACATAATTCGAAACCATAAAACAAAACAAAAAAAAACCCTTTCTCTTTAAAGTCCATACAAAGCTCACAGGCAGAGAATCAGACAAATCTGCTACAAGTGCACAGCGGTTTCCTTCCATTGCCAACTCTGGTTGAGTTCTTTAGTTTCATCTGCTGAAGGAATTAAAACCCAGGGTAGAAAAATCTCACCCCTTACGTGAGGTTATCATCTTCAACAGACCTGACAATAGATGGACCAGCCACCTATACATACACCAGGTTGTCAAAAGTACACCGCACAGGGAACTACACCACCTTCCTCATTCCTGAGGCAAACTAGTCCACCAGCAGCTACAAACAATTCATTATTTAAGGTAATGAAAGAAGGCTAAAACCCAAGAGCCCTTAGGTCAATGAAGGATGCTTTTAAGAGTCTTCTATTTTTTATTGTAAGTCTAAGAAGAAACAGACTGATGATACATCAAGAAAAATAGAGATCAGATGCAAAGAGCTTCCTTCCCACTTGGGTATTAAGGATGGAATGGATTTTCAAAGGCGACTACAGAGTCCCTGACGTAATGTAGGACAGTACCAAACTTGCCATCTGGTTTACCTCACCGGTGTCACCCACTGTGTTATTTCTAAAACAGTGTGCTTCATTTCCGCTGAATTTGTTAGCCTGGGTATCTTACATAAAGGTCTTGCTGTATCTCTTCCAGACTTTCCACTCCCACTTCCACTGTACATGCATAAGGATTTCCTCAAAAGTATATGTTCAGGACCAAGGTTCATGAGAGCTTAGCAATGCTGAATTGTAAAACTCTGCCAATGTGGTGGGCACCACACCAAGGTACAGAAGATGCAGCCCTTAACCTAAGCACCTTATCCAAAATTCGGTCCATGAAGGATAAGAAATGGTGATGTTTTGATTACTTAAAATCTGATTGGTAGACAGTCTTGGGTTGGGGGGGGGTGACTGGGTCATAGAAGCATTATTGGACCATATGTAATATTAAATTCAACCTTTAAAACTTAGAGAAAATGGCAAAGGAATAAAGAAAAAACAAACTGACATATGGGTAGCAATTTATAAAAATAAGTGTGTTATGTATTCATTACCAAGAGACAATGAGTTTATTAACTGCTATAGAAAATAAATCACTGCAATGGGCTGTATTTGTTAAGTGCAGTTTGGGCAAGTAGTCATTTTTTTGAGCAGAGCACTCCTTTCAGAGCTGGTTTTTATTTTCTAAGTTTCAATTGTATGGGCGTTTGTTTGTGAGAGAGTAGCTTGCTTGTGTGTGCACGGTGTGTGCGTGCGGAGGTCATAGGTCAGGGTTAGATGTCTTCCTCTACTGCTCTCCACCTTATGTTTAGAGGCAGGATCTCTCTCTAAAGCAGGAGCTTGTTATTTCTGCTAGACTGGCTAGCTGGCCTGTCCCTGGAAGCTGTCTGTCTCAGACACCTTCTCAAGCAGTATTGCTGTAGGTACCCACCACTGTGCCTAGCTTCCTACTCAAGTCCTCGTGTTTACAAAGCACACACTACCGTTCAGCCACCTCCTAAGGCCCTTGGTTGTTATTTTGAAGCTTTTGCCATTCACCATTCCCCCAAATTATTACTATAATACAATGTTATTAGCACAAATTTCCAGGTGGTCTGCATGCATATTTCCTGGCTTTTGCTCTTGCTTATATTCTGAAGAACCAGTGGATCTTGTTCACCTCTACTCTAGTCCACAACCAAAAATGGAAGGTAGGCAATTTAATGATGCAAGAAGCTCAGAAAGAGCATTCTGGAACTTCCAGTATAGGTCAGTCAGTAAAACACAATCATGAGGACAGAGTTCAAACCCTACCAAGGCCTGGCATGATGGCATACACTCAGAATCCCAGGCACCGGAGAAGTGAAGTCAGGCAAATGGCTGGAGCTCACTGGCGAGTCAATTCAGTCTACCCATGCTACACACCCTGCCTCAACAAGACAAGGTGTTCGGCTCCTGACGAGTTAGACTTTGCCTCCTTTTGTATACACACAAACACACACACACACACACACACACACACAGAGCATACACATCAGGTGGTGAACAAAGGTCATGTTCTGAGAGATGGCAGGTAACAAAGAATTAAATATAGGAGATCTAGAAAGAGCAAGAAAGGTCAAGACTTCAGAAGCCCTACTGGCTTCTTTCCTGTCCTTGATCTGGCTGAAACTGTGCAGAAGTAAAATCAAGGTTTGACACAGGGCTCATGACAGACATCTATCTCTCTTGTGGTATTTTCTACAAGCCTCCTTATGCCAGCATGACAAAGACCACACTGAGATCTGGGCTGAAAATTAGCTCATCAGACTCCAGCTGATATGCCTGCCAATACCAGGCTTGCCCAAGCCAGCTGGATATTGTTTTAATGACTGGTGTCATCAGGTGACTCTTTGGTCCCAATGACTCCTTGGTCCAAGGAGTCACACTACCGATGAGCTGTGCGACCCCAGACAGGTTAATAAGACCCTCCAGGACTCAGTTACCCAAACCATGTCTGAGGACATGGGTATGCTAATACAGCAGCCGGTGGGGGGGGGGACTAAGATCAGAGAGTCTGCAGAATGCCAGCTGAATTTGTTCCCCACACTCCGCAAACCTAGTTCACTGTGATTATTTGTAGCTTTCCTACTGTGTTAGAACAGTTTAACTGTATTTCCTATAACAAGCAAAATTACTAATATTTAACTTAACAGATAGACATGGTGGTTTTAGTGGCTATTGGATCTAATTAAATAGGTTCCTAATAGCCAACTAGTATTTAAGGGGCATGTTAATGGTCTTATTGCCTTTAAATTAAATCTTGATTTCAACCTTTTAATATCTACTTATAACTTACACTTCCATCCTTTTAAAATAAGCACATAAAGCTTCTCTTAAATCAAGCAGCATTGTTCATTGCTTCTACTTCTTCCTTGTTTAATATTGGAAACATGGGCAAGGACACTTGATCTTTTTAATCCTTCTGGGTCATGTGATGCTGTGTCATTTTGCACCTAGCCACCAATGGAGCAAACTGGGACCAACTTCTCTTTCACACTGTGGCAGTCTGACTGATGGCTCCTATGGCCAAAAAGAAACAGGCTCCTTTTGCTTTGGGAGACACAGCTTCTCCCTTGATATTATTTTTCACTCCTGTTTTTCCTTTTCCTATCTTAAATGACTTTAATTTCATCATTTCTGCTTCTATCTACTTGCAATCTCAATATTATTTTGTTGTTATTTTCATGTCCTATCTTCTATCCAATGCTTATTAATCGAGAAAGTTTTTCCTCAGAATGTTTGACCAACAGGATATAAAGGTCTGTTTATTTGTCTCTTATTGGTTGTACATTCATCAGGCACTTGGTGAAATTCATGGCATGTCATAGACGACTAAGGGGGTAGTCTCTTAATGCAAGGGACACTTACCAACCATACAGCAAAGAGTCATTGACTTTTGCTCAAGTGTCTACAGGGGACGTGAAACAGTCACAGAAGCCCCTAGAAAAGTCAGCCATCAACATCTGTCATCTTGCCAGCTGTGAAAACTGGCAGCATGCTAGATAGCCACACACAGAGCAACAAAACTCTCTCTCCTGAAACCTCCCTCATTCCCTCTCCCTGCTGCCCCAACTATCAACGATCCAGAACACTCCATTGTCCAGCTGGAGAAGGAGAGGACTGGAAGGTTTGATGACAAGTTCATGCTCGCTCAGGGACCCACAGAGACAGAGAGAAGGAAACCTCAACTTTAAACACAAGGTGGGAACATGAGCTACTGAGAGCTAAATTTCTAAATGGAGGTGACCTTCCATGACTTGACCTGTATAACCTGGGCATGACCAGAGAAGCCATTAAGCTTGTTTAACTTTGCACATGGGCATGAGAAAGAGCGATCTTGTCTATATTTACAAGGACAGCAGCTAATAAGAGTGAACCTCTTTTGTGACTTTGTTTTGCAGATCTTCCCGATTGAATGAAGTCAGCTACTTCATGGAAGAGAAGACTGTCAGGGGAGAAAATAGCTTTCACGGGAATAAAGATGCAATTGCCAGACAGTCTGTGAAACTATGACAATCACCCTGAGTTAGAAGATGACTCTTGTCACCTCTGGGTCTTTACTGAACACAGTCTCCTGTCCTTCCACACAGAGCCACACAGAAAGGCATCAATTACACCCTTCTCCATCTTTGCCCAAGATGTTTTGAAGGGATCACCTTAAAACATCTCCTCCCAGAAGCTGTCATGGAGAACCTGATAAAGCATTGTTATAGTCAAATGTGATGAGATAGGTTCTTAATCCCAGCACTGGGGAGGCAGAGACAGAGGCATCATGAGTTTGAGGCCAGTTTTGACTACATATCAAGACCTTGACAAAGAAAGGAGGGAAAGAAAGGAAGGCAGAGAGGGATGGAGAGAGACAGAGAGACAGAGAGAATGAAAAAAAGAGAAAAAAAATTGAAAAAAGAAGGTAGAATTATTATGATTATTCTTTTTTAAATAGTTGCTCACGTATTAATGAATAAAAATCAAAGAAAGGGGAAGTATCATTCCAGGAAAGGATTTAAAGATTTATACCCTGGAAAGTTTTGGAGTAATATTAAAACTTCACAATTGTGTGTAAATCACTGCAGTAGATACAACCATGACTTTTTAACAAAACTGAATTCCTTGTTAATTATCCTATTTATACACAAGCTTTATGAGCATTTGTCCTGGTTTATTTTAAGTGAACTATCACCTTGTTGCATTTTGCTTCTTGTGCCTTTGGGAATCACACCCCAAACATGGTGTGATTTAAAAGAATTGTCCTGGGACCAATGGCCCTGGCTATGATAAATAACACTATGTTATTGTTATTGCAGATGGCCAAGGCTTTTGCTTCGCCACAGTTTTCTGTCTTCAGAAACATGAAATGATACTAATCTAGTGTAATTCACAAGTTACTTATGGGACTTCGCTAGGCAGTGAACATGAAATGTATGAAGATGAAGCAATTTAAAATAACAGTGTGTTTTATGGCTTCTTCCAGGTTTTAATGAGGAAATTCCATCTCAGTAAATGAAAGCGGGAATAAGTTGAAGGGTAAAAGGGAGGGGGAAACAAGAGGGAGAAGGGAATGAAAAGGGGGGAGACAGAGGGAAGGGGGAGACAGAAAAGAAATGGGGAGACAGAGAAAAGG
>NC_022009.1:100637212-100661677 GCF_000317375.1 Microtus ochrogaster
AAGAGAAATGGGGAGAGAGAGGGAAGAGGGGGAGACAGAGGAGAAATGGGGGGGAGAGCAGGTCAATATAAATGAGTTCTGATATGTAAACCTAAACAACAAATAGCAACTTATAGAAGAAAGAGACCATGTAAGGTTAAATCCCAACGCCTCTAGGCAAACCTTAAATTTACCCCACAGAACAAATTGGTGCTTTCATAGGCCACAGGATGACTTACTGAATTTCTGCTTGGAGCAAGTAACTTCTAAATTTTTCTGCCTTTGTTCTGTCAAAGGAATGGTTGAAAGTTTACTGTGAAATAACTTTTATTATCAAAATTTATCTTCTAAATTCTCTATGTTTTTCTGTCCTAAAATGGCGACTTTTATTTCCTTCATTTTAATCCCGCATCGATATGAAACCAGAACGTTCCCATCCTTCCCATCTGTGTTTGTGTTCTGTCTCAGCCGTGCGGGGCAGGGGTAATTTTTCACCTACGACTTGATAATTCTTAACTTCTTTAATGGCAATTTGCATTTCTGCAAGTCCCAACAGGGAAACAAAATCGTTTCTACAACTGTTTTCTTAATTTTATCTTCCAGATTTCGAAAACAATAGGGACATATTGCAGAGTATATTAGAAAGTATAAAGTTTTAAAAGACAAGGAGAAAAAATCCCCGAACTGCATAGAAGCAACAATAGCTAAAACATTATATTTCTTCTTTTATTTTTCAATTGTGTCATTTTGAAACACAAGTCTTGCTATATAGCCCAGGCTGTCCTCAAACTCACCCATCCTCCTGCTTCTCAGTCATGAGAGGTGGGATTGCAGGTCTGTACCAATAAACCCAGCTATTCTTGTTCTTTAACAGAAGCTAGCTTACCTTTTCACTTGACATCATACCACTGGCGTTTTTTAATATCAATAGATACTCATTCATTAAGATTTAATACCATTTTTAAGTTGTCATTTCAATGTGATGCTCAAATTCAGAACACTTTTGAATTTTGAATTGATTTTTAGTGAAAATTACTTTATTTTCTATGTGTTTGGATTTAGCTGCAGTCTGCTTCTTCCTTAAACAGCAGGAACATTTTTTAATTGAAGCAAATGTTTTCATAGGACCAATGCAGTTTTTCTCATTTACCTGTTAATTATTTGTTACCTTCATTTTCTGCTTTTTGTTTCATTGCGAACTGAGGAAAACGTGGTAAAAGTGCATTGCTTTTCAGAAAGAAAAACACTGTGTTTTGAGATACATTGCTTATAACACATGGGCTCTTTGTAATTTAGAGCTTTAACAATAGAGAAAGATCCTAAAGATTATTTTTAGAAGCATAGAGGAAACCTCCTGTTGTGTATAAATATGAAATTTTCCCATGGGGTCTCATGGCCAATGTTCGGTCCTCAAACAGAGCTGTCATTCTTAGAGACAATGGGAATATTAAAGGGTAGAGTCTAGTTTGGAAAGTAAACTATGAAGGGCTGAGGGTGCCTTTGAAGGCAGTACATGGTCCCTGGTTTCTTCTCCTCCATCAGGGTCCTGTCCTCCAGGAGGACATGATGATGCGCTCCCTTATTAAGAGAGCCAGAAGCCTGAAAATTCTGAAACTGAAAGACAAAATTGTCTTCCTTCTTAATTTGTTTATGTTAGGCATTTTGTCAGTAACAAAAAAACCCTAATTTCAATACTTGAAAATCTGTTTCCTCTCTACCATTTCTCTACCTAACAAACTATATAGTCATACCCCAACAAGGGAATTAGTACTGGATAGTACAGCATTGTATTTCCTTCATTAACAATCATTGTCAAGGAAATACTTTGGTAACTGTTAAAAAATGACCAACTGATGTGGGAGTGTCATATATCAATCTGTTGATTTCATTGGTTAAGCAATAAAGAAACTGCTTGGTCCTGATAGGTTAAAACATAGGTGGGAGGAGTAAACAGAACAGAATGCTGGGAGGAAGAGGAAGTTACCTCGGACTCGACAGCTTTGCTCTCTGGAGCAGAGACGCCATGCTCCGCTCCCGGGCAGACATGCGATAGCTCTGCTCTCTGAGGCAGACGCATGAAGCTCCGACCCAGGATGGATATAGGCTAGATTCTCCCTGGTAAGCTACCTCGTGGGCTACAGCAGATTATTAGAAATGGGCTAGTCCAGGTGCGAGAGTTAGCCTAGAAGAGGCTAGATAGAAATGGGCCAAGCAGTGTTTAAATGAATACAGTTTGTGTGTTGTTATTTCGGGCATAAGCTAGCAGGTGGCTGGGGTCCTGGGGACACAGCCCCGCCGCTCTTATTACAACAACCAACCATACTACTTACTATAAGTAGAACAGTTTTCTATGACGTGGGACATTTGGCACTAAAACCAAGACAGTCTCCAACAATTTCCACCAGGAAATTCCCTTTAAGGTTTTTTAAAAACCTTAAACCCAACTAAGCAAGTAAGCCCCTGGGGAAGAGGGCCATACCTGTAACCCTGAATAGAATCCACAGATTGATCTTGATAATCGTGAACAGTGTGCACTGATCTTATTGATCTTGTCTATGATGCTTCAATAACACATTTTCCCAAAGATTTATTTATGAACAATAACACACTTTGACAGATGAGCTGGCCCTCCCCCCACTCCTCACTTCTTGGTCACTACTCTCTAGTTGCTCTGGCTTCTTGCTGGTCCTCAAACACATCTATTTCCAGTTCCATCCACATCTGTACTGTCTGTTCTGTCAAATGCCTATATAGCCTTCCTCATTGCATTCATGATACAGGTCTCAGCCATCAGAAATGCCCCCCTGGACAGCCAGGAACATGTCCTTCAGCATCTGACCCTACTTTACACTTCACAGAAGTGTCCATATCTACAGTTTCACTTTCTGTGGTATCAGGAGCCAAAGGTCAAAAACAGTCTAAACATATTAAGGAAGGAGTTCTATAATAGAGTCATTCATAAGAGTTCAATTTTGTTGCCTTGCGGTGCAATAAAAAGCCTCCTGATGTATACACAGTGTGTCATTTTCAGAGAGCAAATCATTCTTTTCCCCAGTGTATCCATGCTGAGTACACTACCCAATGATGGACCTCTCTGATCAACTGTCATGGATTCAGGATTCTGCTCCACGAACCTTTATTATACTTAATAAGGGCCTATCCTATTATGTTATTGTATTGTATTACTTGTTTATCGTTAATAACATACCATTCTTAGCACAAACTTTATCAGAGATATGTAAAGAACTTATACACACACTATATGTATATACTTACTATCTATAACTATCTATATCTATCTATAGACAGATAGATAGATATAGATATACTGTTTCATCACCATGTGAAGATTTTTACGTATATTCTCTACAGATAATGAAGACTGTCATTCTCCTTGTCACAGTTCCAATCACTTAGCACATGTTTATGTATTTGATTACCATCTTGTCTGTTTTTACCCCAGTAAACTATGAGCTCAGAAGCAAGGAAAAGTTGTTTAATCGTCATTTGTAAAGAGACTGTAAGAGCCCAATGGGACAACAGTGAACAGTTGAGACTAGAGCAAAATAACACTTCTACTTAAAACTCAATTCTGTGTGACAGAATTGTCTGATCTTGAGCGGGTTGCCTAGATGAGCTTCTCTGGGCATAAGTAATACAGAGGGCAGCAATTATTAGTGAAGGATGCTCTGTGGAACAGCAAGGTAAGACCCGTGAGCCAGGTGAAGTGTCCACTGAGCAGCAAGTGCTGGGGGGTCTGCCCTGCGAGGCTATTGTTTCAGTCATCCATGAAATTCCTTCAAGCACTGCATCCAAAAGAGGCTGCAAACCTGGAGTCATCTGAGTAGGAGAATAATTAAGATCTCAAAATGGCAGGTGCTATCTGTTGCTATTTCACTTTTTACTCTATTCTCTTTGAGAGGGCACACTTTCTCAAAGGCTAGTGTTTCCATTCCATCATCTTGATTCTGGTTTCAAGAGGAAATGTTACCGGATGCTTCTAAGATGAGTGGTAACAGTATTTTGCAAATGTCTTGCAGGTTTCCTGGGAATGGCTGGTACTGGGTTTTACTGAGCCCATTAGCACTGCGAACAACATTTGAATTGGGAATTGTTCCTTTAATTTCTAAGGCATTTACAAAACCAGTTTCCCTGACTGGGATCATTTTCTGGGCCATAAAACACACTAAATTTGGTTTACTGTGAAGCATCAGTGGCAGGCTTTATCATGGGTTCCACCAGCACGGCTTTCCTACAAACATGCCATCTAAATTTCCCTGAAATTTTAAAGAGTGGAACAGATGGTTCAGAGCTCTGATATTGGCCATAACGGCCTCACAAAGCTTTTTATTTTATTTGTGAATTTTTAATCTTTAAACAATGAATCACAGATTTAGGAAGGGAGCACCAAGGACATCACTTCTAGAAGTTATTCGTGTCATCCTGTGGGCCCGTAGGCGGTAGATACAGGTTCTCGAGCTTATGGTCTACTGGCCTCAAGATTTGGGGGAGAGAAGGAGGAAGCCTAAAGATTCCAAACTGAATGAATTCTATCATTTACTGGCAGTTGTGATATGGAGTGAGACTACCAGCCAGAAGTCAGGCAAGTCCCACACCTGAGTCTTCCTACATCAATTGTAGGGCTCACTTTGATACGAGGGCAAGGCATAACCCCACCCCCCTCTAAAACCTGCTTTGTGGTCCACAGCGGGGAAAGGGCCTTGTGACATTCAAATGGTCCTGGAGCTTCCTAAGTTAACAAACTTCAAACTGTTTTACAGAAGGGGGACTAATAACATCCATTGAAGAGAGGTCACCATACTGTTTGAAGATCTGCAAAGGAGTCACGATCTTTATTCAAGAAAGTAGAGTATTAAGACACGTTTTGTTGGTGGAGTTCTGAACTGAATGTGGGCTGTGAAGTTCTTCTGATCATAGGAGCTGCTTCCCTTCCAAAACTAAAATAAAACACTCTGATATGCAAATGGTAAGAATATCCTTTGGCATCAAATAATATCTAAAAGCAAACTCTGCAAAATGTCCCAGGGCTGTTTATTTAAGAACAGTCTGTTCAAACTTCAAGGTGGAATCTACAGGCAAATATTTACACAGATTTTTTTTAAGAAAGACTTTTGTAAGCTTCTATTGTCCAGCTTTATTTCACTGATATCTATCAGTCAGAGTGGTTTTTCAGTGGTAGTGTACCCTGCCCATAAGAAAATATTATTATTCGGTCAGAAACATTATAATCATGTTAACAGTGATAAGTAGAATCCAAAATCTGGTAGCCATTAAGTCTCTACAAGCCACTGTGGTGGGATCCCGTTGTCATATGAATGAGCAGGTAACCTCTGTCACCAAGCAGTTTAACAGGAGCAGGAGCAGTCCTCTGGCCCAGCAGAGGGAGCTCATTGGGAAACTTACTTCAACTCTGAGGAAGCCATGGGATTTTTCTATTGGTTCTGACTGCATCATGACCACCACTTTTTTCCTGATTTCTTGTGTCCACGCCTACTTCTTCTGACCTCTACATGGAAAATCACAGACTGGTAGCAGCTACGCTTCCTGCTCTGGCTCCCCTTCAGCAGCCGTTCGCCTGGCTGAGCCCCTAGACTCAGTCTTACAGTCAAGCTGCCCCACACCAAGGGGATAGTTGTAGCTGTTCTCTCGCCAGCCCTGAGTTCTTCTTAGAGTTGAACTTTGTTATTGGGCACCACGTGGCCATAGGGGTAGTTTCTTGTGGATGTGCCTTCCTTGTATCATGCCTTGTAAGAGCCCCCTCTCTACCCGGGATTCTGAAACAAGCCTTTGAAGACTGAATCAGAAGGCAGATGATTAATAAAGCTTACACAAAACTACTAATAATCCTTCATGGTCATGGTGACACTCCACATTGTCATCCCTGTCAGAGGGAAACCCCAAATCAAAAGGATCCATTAAAAACTGGCACAGTTCTGTCAAGGCAGAGAAGACAGAGGACATTCAAACCTAGACTAGCTGGCTTCTTTGAGAAGACACCAGCTCCAGGCAGAGCTCACAGTGAACCATCATCTACCTTAAACCCTAACAGGACACTGGCATATATGCCCCTGAGGCTTGTGGTAGCTAAGAGGCCAGACTTTGAAAACAGAAATGTCTGAGGGCATAAGAATATCTTCTCTTTGCCACTTAGAATGCTAGAAGCATGATCTGGAGTAGACCTCGGATTTCACATAGCTCACTTTGAACTCTGCATTAATTTTTCTTACACACTGATATTCCAAAAAAAAAAAATCAAACTTGCTATGATAGTTAATCTTCACTTAAGGGGATTTACAATCACCATGGAAACACTTCTGTACATGTCTCTCTGGGATTGTTTCCAGAAAAGTGTAACTAAAGAGAAATGAGCCACCCCAGTGGTAGGCTCCAGGCTGAGTAAAAAGGCGGGGGGGGGGGCTCCAGGATGTCTATCTGTGCTTCCTGACTGCAGAGGCAACGTAACTGGCTGTCTCATATTCCTACCAGGTGCCTGCCCTGCAAGGTGAGTTGTCTCCCCTCCGACTGTGAGCCAAACAGAGCCCTTCTTTACTTCAGCTGTCTTTGTCAGGCATTCTGGTCACAGAAATGAGAAAAATCAATTGAAGTATTTTATGATGATAAAATGTGTTCAATTTCTTCAACAATAACATTGCATCTTCACATATTTGGATTTTAAAACCACTCCTTTCCAGCCCCACAGAGACATGCAAGTAGAGAACAGGCTCTCAGAACTTAGCATTGTTCCGCCATTGTCCACTAATGTAATCCTTTTGATTAACTCATTTATCACATTTGGGTATGGTTACAGCAGGCAGGACTTGTGCTATGCAGACTGACTCAGGGGTAGGGACATTGGCATTTAACAGATGCAAAGTCCAAGCTGTCAGGATAATCTATCTGAAAGCTGGTGGATATTGACACAAAAACATGCATCCTGGCTAACATGGAGATTAAACTCCTGGAGCACTAGTGACATCAAACATACAAGGAGTCAAAAAACACGACTCAGCTTTATAATAGCGCTTGCAACTTGCTTCTGCAAGCCACTCACCATGATCTCAAGTCCCTACAGGTTAATGTCACTAATGCCATTTCTGTAGAGAGTACTATGGAAGCCTCAAACACACCTCATTATTTAAGCTCTAAAATCTAGGTAGACTTTGAAATCTACAACAGACCTCAAGGAATAATATGGAAGGTTCCCATTAATTAGCTGTGGCAAGTTTGGATACTTCCAAGACAGATTCTCCAGGGACATCTAGTACAGTTATGGCATAAAAGCAGCTGTATGATACAAGTCAAGTCCAAGGCCCACCTTATGTGAAATCGTAATAATATTTTATCAAGCTTCCCCCCAAAGAGTCAGAGAATATTAAGAGCTAAGAGGTTCTGCCCTTAACGAACTGCGTGACTTTGAGAAAGTCACTTAATGTCTCCTGACATTAGTGTCCCACTCAGAGGATTCCTCCACTCAGGGCAATGGTCACTTACAGAAAAAATTTATTCTAGACTCCACAAGTGGCCAGAATATAAAACTTTGTAACTTTAAGCATGTTCCTATTTCAACCATCATTTTTGAGAGAAAATAGTCCCAAATGTTCTCAAACTAATTTTTCTTACCAACTTTCCCACAGCCATCAAATTTATTCAAATTAAGTGGCAAATGGAGACACCCTAGAGCAGATGCACATTAAGTTTGAGATTGGCACCTTATATTTTACATATCATTGAATTCTCAAACAATACAATCAGCAATAGTACAGAATATAAGTGGATTGAAGCTAAAGCACACGGCTGAGGGGATAGCAGTTTTTAATCACTGGATGTTTTGTACCATAGCTGAATCACGTTGTTTATGATAATTTTATTACCTTGCTCCTCTTCGTAACAGAGTTATTATATATCCTTCTGATGTATGGTATCACACTTCCGAAGCCCTTTCAGTAATTGGAGCTCCACAAAGCTGACTTCTAAGGCTCATTGATGTGAAAAACGATCATAAAAGTTAGGTAAGTGCAGTCATTTCATCCTTGGATTAGAACTCCCAACTATGAGAGGTATATTCTTTATCTCTGGTAGTATCTTTGACCAAAAATCAACTCTTTTTGTCAACGGTGTATCCTCTTGAACTTCAGATGTCTGAGCTCTATTTGTAACAGAAGAAATTTAATTTTTAAAGCTAAAAATGTGAGCTGCCCACTTGGACCAAATTGCAAAGTTTATTCCAGAAATATCACAGCAGAGATTCTAATCTAGATTCTTCTCTAGAAACCTGAGGAATTTAGCAAGGAAAAAATGAACTCTACCATTGAGCTCAGCCACAGAATAAAGGTTCGACATAAATTGAAGAAAGACTCCCCACAATAACCCAAATTAAAAGAATTCATGATTGCTAATACAGTGCTGCAGAATGTTGATAAAGAAATCCTAAACACAGGAAAAGAAAATATATACAAATAAGAAAATATAAGAAAAATAAAAGTCATGAGAAAAATTAGATAAAAGAAAAATAATTAGGAATGAGTCAGAGTATTATAAAAACTGTAAAAGGGTGGAAAATAGTACATATGTTTCAATAATAACTCTAGGTATTAATAATTGTCTCAGATTTCCAACAAAATGACAGAGAATGGCTGATTAGATTAAAAGGTAGGCCCAACTGCTAGCTGTTAACAAGAAATGCACTCCCCTGGCAAAGATCCACGAAGATACACATACATCTTGAAAGCAAAAGGATGAACAATGATATTCCAAACAAATGGGACCTAAAAGCAAGCCAGAGTAGCTGAAGAGACTGATATCTGAAAAGCAGATTTCAAGGCAAAGACATAAGTCCTTTATTAAAAACTATATGACAACTATAAGCACATATGTACCAAGTGTTGGCAGACTTATAAAACGCACTACTGGTTATAAACATACAGATAGTTCCCAATAAAGTAATAGAAGGTAATTGCAGAAACTCATGCTCAGAAATACACAGGTCAACTGTGCTTTCAAAGACAACAAAGAATCTTAAGCGTTGCTGTACAAACAGACTTACCAAACAACCATAGAACAACAGCAGAACACATGTTCTTCTCAGCATCTTCAGTGACTATGCTTGGTTCTCAGCTTAAAACACTAGGAACAAGAAACCTCAATTGAGAAACAGCCTCCCTTGGATTGGCCTCTGGGCATATATGTGGGGCATATTCTTGATTTTTGATTTATTTAAGAGGCCCAGTCACCTGTGGAGGACACTATTCCTAGGCAGTTGGGCCTGGATGGTACTAGAAAGGCAGCTGAGAGAATCAGAAGACGCAGGCCAGTAGCAGCATTCCTTCATTGTCTCTACTGTAGCTCCTGCCTCCAGGTTCTTGCTTGAACCCCTGTCCTGGCTTCCCCCAATGATGGATTTTCCTCTCCAACTTGTTTTCTGCTGTGGTGTATTGTCACAGCAAAAGAAAATGTTTACTAGGACAGCAGCTCAGGGGACTTTATCCAAAAATATTATATTTTTAGATATTAAACCATATCTTTGTTTTTTGTTTTGTTTTGTCTTTGCATTTTTTGTTTGTTTTCTTTTTTCAAGGCAGGGTTTCTCTGTGTAGTCCTCACTGTACTGGAACTTACTCTGTAGAGCAGACGGGCCTTGAACTTGAAGAGATCCCCCTGCCTCTGCCTCCTCAGTGCTGGGATTAAAGGCATGCACCACCACTGCCTGGCTTAAACCATACATTAATAACACAAGAAAATTTCAATGAGTTCTTATATTTTCAGAACATAATAAAATAAAATTAGATGTTACTTGCAAGATAAATTACACAAAACATGCTTATACATGGACATAATTGTTTTAAAATAATCAGTAGGCTACCAAGTTTTTATTCATATATACAATAGTTAAAAACAAAATAAAGACATGAAAGTAAGAAGTGAGACTATTAAAAAGAGAAAGGAAATTCATAAGAGAGGGTCTTGAGGATGGGTAATTGAGGCTTGACCATGATCAAAGTAGCTTACACATGTCTGTGAAGATGCCATGATGAACCTTTCTTTTATGCAAATATTATATACACTAACTAAATTCTTGAGCACTAAAAGGATGCAGACATTCACGTGCCATGTCTGGTACAATATCCACTTTGATTATTTTTGATCTGCACATAAAATTGTAATGTGAGACTGCCCAGGGAGGTGGCAATGAGAGGAGAGAAAGAGAGTTCACACTGCATGGGGCTGAGACTCACTGCCTACCTGAACTCAGCCCTGAGAATCCTATCAGGGTATTTGACAAAACCTTCAGTGGTCTGCTAGAAATTCTATCTCCCCAAAGACAGATCATTTGAATAAACAAACAAAGTTCTTTAGTTCTCAGCCACTTATCAATTAGTTAAAAGTTGCAGCCAGAAAGGTGTTCTAGCCTGTTTTTTTTTTTTTTTCTCGGTTACTTTTTCTCTCTTTTCCTGGCTCTTCTTCCCTAATTAAAATTTCTCAACACTCCCACATTCTCTTCTCTCTGGGCACCACATCCAGGAAAGAAAAATAAAAACCCTTCCATGCCTGGGAACATATTTTCAATGTATATAATTAAAACTAAAAACGAAAAGAAGAAGATCATATAACAAAGGCTTCTAGAGACTTCTAGAGACTGGCTTCAAGACTCACTAACAGGATCATGACCACATGATCAACCTGTGCCTTCAACTCTCCTAGCTCAGTCCCAAGTTCCTCAGCAAGAGTTTGTTCACTAGCATGAATAATCCAAATGTTTGATTCAACAGCCGATTTCTTTTCCTTCTGTAGAAGAACAGTCCATGACAAGTGTAAAAATGGCTGCGTTTGAACAACAAAGTGTGTCTTTTTCTTAATTGGAGTGGGGAATTTATATGTAAAGGTATTCTTGTCAGATTGACCCAAACTTGGTGGCTAAGAGAGTTACAAAATTGAATACGTCCTGTCAGCATAACCACAGCAGAAAGAGGTAAGCATTTCTCTGCAACTGTGACACCAGGGCTTGACACAAAGTTATGAATCGGGTGACAAAACTAAAGGGGCAAAATGCTTAGGTTTACCTGAATTGCTTACTCACTGCCCAGACAAGGCAGACCACTGATCTCCCGAAGATGGGGAGATTCCTGGGGTGGATGGTGATTCTTTTCCTTTTATCCGTGCTAAGAGCACCTGTTTATACACACACGTGCACAAGCATGTGGGCACAGACACACAAACAGAGAGACAGACACACACACACATTCTCACATCACACATATCAGATAAAAACTTATACCCACCACTAATAGGTCCACCTACCTAACTCTGCCGAAGACTCTCAGGACTGGGACAAAGAAATGGGATGGAACTTGAACATAAGTTCCTAGGGTGGTAGAAATGTAACATATCCATTGCTTTGGATTCACAATCTGTGCCCCAGTATTAATAAAGCATACTTCAAGGTATACTCTCTCATTTGATACCATATCTTCCTACCATCTTTAGAATTTCAAAACACTCAGGCCCTAATAAGGTTATTTAACTTCAAGACTTTGAAACAAAATCTTTCAAGCCAGCTTCACAACCCTGAAAGCTGATGGTGCTGTCAGAAAGTGGTAGTGATTAAAAATAATATTTAAAATCTTCCATGCTGGGCAAGCACTGTTGCCTTTCATTGGGAAGTAACTCTCAGATGCTATGTATATGAAGTGGTCTTGAACTCAGGGTGACTTGACTGTAGAACCCACCTCGTTTGTTCAGTCACTTAAAACAGTCTGATTTAGATGACACTACTAGAAAAGAAGGCACAAGACGAGGCTTATTCAGTTACAATGGAAGCTATTTAGAACTCACTTCTTACCTACCAGGGAATACAACTGACCGCTGGGCCAAGAAGGACTCCTTACCTAGAACGCAGACACACACTCACTCACTAAATCCTCTGTTCCTGCCTTTCCAAACAGAATAAAATTCTATCATTTGTAGATCATGTCCTCTTTTATTGCTGAAGATGAGCAAAATAGATTTTTATGTTTTTAGGGATTTAAAGCCTAGTGATAGAATTATAGTCTTTATACCTTTTGACAATGACCCTGATGGTTCATAAATGCCAATTGTGAATGAAAACTAATTACAGCTCTTTCAGGCTAAACAGCAGCAACTGAATACCACTAATTATGCAATGAAGCTCACAGTGCTACTAAAAACATTGGCAATAAATGAATTTACAGGGAAGACAAAAAAAGAAAAAAGGCAGCCGATCAGCCATTGTGCAGAAAATGGCAAATGCTAAAATCTGTCCCTATTACACTGTGGATATTTTAAATGCTTTAATTACTGTACAATGATTACTTCCAGCTCAGCACAAAGGCAATTCTCAAGGCTGACAAATCCCCCCAAATCCCCAAATGCATCTTTCATACATGCTGATGATGGTGAGCTTAATATTGGTGGAGGTTTGCCGAGGTTCAGATGGCAAACAGTCAGCATCCATATCCAAGAGTGTCCGTCATCACATTCTAAAACATAAGAACAGAATTCTCCAAATGACTGGGAGCGGGGCTTGTTTGGATTTGGGGAAAGTAACTGTGGTTTTAACTCTGTTAACTTGGCCAGGCTTTCCTTGCACAGACTTCCAGCTAATTCAGATGCTGTGGAAAATCCTAAGGCTTTAGTGGGGACCAGACGTCAAGTTTATCCTTCCTGTCCCCTGATGCCAAGAGACTTAGTGAGGAGAGATTATTTATCATTTAAATATAAAACTTTGGTAATCCCATAAACATCCCTCCTAACTCCTCTCAGGGAGCTGTGCCCCTGAGGGAACATGACATGAGAAGCGCGAACCTTGCCGTCCTCAAGTCTTAGGTTCAGTTTTTCTGTGTCTTCCAACAAGTGAGCATCGCATGTCTTCCAGAATATCTAAGAGGCTCTCATGGGTAATTTCTGTTTTGAGACATTGTATGTGCGTGTGTTGTAAGTGTGAAGACAAGTGTGTGAGGAAGTGGAGATTGCGATGGTGGTCATCAAAGGTGGTGGAGATTGCGGTGGTAGTTATCAAAGGTGCTTTTGGGTGTGGAGGCCATGCTCACTACATTGTCTTCTAAAAGACTCACTGAACCTAGACCTCATGGATTGAGCTAAAATGGCTAGCCAGTAAATCCCACAGACCCATCGGTCTTTAATCTCCCCAATACTAGGATAGATATGCTCCTCCATGGCCAATATTTTTATGTGGATTGTGGAGATCAAATTAAGACCCACATGGTTACTCAAGACAACTCCAGGTTCAGGGAAGAGACCCCGCCTCAAAAAAATAAGACAGAGAGTGAAGGGGACACCTGATGCCCTCAGCCAATCTTTGCTTGCATTTAAGCCAACACACACGAACGTGCACACACACACACACACACACACACACACACACACACACACATAGAACCTCTACTTCTTTCCCTAAACCTGCTACTGCCATGGTTGTGATTGTTTTTAATATCACACTATACTTCCTTTCAATGCTTCATTTCTATCAGCACATCCTCTTCTCTCCCCAAAAGGTAAATCTAAAGTTAATAAGAGTTATTAAATCAATGGAATAAAATCCCAAAGTCCAGCTCAAATGGAATATTTGGGCCTTTTCAATTACTTTGAATAGCACTTTATAAGTAATGGTGTATATTAATTATGCAAACATGGCATTAAATTGCAGCACGCCCGTTGACTTCTAAGATCTAGTGGGTACACACTCACCCCCTCCAATACTGTTTCGTATCCTCCCTGCTGTTTTTGCTTTCTTTTCCTTTTTCTCTTCTACATTGCTGGTGAACCCAGCAGTTCTCACATTTGTATCTTGAATATTATTAGATTCCCATTGCTGGACCTGCAATACCTTGCCATTCAAAGTGTCCTTGACTCGTCACCGTCAAAGAATGCTGAAGTTTGCACAGGCGATTAAAATATCCTATCCACGGGATAAACTATAGAGAGAAGGAAAAAAGCAAGATTACTTCAAGGTCTGAGGAGTGGCTGGCTGGTCAGGGAGAGGGAGAGATAGGCAGCCAAGGCTATCATGGAGTGGTTCAGATTGGGGTTTGGCCCCTGGGTTTCTGGGACCTGAATATGGGTGATCTTTGCTAAAAGTCTAGGGACTTCAAGGAAAGAGATTTCAAAGCAGATGCAGTCTTTCAAAGCAGGATGCATGTAGAGAAGAGAAACGAACTCCAGCTTGGGGGTGACCAAAGGCAACCAGAATCATCCTGAAGAGCTTTCTGGTTTCCTGCCTTTAGAAGACAAGAGTCACACAAACCAGAGCAATCTCCAAGGCCTCAGGGAACCTTCTCCGAGGCTAGCTAAAGTGCGTTCAGATTACCACACCAGCTAAAATGCATTCCTGCAAGTGCCTGCAAACCAAATAGCTACACCCTACTCATTCTAAAGCAATCACAACCCTGACCCAGCTTCTCCTGAGCTAAGTTCAGAACTACCCCGGGTCCTAGCCACCCAGACACCATGCCAAAGGAAGGAAGTTTCATGATGCCGTTAGAACGAGAAGTCAAAGGTCTTAACCAATCGCTCACAAGCAGACTCACTCTTCCAAATGCCATCATCACAAAAACTGTTGCCCAGGCCTGCTGCGGGTTCCCCTATGGGGCTGACTGGAGAGTGGAGCGCTGGAGCCCGGGTACTCATCTCCGCAGTACGCCCTCCTGCTCCGGACCCCAGTCTTCAGAGAGCTGGGGCTGTGATTCTATGATCTGGGTATGCCTGACTCTGCACCTGACACACTATATATATCCAACTCAGTGGTGGGCCTTTCCAATTGAGTCTTCTGATTTTGCCATTCTAAACTAGGGGAATTAGCCAACAGATGAGTCTTGGTAGTGGCTATGCTCCACTGTTATTATGGAGGTATACAAGCTAATTTCCCTTCAGCCTCCTGTTTCTACCTCTGATCTTCAGGGGGCACTGTCCTTACAGTTACCTGTGTGGTGTGGTGTGTCTAGCTCTCGGCTCCTCAGGGTTACATGGCAAGTACTTTTATACATGGAGCCATTTTCCCAGTCTTGGATCATCCTGCTCACCCAAGTCAAAATATGATCCCGATATTAAGCCTTCGTTTTTGTTTTTGTTTTTGCAGACAGAATTTCTCTGTGTGGAACTCGCTCTGTAGTCCAGGCTGGCTTTGAACTCAGCAGATATCCATCTGCCTCTGCCTCCTGGATGCTGAGATTATATTAAACATTCTTAGAGCCAAAAGTCATTCTTTACAAGGTTTTTCATTAATAACTGCACATTTATGTATAATTATGGTATTATGTGTCTGAGATATACTTAGTGCTTATGTACCTCAAAATTTGTTTTGACAGCAAATCCACCAGACAATGGCATGATGAGGTGAAGTCCTTGAGATTGAGTAGATCATGGGGCAGAAACATTATATAAAAAAAAAAAAGAGACACCAGGCATATTTCTGACTCCTTTTGCCCTGGAAAGACTATAGGGAGAAAATGTCCATGAGGAAGCCAGCCCTCAATAAACACCCAGTCTTCCAGCACCTTGATCTTGGATTTACCCATTTCCAAAATGAAAAGAAAAACTTTCTGCTGTCTGCCATTCGTTCTATGGTATTTTCTTACAAGTGCCGCTATGAACTGAGACAAAGGATAAATCTCCAATTAGATGATAAGCAATGGACTTGGCAAAGTGGCTCAAAGGTCAAATGAACACACATCTCTTGCAGAGGACAGTGCTTCAGTCCCTAGCGCCCAGATCTGGACAAACACAACCACCTGGACTCCATCTCCAGGTGATTCAATACCCTCTTCTGATCTCCACAGGCACGCGCATGCCCACACTACCCCCACCCCCAACACATCATATACACATGTGCACACCCACAGAGCCCCCCCATCCCCCACATACATTATATACATGAAAATACTTTTTAAGAAGTAAAATCTTTTGGTGTTTTAAGAATTTCATGATAAATTGTAAATAATATTCCATTCTCCTACTCCTCGTGTTCAAAACTTAGGTTAGTCATTTCTGTTAAAACTTTCTGCCCGACCCTTCTTCCTCGCAGCTCTTCTCCCGTGTCCGCTATATATTTACCCTGTCATAATGCCGCAGCAAACGCCATGCTCTCAATGATGAATTTCTATAATTGCAGCTCCACCGGCTTGGAGCTCTTCCTTTCGCAGTTCACGCCACATAGGATTAGACAATGAGAAGTCTCAGGAACTTGAAGTTCCCGAGTGCATTACAAGCCAGCTCCTTAACCTAATCATTTCAGTCCATTAAAAATCTGCAATCAGTGTGCCCGTTTCATTTCTCAAATGCTTCAATATAAAACACCAGCGTTTGCTGGAGGTCTAATCACCACCGAATTAGCATAACTTAACGACTCCCAGCTCTTTCTCAATTGACTCGCTTGCTTCCTAGAATGTCCTCGTGCTGTTCTGACTCGAAAAGCTGCTGCTAGGCTGCAAGCGAAGCCTCACTTGGCCCAAGCCATTTGTTAGTTTCAAATGACAGAGAAACTGTAAAGGAAAATTATTCTGATTTTAATGACCCACATCAGGATGCTATAAATAAGACCAGGTGATATCCGCTGCCCTGGGAAACCATCTCTGCGTCTACTGGCACTCCTCCTAGCCTCCCGAGTTCTAGTCCTGCTTCACTCCTAATTTTAAACCTACTTGTCAAATCTAGCCTACAAGTCTTTGCATTTTCTCCCACTCTCTCTCTTTTCTTTAATCTAGAATTTGTTTGTCTTTTCCTGAGCAGAGATTCCTACGAGGCCGTCCTTTTATAGGGGAGCTCTTTGACTCTTCTGCTCGCCTGAGGCACCACGATTGGCTGTGCAAATGAAAAGCGAAGTCATGTGTCCTTATCCCTGCATGAATCGTCTTGGTCCTTGTCTCAAAGTCTTCTGCGTCGAGGCTGGGAGAGGGCTCAGGCTTTAGCAATGCTTTGTGCTCTTCCAGATTGACCTGGCTTTGGTTCCAAGCATTTATCTGAGTTCAGGTGGCCCAAAACCGCCTAGAACTCCAGTTCCAGGGGATCTGACACCCTCTTCTGGCCTTTACTAGCACTTACACACAGATGGTGTAAATAAATTCACATAAGCATACACACAAACACATAAATAAATTTAAATGATATTCTACATCTTTAAAGAAATCTTTTGTTTGTTTTGCTTTTCAAGACAGGGTTTCTCTGTGCAGCCCTGGCTGTCTTGGAACTCAATTTGTATACCAGGCTGGCCTCAAACTCACAGAGATATGCCTTCCTCTGCCTCCCAAGTACTGGGATTAAAGGTATGTGTTGTCTATAAAGGAATTTGAGAACTATCTTATGTATAAGAATTTCTCTGATAATCCAGGCATAATGGTGTATTCCTTTAATTCCTTAATAGGAGGCAGAGGTGAGCAGATTTCTCAAAGTTTGAGGCCAGCCTGGTCTATGTAGTGAGTTCTAGGGCATCCAGAACAGCAGAATGAGATTATGTCCTGGAAAAAAAAATAAAAGAACTCTAATGACTTCATTCCATATGTTATATACTCACATAATTAAGATTGGAATCATGATACTTTTACCATTAAAAGAATATTAAAAAAAGTTATAGAACTAAAAAATTTGGGAGAGTGTTCACTAAATTCTTTTATGCAAAAATGAAAACTATTTTTCTGAACCATACTTCAGTTATGTGCCTTCTTCCACAATGAACTAAAGCACATGTTGAGTGGAGAAAGACTTTACCCTGCTCTCTTATACCTTCCTCAGTTCAATGCAGAATGTATGTGCAGGGCAAAAGGAAATAATTACCTATTCAATATCTGAACTGAATAAATGAGAGACATAAAGACAAGAAAACTACACAAATATAGCATTTATTTAAAGATATTGTTTTAGCACTAGTAGCTTATGCTGGAAAGGATGTAGAAGAAGGGGAACGCTTCTTTCTCCATGGCTGGTGGGAGTGCAAACTTGTACAGCTGCTTTAGAAATCAGTATGACAGTTTCTCAGAAAATTGAGAATCAATCTACCTCGAGATTCAGCAATAATCACTCTTTGGTGTATACCCCAAAAATGCACACTCATACCACAAGGATGTTTGCTCAACTATGTTTGTAGCAGCACTATTTATAATAGCCATAACTTGGAAACAACCTAGATGACCCTCAACCAAAGAATGGACAAAGAAAATGTGGTACATTTATACAATGGAGTAGTACAGCGGTAAAATCAATGATACCTTGAAATTTGCAGGCAAATAGATGAAACTAGAAAACCATCCTGAGTGAAATGATCAGATCCAAAAAGACAAACATCATATGTACTCTCTTAAAAGTGGACATTAGACAAAAAGCACAGGGTAACCAGCCTATAGTGCACAACTCCAGAGAAGCCAGGGAACAAGGAGGACCCTAGGAGTCAGATACATGGATTTCCCTGGGAAGGAGAAATAGACAAGATCTCCTGAGTAAATTGGGAGTATGGGGAGGGGAGGAAAATGTGAGGGATGTTGAAGGTTGAGTTGGGGGGGCAATAAAAGATGGAGGGCTAGAAAAGAGATATCTTGATAGAGGGAGACATTATGGAGTTAGCAAGAAACCTGTCACTAGGCAAATTCCCAGGAATCTACAAGAATGACCCCAGTTAGGAATCTAAGCAATAGTGGAGAAGGTGCCTTAACTGTCCATCCACTGATTACATCAAAGAACTTTCATCCAGAAACTGATGAAAGCCAATGCAGAAATCCACAGCTAAGCACTGGGCTGAGCTCCTGGAGTTCAGTCATAGAGAGGGAGGAGTGATAATATGAGCGAAAGGCTCAAGGCCATGATGTGGATACTCTCAGAAACAGATGACCCGAGCTAATGGAAGCTCACTGACTCTGGACTGACATCTGGGGAGCCAGCATAAGACCAACATAGGCCTGAATGTGGGTGACGGGTGTGTGGCTTGCACAGTTTGTAGGGCTACTAAGCAGTGGAACCAGTATTCATCTTTAGTGAATAAACTGGCGCTCTTTGGAGCCCATTCCCTATTAAGGGATACCTTGCTCAGCCTACGTACAGGGAGGAGGGTCTTGGTTCTGCCTCAAGAGTTGTGACAGACTTTATTGACTCCACATGGGAGTCCTCACCCTCTCTGAGGAGTGGATGGGGTGGGGTGAGAGGAAGGTAGGGGGAGTGGAAAGAGGGGAGGGAGTGAGAGGAAACTGGGGTTGGTATGTAAAATAAAAAAGATTGTTTTAAAAATTAATTTTTTAAAAAAAGAGATTGTTTTAGGCCATTGTTTTAGAACAGTTGGTACAATGTTTACTTAACATGTATTTAATCCCTAGCAAATTAACAAAATAATTAACAAACAAATATATATTTTAAAACATGATATGGTGAGATGATACTATTAGTACATACTAATTCAAGGCCAGGGTTTCATTAAGATTGGGAAGGAAGATAGAAAGTAGAGAAAGGACACCAGAAAACTGGTATTCTTAACATGAGTGCTTGTGGGGATGCACAGGACCAGGATTCCCTAAGCCTTACATGTGTTTTACTAATGAAACTGCTTGGAGAAGCTATAATATTCTTATAAAAAGTGCAAAGTAGTGTGTGCAGCTAGAGGAATTATCACAAAGTCAGTCAGTCTTTGAGCACAGCAGTTTGGTACAGATATACAATTAATTAAGTGTACAGTTAATTCAAAGCTTCCTTGTGCCCTGTAGGCACAAGCTCCATGCTCTATGAATTTCCTGGTGACAGAATCTTTAGCACAGCATTGTTTGTGGGAATCCATCTTATTGTTACATCTAGGGTTTGTTAATCCTCATTCCTAAGTGGTCAGTGAGAAGGAGACTGCAGATGCAGATCCACCGTACTGTTAAAAGAGCACATATATTCTTCCTCAATCCAGCATCTGTAAATATGGCTGCAATGGATACTCCTGTTCGTGCCTAGGTGCATGCTTTGAAAGGAATACAACGGTGGCATTGCTGGTCTAGAGAGCAAACACATGATCAGTTTTTGTAGAATTTGGGGATGCTTTTCTGAAGTTATTCTACTGATGCAGCTCTTAGAGGTCCAAATTAGGGGTCAAATCATGCTCATGCTTAGTAATACCAACATTTTCATTCCATCCACTCTAGGAAGAATCTTAATTTTGTGAATATTTAGCAAGGCACTTTTTGAAAATATACAGGATACTTTAAAGGTAATTGTTACCCATATTCAGACTAAGCAGATTGTAGTTTTATTCTACATATATATGTAACAGATGTACATATGCAACAACAATGTAGTGAAAAGAAGCCCTGAATTGAACTAGAATAAGGGGAGATGGTACATGGGAGAGTTTTGAGGGAGGAAAAAAAGGAGAAATTATGCAATTATATTATATCAAAAAATAAAAATAATTATTAAAAAATATTACCAATAATTAAGACTTTGCTTTGAACTGAATGTATTCTGTGAAGAAAACTAAATCTTTTACTATATAATATCATGCTCTATAGAAGATTAATGAACAAATACATGAAAGATAGGTTATAGATGATAGAAAAATAGGTAGATACATACATACATAACATATATACTTTCACAGAAGAAAGATATAAACAGATGATAAAAAGGAAGATACAGATATAAAAAGATGGAGAATAGATAATAGATGATAGGTAGGTAGGTAGATAGGTAGGTAGGTAGGTAGGTAGGTAGGTAGGTAGGTAGGTAGATGATAATTAGATGATAGATACTGGTATAAACATAGACATTATAGCCATCAGAAGAGCAGATAACTTTAACAGTTAAAAGATGTGTCTCCCAATACAAATGATCTGATTTAGCTCTTAGAACTCCCACTGACAAACTGAGTGACCTTTGTTTCCCCATATATACAATTTCAATAACAACGTTATTGTACCACATAAAGTTTCCTGGAGATAAAATAAGCTCACACATATAAACAGTAATCACAGTAAGCAATGTAATAAGCAATAGACAAATACTAGTTGTTCTTGCTCTTATATCTAATCCTATATGAGATCATTTACATATATACACAGGGTACCTACCATTGCCTAAACTTGTAAGAATCAGGCCCTTTTATCCTTTTTCTTCTTCTTTGTCCAGTTACTTGTCTGAGAAAAACAGTCCGTGTTAAAAAATTAAGATAAGATAGTAACGTCTAGAATAAACAAAGAACTCAAAACCTAAATAGTAAGAAGTCAACCCAATCAATAATTGAGCAATGAAAGGAACAGACACTTCCTGAAAGATCGTACACAAATGGCCAAGCAAACACATGAAAAGCATCTTCAATGCCTCCAGCCATCCAAGAAATTAAAATGACATTATGATCCCATCTCACCTTAATCAGAATAGCAATCACTGAGAAAATCAAGAAAAGCTTGTTAGTGAATAAGCAAAGAGAAGGGAACCTTTGCACACTGCAGCTGACAAAGTAAATTAGCCCAGGCATTAGGGTTCTTAGAATACAGTAAACAGATCTGCTTTATGGCACAGCTGTACCTCTCCTGGGTATTTATTTTGAAGACTCCACATCAGCCTACCAGAAAGACCGCCACACCTGTGCTTATTGCATCACTACTCATAGAAGCCAAGTCAAGGAATCAGCCTAGGACTCCAACACCAGAGGAATGGATAAAGAAAATGTGCCGTATACGCACAATGGACGTTTTCAGTCATAATGAATAATCAGCATTGTTTGTGGGGAGATAGTTGTAACGAGATTATCATATTCAGTGAGTTCCATCAGAATTAGAATGGTAAATATCCCACATTTTCTCGCATTTGTGGTTCCTAGATTTCATAGCAGTCCATGACAGGGAAGTAGAGCTGAAGCTGTCCATGCAATAGGAAAGGTGAAAGAAAGGAGCACGTAGGAAGGCAAGGGAGGGGATATAGCTGCGGTACATTACATACTGGTATGAAAACATCCTTATGAAACCCAGAATCATATGCAGTGAGTACACGTCAATGTTTACCAACAGTAATAAAGACCTATAAGCACACTTGGTCAAAGATTCCATTAGATTCTTTAGGTTCATAACAACGTTATACAGTTGTAAACCCATTAAAGTCTATTTGACCAGGCTCCTGAACTTCAAATAAAGAAAGTGAAACCTAGATACATTAAATGCCTGGTGTGAGACCCAGGCACCCCCAGTAAGGAGTTCAGTTATTTGTCCAATAATCTTCTGTGTCCATAGCATTATTAGAGGGCCCCAAAAATCAGAGTCCCTAGGTCAGGGTCAGAAGAATGACAGATTCTCAAAACTTTTCAGAAGGAAAGTGTAAAAACAACATTAATTACAATGTATATGAATTTAATTACCAAAATGCAATCTTATCTCTCAGAAGATAAAAAGTTATTAATTATTTTTGTGTGCAGTAAAGTAAGTTTATGGGTCGAAGAGATGACTAAATGCTTAAAGAACTTGCTGTTCCTATAGAGAACCAAGGTTTGGTTCCCAGATCCCACATATATCAAAGGGCTCCCAACTACCTGTACTCTAGTTCCAGGAGATCCACTGCCCTCTTCTGGCTTCCAAGGGTTCTTTCATTCACATGGCGAGCATACAGAGAAACAGGCACAAACTCATAGACATAAATTGAAAACTTAAAAATCTTAAAGTTTATATTTACTATTAGTGGGACCTCAAGTAAAACCTCTTAGTAGGACCTCAAGTGTAGCAGATTAAAAGTAAAGATCACTGATTTTTCTTCCTTTGACATTGATAGAAAATTCTTATATTTTAAATTGCTTTTCTAGAATGCATCTGTTTTATAGAGTGAAATTAAATAGACAAACATGAAAGTGAAATACAGCAAAGGTAGCCATATAATTATAATTCTTTTGGTATCAACTAGATTGTAAATCAATTAATAAGGACGGGTTTTATTGGACAAGTTTGCCTATACTGAAGCATGAGTCATAAATAAATATAGCAGCACCACCCTTGGCAACACAGATTTTAAAACTGAGATGAAGAGATTTCAGGAGTTTGCTCCCGGCACCCATGTCCTAGTAAGACACCCTCCATCTTTTCTCTCCAGAGCTGTCACCGTCTTGTTCAATCCACCCCTTTTGGGAATTTATGGAGAACAGCAGCCTCTTTCCATCCCAGACAGTAGTAAAGATTCAGGTTTCTCAGAAGTACTAATGAGACAAGGGTGTGGTAGGTGGGAAGCTTTTCGTTTGCTATAAGATGGGCCAGATGGACAGTGAAGCTGCTACCCTACTACCTAGTCTTATTTTCCTTTAACATTCTTATGACAGCGCTTGTCAGACCTCTTTAAAGATTAACGGAATTATACTTACCTGAGACTTTACTGCCTCAACTCTGAGCTGCTTTTATGTACTCTGAGAATTGTTGTATCATATATTGTTGTATCCACTTACACAGCATTAATTGATCTTAGTTTGTGTGAGGGTGTGCACCTGCGTGTAGGCATACACATGGACAGGTGGGTGCATGCAGGCAGAGGCCAGAGGACAGTATCTGGTGTTGCTCTTCTGGAACTGTTCACCTTGATTTTGGAGACAGGGTCTCCCACTGGTCTGGAGATTGCCTGTTAGGCTAGGCTGCCCTACCACCGAGCACATATGCACATGTGTGTACCCGTATGAAGGCCAGAAGCAGACATCAGGTATTTTCCTCAATTGCTCTCCACCCTATGTTTTTCTGAGATGCAGTCTCTTGTTGAACCTAGAGCCCACTGATTGAGCAAGGCAGCTGTTTAATGCGCCCCAGCAATCCTCCTGCCTCTACCCTCAGAGCTGGCATTATAGTCCCATCCTCCTCTCAGCTAGCTTTTTTTGTGCATTCTGGGCATTCAGACTCAGATCCTCAGGCTGGCACAGCAAGCACTTTACCAAATGAGCCATCTCCCAAACCCGTTTCTCCAGTTAAAAATGCAAGGTCTGTATGATAGGCTAACCTTCAGTGTACCTCTCGAGAAATCATAAGAAATGCTCATAACTGTACAGCCCAAAGTACGATCTATTATCCCCGCATGCCTTCTTCCTGCAACTTCTCAGTTTCTAACTATTCTACCCAAAGGCAGACCCATTCTGACATTTGCATCACAGATGAACTGGCCTAGCACAGAATTTCATGCGAGTGGATCCTGCCACTCAGCCTGCTGCTTTCCATATGAGTGCATTCCTGTACATCACGGGACAGTATCCCACTGGAGTTATGTAATTCTGTCTGCTGATAATTTCTTTTTTGTATCATATTTCTTTTTTATAATTTCAAGTCCCTTTAGCATAGAAGTTCTTTTCCCTTTTATTAAACATGGATTCTTTTCTCATACAACATATCCTGATTACAGTTTCCCCTCCCTCTACTCCTCCCAGTTCATCCCCACATCCCCCCTCATCTGGATTCACTCCCTTTCTGTCTCTCATTAGAAAAGAACATGTTTCTAAGAGATAATAGCAAAATATAATAAGATAAA